>NW_004955415.1:1292035-1435496 GCF_000276665.1 Chinchilla lanigera | reverse complement strand
GAGGCCGGGAGTGAGTCCTCTGTCCAAAGACCGGCGCTCCCTGCCCGAGGCTCCCCGGTGCGCTAGGGGCCCACCCTCAGGGAGCCAGCAGGCAGGAAGCTAGCCAGCCGGAAGACTGGCGCTCCCCGCCCAAAAACCAAGGTCATTCTAAAACACATCAATGTAGAACCTCTCCTCTACCTCTTCATTACCTCTGAATATACTATTTTTTGTTTTCTTTACCATAAATTTCCTGTTACTGAATACCACTCATCTTGGCTTTATGAACTGTCTTGGTTACTTTTCTCATTGCTGAGACAAAATACCTGATGCCCAAAATTAAGGAAGGAAAGGTTCATTTAGCTCACAGTTTGTGGAGATTTCAGTCCATACTCTGCTGGCTCCAAGGCAGAGTGGCACATGGCAGAGGACAACAGTTCATGGCAGCAGAAAACAGCAAAAGCAACAACAGCAAAAGGGAGGAGGGGTTGCAAGCAGCCTCCTTCCCTACCTTACATTGTATTCAAACTATCTGCCTCAGGGCAGGTGTAGCACTGGCACCCATAATCCCAGCATTGGACCACGGATCAATCAAAAATCTAGAATAGAAGTCCACCCCATGACTCCATGACTATTTGGGGGAACATGCAGACACAAACCATAACATGAACCCTTCCATATTTAAAGCCAGCAGCGCAATATCTTCAGATATTCCTCTGAAACTGGCATTTGTAATTACATTGGACAAAGGACTGGATAATCCAGGATGGTCTCCCCGTCCTAAAATCAGCTATTAGTAACCATAGTTCCTTTGTTCTTGTAAATGAACATATTTGTAGGTTCCAGGGATGACATTGAGGCCATTATTGGTGCCTACCCACTCTTCACTTCCTTAAAACATAAATAGCTTTTCAACAACCTTTCTTCTCCCTTTGTTTTCACTGATTTCACTTCTGTAAAATGAATATATCCTTTTACTATCTTTAACGTTTGCCCTTCTCCAATGATCCATTCTTCTCTCCATGTCGTGTTCTTTATCCTGTTGGTTTTACTCACTGATGGTTTCAACAACATGTGTCAGTAGATGCCGTTCATTTTCTAAACATGAACTGTGGCTATTCAGCTGTCTAGATGCTAGTAACTCAGAATGTTGCAGATGGAACCATCACTTTTACCCAAAATATCTTTTTAAGCTTCACTAATTTTGTCATTATTAGCTTAATATTGGAAGCTTCCTGACCATTTTTCTTACTTTGTTTTCACTTTCAGGATAGTTTTGCATTTATTCCTTGCTCTCTTAATCCCCTCCTTCCTAACTGGAGCTCTGGGCCATGTTCTCACAGTGTAATTCAGCCCTGTTCTTCTTTATCAGCATTGGCAGGTGTCTTAGAAAGAATGAAATTTAGTATTTTTATTTCAAAAAAGTATTTATACCCTTTACAGACAATTATTTATCAACGGTAAGCTAAACTTTCCATGTTTTAAATTTAAGTTTAAATCTACCATTTTTTAATAAAAATACATGTTACTAAATATAATACTTATCAATTGGAGATCAAGGTAAAACAGAATGGTGATTTGGAAATTTCATAACTCTTCTTCCTAACTTCACTGTATATGCCTACACTGTGTCGGGGAAATGCACAAGAAGATTCTAGGGATTATATTTGTCCACCTGCCCATTGATAAATTATGTATAGGAGAAACTAATTTTATGCTAACTTGCAGACTGCTTTAGGGAGGTTATGAAATCAGCTTTCTTATTCACAACGACAGTGTAATCAGTAAGATCCCCAATGATTAATCGCTCAAACTAGAAAATCTGAATTCGGTTAAAAAGTCATGGCACAAAAAAAAGTCATGCACGGGAAGGGAAGGCTTCCAGAATAGTAAAGTAAGAATCTCAGTAAGACTTCTCCTAGCAAAACAAGAATTTAACAGGTAAAAAGACGTTTTTCTGGTAATCTGACCAACTACTTTGAAGATAACAATATGCACTGTAACAACCATTGCTGATTTCCTGTCATCTTGTTTTGAAATTCTGTATGTTCTTAATGTTTTTATTTTTTATTCTCTTTAAAAAAATACTAATAATTTAAATTCTCTGTAAATTAAAATCCAGCACCATGCAAGAAGGACTTTACTTCATTGTTAATTATCATTGCTAGACCATTTAAGAAAAAAAGGGTTACCCATCACCATCCATTGAGATCCATCCCAGGTATGCAAGATTGGCTCAGCATTTGAAAAATCAATGTAATATATAAGTACAGGATGTCTCAAGAGGTACAAAAAAGCATTTGAAAAAAATAACACAGTGCTATTCCATTACAAAAATGGTCTGCACATTAGGAATAGAAAGGAACTTCCTCAACTTGATACTGTCTGTTAAATCTGACAGATGCCATCATACTTTTTTTTATCCATCATACCTAATGGTGAAAAATTAAAGGCTTACCTAAGATCAGGATATATACTCTTATCATTTCCATCAACATTATACTTTAGGTTTTAGCCAGGGAAATTAGATAGAAGGAGGAAGTAAAAGGTATCCAGACTGGAAAGATGTAAAAGTACATTAGTTCCCCCTTGTCTACAAGGGATAAATTCTAAGACCCCCAATGGTGCCTAAAACCATATAGTATTTCCTTGGTTCATGAATTTAATTTGTTTTATGATTTGGGGGAAGATGGCCACATTTGTGTTTGTGAAGCAAAATTTTGTCGAACACTTTTGTTTGAGAACCAAATTGTTTACCAACAGAAGTGTTTGCAAACAGAGGTACCACTGTATTATCCATTTGCTTTGGAACCATTAAGTAAAATAGGAACTACTTGAACACAGAAAGGGCTAATAATATGTTGAACAATGGTCTTGATTCACATCTTAATCTTGCATCCTATGGTGTAAGATTTCATCACATTACTGAGAATGACATACAGTTTAATACTTACATATGTCTGTGATTTTCCATTTAACATTTTTGGACCATGTTTGAGCATGGGGACTAAAACCACAGAACCACAGATCAGAGAGGACTCTGGTATCTCTTTAGGCTGATGTCATGCATTTAGTGTACAAGGTATCAAGTGGATTGCTGTCCACTAATATGTCACAAGAAGCTATTAGAACCAATAAATGAATTAGTTCAGCAAGATTATAGTTCAAGACAATATACAGAAATGAATTTTATTTGTCTATATTGGTAATGAACATTTTGGAATTGGATTCCATTTGTAATAGTATCAAAACCAAGAAAATGGTTAGAAACACATTTAACAGAGACTTACTAAAACCTAAAACCTTTTTGAAAGACGTTAGACTTAAGGAAATGGGAAGATATCCCATGTTATTGGAAACCCCTTCGGTGGGCCCCAACTGCCAGGTGTTACGGTGCATAGTGAGAGAGAAAGAGCAAGAGACAAAATGGCGGAACAGAGGGGATCTAGGATGACCAGTTGTTCAGGAGGAACAAAAGGCCACAGGCAGCCGGAACCCTGGCATTTATTGATTGGGAAGGGGTTTATCGGATGACTCAGAGGGTGATGGTGATCTTAAACTAATGAGGATATTTTCCTGGAGCAACTTTAGTCTTAGCAGTCTTAGTCTTAGTCTCAGTGGTCTCAGTCTAAGTAGGTGGAAGAGGATGGCCCGCCCCTAATTGGATAATGAGAAATTTCAAAAGGATGATGCCAATAATCCCAAGCCTCCATTCATCCCATAGGGAAGTATATGGAACTAGCCATTGTGAATTTGTGGTGCCTAACACCATGTTATAGATTGGAAAATTTAATATTATTAAGATGGGAGTGTTCCTCAAATTGATGTAGTTCCTATGAAAATTTCTATTTCTTTTTTTGCAGAAATTGAAATTAAGAACCTGATACTGTATTTCCTATGTAAATCTTGTCATCTCTGGGGCATGCATAAAGAATGCTTAGAATTCATTATTAAAAAGACAAATAATTCTGTTAAATATGGGAAAAGTAATTGAGTAAATACTCCCCCAAATAAGATACATGAAAGACTCATACACTCATGAAAAAATCCTGAACATTATTGTTAATGAATACAAAAGTATTACATGATACCACTTCACACTTACTACCCATAAAAAGATGATAATGAATATTAATGGGGAAGTGGAGAAACTGGGACCTTCATACATTATTATGAGAATGTAAAATATTACAACTACTTTGAAAACAGTGTGACATTTACTCAATAAATGAAGTAGAATTACTGTATGTCCCAGCTATTACATATCTAGGTCTGTACCTGAGAGAGATGGAAACATGTCCACACAAAACTAGTACTTGAATATTCAAAGCAGCTTTACTTCTAACAGCCAAAAAATAGAAATAACCCAAATATCCATCAACTGAAAATGGGTGAATAGACTGTGGTGTATTCACATAGTAGAACATTATTCAGCAGCTCCAAAGAATGAAATACTGACATATGCCACAATGTGAATGAATCTTGAAAACCTCATGCTAAATGGAAGAAACTTATCACAAAAAAAAATAGACCACGTTTTGGTATTTCATTGATACAAAATGTCTAGAACAGGCAAATATAGAAACAGATTAAGACTAGCGGTTACCTCAGGCTTGGAGGGGAACGGGAAGAGAGATTACTAACAGGGTGGAATTTCTTTTGTTGAGATGAAAATGTTTTAAATTAGGTTGTAGTGATGGTTATACAACTCTGGGAGTACTCTAAAGACAATTGCATTTTACAGTCTAAGTGGGTAAATTATATAGTGTTTGGATTATACCATAGTGAAGCTATTTATAAATATACAGTGAAATTGTGAATGCAGTTGATGCACATTATGTTCTTAAAATCTGAAAAGGGGAAAGCAAACATTAGCTTTCCATTATAATATATTTTATCATATCATTATTAATACTGTGCATTGTTTTTAGAAAAGCTAGAAATGAAATAGGGAAAATACTGCATTTAACACTTCAGTTCCTGAGTGATCTTAGTGTTAAATAATATATATCAATAAACAGAAGCCCAGTAAATATATCTTCTTTCTGTACCAGAAATATGTTATATGGAGTAGGTGTTGGCACTAATAGAAAGGAAATATTCTAAAAACGCTGCTGAAAATGAAATTTCTTGTATTTGTACGAAGTTCTGTGTAACATAAGTGTTAACATAGGCTGCTTTGTGTGTGACGTGCGCCGATTAGGACTGACAGCATCTCTAGCGCGGTGTTGTTAAGAGTTCAGGGGTATCTGAGATCACACTGCTTACCAATGATTCGTTATATCCTGCGCAGAGTACAATTTACGATAAATGTAAATATTGGTTGACAAATATGAGGTTATGTGGTTTGGCAGTCAGAAATCTGTCAGATGGTTTTGTTTAGATCTAGTTTTCTTAAAAAGAAAAAACCCTGTGTTCAGATTCTTGAGATTGCCTAACGCTTTCCAGTCCTCTGCTCCCTTCCTCCATAGCCCCGCCCACACCCCTCCGTTTTGTAGGGAACTAACGTGGCTCGAGTTATTACGCCTTTCCCCAGTCTCCCTATTTTCGCCTTCCACTGTCCTGCGCTATCTTTTCTTCCTCTGACTTTCCTTTGATGTTGATGGACCTCATGGCTCCCCCTTTAAATTTAACTTTCTCTTTATTTATCTTCTTTGGAAATCTAATTCATTGCTACAGTGTCAGATGCAAGCGGTGTACTTGGTGATAAATCACATAGATACAGCTTTGCAACTTAGGTCTTTGCTTAGTTTCATACCCAACTTTGTAGCTGTGTAGATTAGAATACCTGCTTATTTCTCTCAAACGTCTCTTTTCAGAATGTGTAAAATTCAGTTTAACCCCAGAATGGGTTCTTCCCTCTGTGCATCATTCTATGTTTGTAGCACTGCATCACCTACCTGGACGGTCAAGCTAGACGTCTGCGATATTTCCAGTAATAAAGTCCTGTTGATTTTTCCTTCCTTTTCCTTTTGTCCTCTTCCTCATAAAGCCTGATTTAAGACTCTAAATATTTGTTATCAGACTACCATATCAGTCCACATTAAACACAGGGACTGTCTTCCTAAAATATTGATTTACTTACGCTTACTTAACTTAAATTTCTTCCTAGATAGCACCTGTCTCCTTCAGAATAGAAGCCAAAGTCCTTGGATTGACTCTCCAAGATTTGGTATATGCTGAACTAGCTTATTGCCCATTGGTTTCCTGGCCATTCTAATACATTTTGCATTCTTCTGCCATGCCATATTTTTAGCCTCCTCCACCCCAAGCTGTGTTTGGTCGATATTTATTAGTGTCAAGCTGATTGCATTCTGCTTGCTACAGTAATTAGGTCAGAACTCTAGGCCTGTGCCACTCAGCACATTTTCCTGGCTGAGGAATCACTCCAAAATTTACATATTAAGACATTAAGAAAAAATTTGTTGGGGCTTCTGGGGAAGAGTTTGCTTTCTTGAGAGTGAGCCACTGGAGAGATAGCCTCTCTTCCGCTAGATGTCCCTGTCAACGAACTAACACACACCTACGCTAGTGATTTTGTCTCATCAGAGAAGGCAGCCTGAGAATAAAGTCAGAACATAGAGGCGCGAGAGATGTGGCTCAGTGGCACATCACCCACCTGGCAACCGCAAAGTCCTGAGTTCAATTCCCAGTACAAAAACAAAACAAGACAAAAAAAAGAACATACGAGGAGAGCATAGCTAAGTGTATCTTAGAGAAACTGTGTGTGGGACTTTGGTTGAAACCAGTTCTTAAGTCTGTGCTACCTGTGGGCTTCCAGGTGTGAGAGCAGGTACATTTCTGGCTTATGTCAGTTTGGATCAGTTTTTCTGATATTTACAGACCAAAGCTGCAAACTGATGTAGATTTTAAAAACAGTTCAAAAGGAGGTGGGTGGAAGGATATTAAGTGTGCAGACTGAGTGAAACTAATTACCATGGTTAAGACTTCACCTTTTCCCATGAATAGACTTGTCACCATTGGGAACATCTGTTTATACCCAGGTAATATATACTTAAAATTTGTGAAGATACAGCTTTCAAGTCTGATTATAAAATACAGTTTTGAAAAACTAATGCACAAAAGAGCTAAATGTGTGCAACCTATTTTTCTAAGGTTGTAATAAAATGCCTTGTATTAACTTTGAAAGACAAACTTGTGAGGAAAGAGTGAACTCACACTCTTTTATGTCTTTCACATTCTGGTGTGGTATTATGGTAAACCTGGCAAACTGTATACCCATGTTTCTAGTGAGAGCAGTTTTCCTGTTTGCCCAAAATTGATAAGGAAGCTGTCTCCGAAAGGGTAAATGTGCTTCCCAAGGCCACAGTGCTATTGTTTTATTTTGTTGTGAATGTAAGTCGTGTTTATATAAAAATAGAGGCAATAAAAAATAGAAATGTGTAAATGTTAATAGATAATCACTGGGCTGGGGAGATAGCTCAGTGACACAGGGCCTGCCTGGCAAGCCTGAGGTCTTGAGTTTGGTTCCCGGTACCAAAAAATAAAAATAAAAATAAAAAATAAATAAAAACTACAATAGACCACCACCTGGGGTGTTTCCAACTCTTACATATAAATACATATATATTTTTTCCATCCTCAATTGTATTACTTGTAAGTTTGTTTGACTGTGAATATAGTTTCAAATAAACTTGTAGAATTAAAAAAATAAAAATGTGTGTAGCTTTTGAACATAAATGTTAATGTTGAATTTCATCTGATGAATAAATATTGGCCACAACTACACAGAAATGTAGCATTTTTTGATTAGTCTTTTAAAAGTATCTATATTTTTCATTATTAATACTGGGGGAGAGAGCATATGTTGCCTCCAAATAATTGAAAAGCTTGGTTTGGTTTGGTTTGGTTTTTTGAGACAGGATTTTACTATGTAGTTGAGGATGGCCTTGAACTCACTATGTAGCCCAGGCTGGCCTTCAACTTATAGCAGTCTTCCTGCCTCAGCCTCTGGAGTGCTGGAGTTACAGGTGTGCACCTTCATGCCTGGTCCATCCTTACTTTTTAGCCAGAATATTTAAATACCTCCTAAGCCATTTTACATCGTTATTTTGAAGCTAACTTTTTAGATTCTTACTTAATTTTGAGGAGAATTCTGAATTATTATGTATAGAGACTTAATATAATAAAATATTGAACAGAAGAACCAAATTTAATATCACTACATGTGTTACTGTGTGCCCCAGATATTTTCCCCAGAAAATAAAAACGTTCTGCATCTTTCAATTTTATACTCTTTGTGTTGTCAGGGAGGACATTTAGGGCTAAGGAACAGAGATGTTCCTTATTATGAAAGGAAATATCTAAAAATATAAGTTAACATTTAAATGAAGGACTTGAATTCTCCTAATTTTTAAGAAATTGTGTCGGTCCCAGGCTTCACAGTGTCCTGAAGAAGGTACATTTTGGTTCTGAGCTTTTGCGCTGCTTGCTCTACTTTGTGTTTCTCTCAGTCTTTCTCATTTTCCCGTCCAGAGGTGACGGATGAGTTCTTCTGGTGAACACACTGTACTTGCTGGTGTTTCATCAGCTGAATCCACGCGGAGCTGGGTTCACATGCACTGTGCTGGGACAGCGACACAGGGTGCGACAGGTCCTCACTGTGCCCACAAGTTTCATTTTGTTGAATTAAGTCCCGTGGTGACTCTTTCACCACACTCCCTGTCTAACCCTCATGGAGTCACTTCCTCTGAGAATTCCCATCTCTCTTTGCACATTGGTAGATTTATGTGCACCTCTGCCTTCGGCAGCTATCACGCTTCAAATGAAGATATTACGTAGAATGTCTGAATCTGGTAACATTTTTTTTAAAAAGAACATGCCCAGAAGACATACAGTCATATAGCTAATTCGTGATACAGCTTGTGGGCAGGAGTGACTTGGAGAATAATGGGAAGAAAATGAATAAACCAGAGAGGACTGCATGAAAGGCATTGCAGGCATTTTTTAAAAATTGTGATGTTCTTACAGTTTCCTTACCTTTACTGTAAGATGTTATTTTTTCCTGCCCTTTTGAGGGAAAAAAAAAGCTAAGCACATTTATTTTGACTTCTAAGTAATTATTCATATTTATGGCTTTTGTAATTGTTCCTTCTCTTCATTGGTCTTGGCTATTTATATCTGCTCCCTTAAAAAGACTACCAATAATCAGGCATCCCAGACTGGGTTTTCCTCACAGTGGTTCATTTCCTTTCAAGTGCATTAGCAATTAGCTCGCAGTATACTTAATTGTAGCTTTGTTTGACTTTCCACCTCTCTCTGCTCACTGGGTTAGTGAAGTGCATTAAAGCTTATATAAGTGGCCAGGTTTTCTGCTTTATGGAAAACTTAAAAGAAAGCAGACCTTTCATTAATGTAAAAGGAAATAGACTGTTCCTAGCATTGAGTGAGCTAAATGGCTCAGTGTAGGGAGGTACAATAGGAAACCTGGACCCTTCCCAGTGCCTCCTGAGTTTTCCCTTTGCCATGTTTCTGTGTTACTTTAGATTGAAGTTATTCCCAGAATGTCAGGTATACTCATATTCAAATATAAGTACCAAACATATCCTAAAGCTAAATAGAAAAAAAATTATTAGCCACCCTATTGGTTCAAATAAAGTGAAAGTTAGCTATAAATTTTCAAATGTAATTTTCTGTATTTTAAGATGTAACTGGGTATGTGTTTTTTTGAAGGGCTCCAATAGGATAATTCCCTAGTTGATGCAGAATGGAAACTAAAACATTGACATCTTTACTTATTTCCAATTTAAATTACTTTGGGGGGGGGATATAGAGTTTTGCTTTCATTGGCCTTGTTTTACTACCATGGGAGTTTACTTTCATCTCAGTTCCCATAGATAATCTGTGAGAAATTCTTCAGGGCCTGAAACAAGAGTATCCCTAGGGTTACATGATCTGACCTAATCAACCATGAGTGCTCTCATACTCTTGTTTTGTTTTGTTTAAATCCCTTTATTTCACTAAGGCCTTTCTCAATTATCTTTCTCCTCTCTCCTTGATTAGACATCGATGAGTGCAGCATCATTCCTGGGATATGTGAAACGGGCGAGTGTTCCAACACCGTGGGAAGCTATTTTTGTGTTTGTCCACGTGGATATGTAACCTCAACAGATGGCTCTCGGTGCATCGGTAAGCTGCTGACTTAAAAGCACAATATACTGTTCCTTTATAGGGACAGAACAGCCCAAGCAGGTATGAAGATGGCAACAATTATAAAACCATTGAGGAAATAGCTGAAAGTGGTTTAAAGTAAACGGTACCACTCTTGAGGGACCAACAGACCAGGTACTGTTCGCAAAGACTTCAGCTTCGGAAGCCATCTGGGTTTGTTTTATGTTGTCAAAATCATTTGGAGGGTCAAGAAAGACTTCCTCAAAACATTGTTCATGCCCAGTGTTACAGACACAAAAGCATCAGACTTTTAAAATCCTCTTTGGGAGACAGAATGCAGTAATTAAAAGTTCTTTTTTTGGTATGAATCATAAATGTGGTACACATCGTATTCACTTAGAGCATGTTTATTCCAGTAAAAATAGGTATTACAAAAAAGAAATTGGCACCATTAATTTTGTGTGTTAAGGTATATTCCAAAGCCAGATAAATTTGTATGCTCTCCTTTGTTTAGAAAGATGAAACTGTGCTTCTCAGTCCTAGGGTAGATCATCCATCACTGAGTAGGCCCCAGAATCCTCTCTTGCCGTGAGCACAGATTGTGAAATATCCTTTGACACATGATCATGGCATAGTGAGCCACCCTTGCTTTTGTCTCCTTGAGTGTTCAGCTTAGTTAGTTTCAACTGTAAGCTGCCAGCAGCTAAAAGCGAGGAAGAAATACATGCAGTTCTCTGTGGCGGCACTGAGGAGTCACGTAGTATGGGGATTAGAGGAGTGTATTCAGTACCCAGAGAAGGGGCCTGCTTGGTCCACTAGAAGGCCTACTCCACCAGTACATGGACTAAGGCCCGAATTCGGGTGATAACATGTAATGATGAAAACATGACAGATACAGGTTGTGCCTTCAGGGACCCATACTGCCATCGTACGTACTGGTGGAAGAGTAGGAATGGTCATCATAGGAGAAGAAACAGTGGTAGCAGTAGTAAACATCACAGCATTTTTACATTTATGAAACATTTGTAAGACTGTGGACAGCTCCATTATCTCATTATTTCAAAACTGTAAGGCCTCAGGCAAGAAGCTGCTCTCCACTTGTTTCTTCTAGTAACTTTGCTTCAGTAAAATCTTCCATATCGTCATCATTATTAAATTATTAGGAGAAGGAGAAAATGCAGACTCCTTTAGGATCAGGTCACGCCTGTGTTCAGGATTCACCTCAAACCACCCGTGACTTCACACTCATGTCTCACGCTTACACATCCACCACACTGCCTTACTTTGTCCACAGTGTCCCCTCTGCCCGGAACATCCTCATTCCCTTCTTCTGTGCTCGTTAAAACCCCGTTAATTCTTTGGATCTCAAATCAAGTATCACGTTTTGTAGCCATTCTAACCTAATGCACATTTCCTTCTTAGGCAGAAATAATCCACCTTTTCATTATAATTTTCACTTCCTTCATTTCAGGGTTTCTCGCACTGTCACAAGTACTTGTGCTCTCCTATCACAAGTACAGAGCTCCTGGCCAGACTGGAGCTCCAGGGTGCCTGCCTCGTGCAGCTCATGTAATGTCTTGCATAAGTTGTGTGCTCACTCAGTCTTTTTTGAATGAATAGGAAAACCAACAAATGAATAAATTAGATCATGTTGGGTTCAAGAACTTCGTGTTCTTGAACTTCATGTTGGCTGACAGCTGCTTTGTGTCTTTGGCATCCTGTCGGATGCGATGTTATGGCACTGAGCTGTGGTCCTGGATGCCCAGAAGGCAGGAGCTGGCGTGAGCTGCAGAAACTGAGTCCTTAGCTATCCAGAAGTGCCTCTCATTTCATCACCAGCATTCTATCCCAGGAACAGAGGAACACTCCCAAAGCAGGGAGAATGACTCTTAGAAATTAGAAAGCCAATGTTTAAATTAAGGGCAGAAAGGAAAAAAAGGAAAAAAAATACATATGTATACACAAGATAGTTAAGTTTTACAGCTAGCTTCTTAGTTCCTTGAAAAGAATGTTTTGTGCTAATGTTGTTTAGACAGGATATCATGCCTGTATCTTGTACTCTGATTAACTAATACACAGAAAGCAATATGTAATGTATCAACTATTATAACTGTCCTACTAACCTTTTTCAAAACTTGAACTAATTGTTTATCTCTTTTTAAAATTAAAAAATTAAGCAACTTGAAAATTTTTTGAGTAACTGTGTTGCATTTGGAATAAGTATGTGTTTTCCATATGAAAGAAAAATCTCACATTTAAATGTGAGAGCTCTTTGACTTTGATTTTTGAAAATGAATCTTGGATGAATTTAGTTAGGATTGAATTGTGTGTCACAGATACTGCCATATGGCTTTTGGTAACTATGGACAGTATATTAATGGTAATGAGCTGGTTAAACTCACAGCATTTTTTAGAATGTTTTCTGTTCCTAAGACCCTAAGTCTGAAGGCTGGGGATATAGCTCAGAGGCACAAGCGCAAGGTCCTGAGTTCGATTCCTGGTGCCAAAAAGAAAAATCCTAAGTCTGTATCTTGTTTTTTAGTTTTGTTTCGTTTTATGTGTAGAAAAAGTTTCACATGGCAGGAGAATTTAACAGGGCATTTTAACTTTAAGATAGGGTAGTGTTCTCATTTCATTGTATGCTAAACACAAAAGACAAATTCCTGATGTAATTTTATCTGGTGTGTTATCTAGTGTTTAAACGTCCAGGAAAGAGCTGTTTTTTAAAGGGCACAATACTAACATGTTCCATTTCTAAAAGGAGATGAAGCATAACTAATAATCTTTTCCTTAAAAGCATATTAATAGCATTACTTAATGAGCATTAGGTCATTTTGGAATTCACTGCCGTTGGCATTATTAATACCTACTTTCCACATTGAAGCACGGACACTGAGGAATGATGGAAGCAGGCATTAAGCAAAGAATGGATGGAGAGGCAGCAGTGAGCAGCTCTGCAGGCAGGGTAGTGTGTCCCTGTGACAGCAGGGACCCTAAGCAGGAGGACTCACAAATGCCAGTCAGCAGCAAGTTTAGAAAGTGAGATCAAGCCTTTAGAAATTCTCACAGTAATGTGATATTGTCACAATAACCCCGTGCTTCTCTTTGAGCTTTACAAAAGTTCTCTGTGCTCAGCAAGGATGTGAGCAGGACCATAGGTGCTAAACATGCCTGAGTGGGCTCAGGAGATGCGAGGAGAGTTTGTCTGGGACAGACACCTAAATAAGAGAGGGTGGAAGTGAAGGAGATGGGCTGAGATGAAGGTTCTGGTGCTGAGGTTATCGGGTGCCATGCTGAAGAGCTCCAGGGTGATCCTGAGGGTGGTGAGAATCCATCAAGACTTTTGAGCAGGACGGGGATGAAAATCAGTAGGGCGGGGTATGTTTTTGGAGGTGAGATGAGATGACAGATTTTTAAATGTGGAAAGAGATCATACAGTGACACAATGTGATGGCCATGATAGGCTTTTAAAACATGAAGCAAGTGAGGAAGTGCTCCTTAACACTGGGTGATGACCACATGTGAGAGTGTGCATTTGCAGCAAGCACTTCAGAAAGGCCCAGATTCCTAAATATGTTTAACTAAACAACGCTGAGGAAGGATACAAGGGTGAAGCAGTGTACTGAACAGAGTTTTAGCTTTCATTGGAGCTGGGTAAAGGGCGAGTGGTGAAACAGAGATACTTTAATTAAGAAAATGTTTTGTGTTCAGTTACTGTTGAATAATGGAGACAAAATTTACAGGAAGTATCTTAGAAATAGGAAGAATCTGCAGAATTAATCAAGGGGAACCCGAACCGGGGCCAGAGCATCAGAGAGGCAGGTGCAGGCAGCCAGTGTCTTCGAGACAATGGCTGCTATTTACCAAGTGCTCCCCTCTCCAGCGCCCTGTCCCGGGCTAACCTCTGTGCTTTCTGGCTGAACCCTCCACTTTTTAATGAGCAAAGGAAGCATATTATTTCGGCATATAATCCCCAACTGTTACCAGGGTTTCATCACATTGTATAATTAACCATTAGTTCTCTTAAATTCAGTTCAGACTAAATGTCAGGCCATGAAACACACCTATAAGTGTACCATTATTTTGTTTCCAGGTGGTTTAATATTTTAATCAGAGGAGAGATGAATTGCTTCCTCTTTTTCCTGGTGGCTGTAAATAAAATTCTTGCAAACCTTGTTCAGGAAGTGGAGCGAGGGTGATGGAAGATAATTAGAGGAATAGATCTGTTTTCTTTACATATAATGTATCTACCCTACAATTAAACATACACCAAGTGTTAGAATGATTTTTATGGTGTTTCATTTCCATTTGGCCCTCTCGATTGCTTGTTTTAAGGGTTGATACTCTGGAACCACATTTTTTTCCTTCAGGTGCCCTTTTTTAATTCAAAATATTCTCCCCCATGGTAACATTTTTGATACAGCTCTTTCTAAGGACCATGACATTTCAGACACACAGAGGAAAGAATGATAACTGTACTGTACTGGGTTACTATGAAATACATTTGGCTTTTTGGAAATCTACTCTATGAGACACTACATTCTTCTGCATCTCATCCCTTGAGTCAAAACATATGCTAGGGATATTTGGGCTTGTACTTTATGAGGGAGTTTCCTATTATGTAATGGTGTGTGGAAACTAGGCTTTTCATCTTGTGTGTTCAGTGTCTAGTGAAACTATCAGAGTTGGAATAAGTGTCTCTAGAGTTTAACAGAAGCTTAAAGATGAAACCTGACTGCGTGCTCACTTACCTCCTGAGAGTCTCATTTTCACCCCTTTTTGGGGCTCCGTTTTAGTCATTCATTTATTTATTTATTTAGGCAGCTGGGTGATACTTCCCTAAATATTTTTTATTTTACCTAGTATATGTTGATTGAGAGGGACAAATCAGCATAGCTAATCCACTATTCAGACAGCTAACCCACTATTCTGCTAGAAACATAAAATATATTGTTTTATTGTATTCCTCCATCAACACTGTTTTATAAAGAATAAGAATTAAATATTGTTACAAAGTCAAACAGTTAAATAATATTTGGTTGTAAAAGTAGTTTTCTTGACTCGGGGCTGTAGTTGTTTTATTTTCTCCAAATCTTAGGTTACAACCTCCTCCTGTCAGAATCCTTGAAGAAGTAAATATTTCCACCCTACTTTGTGTAATGATTGTGCTCTATAACATTAGTGATTACTAATAAGAGTGTGGCACTTTCTTATCTGAATTGACAGCCTGTTCTTGAGAGGTATAACAATCAAGTAAATCTAGGAATATAATACTTTGGGCTCCTCAAATGAATATTTTAAAGCTTATCTCCTTGGATCATTGTGCAGAATAGAAATGAATCTGTGCAATTCTTCCCACCAAAAAACAGTACAAGCCCAGATCTGCAGTTTTTTAAAAGTCTTCAGTGAATTTGTACACGCATGCGTCAAAGTCAGCACTTCGCCCTTTGAGCATACTGGGTTTCTTTTGAGAAATGGAAGGTTACATCGTACTTCTTAGGTGGAATATCCTGATGCCAATTCATTTATTTCATGGCAACTTAGAGGTGACATGGGGCATACTATGGGCCATTAAAGGAAATAGTGTATTTATGTTAAAATCTGGATTTAGTGCTAAAATTTTTTATTCTGTTAATGGAATTATTTGTAATTAATGATCTTCATCTGCATCATTGTTTTGCAGCTCCTGAATGTTGTAGTATATTTTCTTGTGACCATCCAGCAAAATGTCTCTGGAGCCCTCTTAATAAAGTTTGAATAACATAGTTAACTAGGCTCATAATTTTTTATTGGTTAAAATAAAGGCAATTTCAGTTATAAACCCACAAAGTTTATAGATAATATTGATCTTCTGTCCCCATGCAATTGTGCATTTTATGTGGTCTTTTGCAGTCATTGTGACTTGTCTTCTAACCTTTATCTGCCTTTCCAATGCATTCTCAACCCATATTTGATCAGCTTGCTTCCTGACCCCAGGTTCTGCAGCATGGTGCAAACTCCTCATTGTAGCATTACTAACAAATTGTTTGTCCTAGTTACTTTTTTTAATTGCTAACACAAAATACCTGACATCCAAAGTTAAAGGAGGAAAGGCTTATTTCGGCTCACAGTTTGTAGAGGTTTCAGTATGGAGTTGGCTGGCTCCCAGGCAGGGTAGGTGGTGTGGCAGAGGGGCCCCACAGAAGAGAAACAGTTCATGGTGGGCAGAAGGCAGCAAAACAGTGAAGAAGCAACCAGCAAGTGAACTGCAGTGACATTCTTTCTGCCTCTTATATTTTATCCAGGCTACTCTCACACCCTCAGTACTAGCAGTGCACCATCATTCAATCCCAGCATCACATACCCTAGATCCAGCCACTTTCAAAAAGCTCCACTGATGCCACATCAGGCTTTGAGGGGACATCTAGATGCAAGCCATAGAAGTGCTACTCCTGAATTCTCACCCTGCTTTACCCTCTCATCAGCGCTGGACCTACTTTGCTACCCCCAGTTCTTGAAAACATCTCATCCAGCCTCATGGCTTAGCCTAACTGATAGCTCACAGATATGTATCTTCAGCCTGACTGTTCCTCTGAGTTCTAGGCTAGTTGATTCTACATCCCACATGTAACATGTATTAAAGAGGAACGTTGCTTTGTGTCTGCAATTTCTCACCTGCTCATCACCATCTGAGATTTGCAAGTCAAAAATTCAGGAAGTGTTTAAGACTTTCTTTCATACCCCACATCTAAGCAAGTGCCCAGTGGCCCTACACTCAGTGGCCCTGCCATCTGCTCCCTTCAGCACCGCCCTGCTGCTACCCTCATGAAAGCTGTAATCGTCTCTCAAACAAAGGTCTGCCTTGTCCTCTTCATTGGCTCCCTGCTCTCACTAAAGTGAGTTTCTCATAGCAACCAAGAGATCTTAAAAATGTCAACCACTGTAATCAAAACCCTTCAAAAGATCTCATATCATTCCACTAAAATTCTCACTGCCTTCTCTAACAGCCTACAGGGCTACAGCCCACGCCTCATTATCTCTCTGAGCTCATGCGCTTCCACTTGGCTCTGTATGCGCCTCTCTAGTTACGATGGACCCTCACTCTTCACGCACGTCAAGGACATTGTCTTCTTCCTCCTCGAGCTTCTCCTTTGGATGCCCCCATGACTCATGTCCTCGCTTTAGTCCAGCATCTGCTCAGCTGTTACTGTTTCAAGCTACTGCTAATTAACCTTTCTGATTTAGCGCCTGTATCAGTCAGATGTTACTGCAAAGTGAACAACCCCAACCTGTCAATGGCGTAAAGCAGGACACGTGCTGGGGACTGGAGTTGGGCGTTGCTTTCCTGCAGGGGCAGATCTGCCTGAGCTTAGCATCTCTCTGCGATTTGTCCTCACATCTGCTTCACATCTTTCATGTTTGTACTCCTGGAATATGACTTGAATAAATGTATAGAAATTGAGGCAAATGAACGGATATAATAGAGACTAAGCAAAATAATTCACTTCACTTGCACTCTTCTATTGAATGAAATGATTGTTTCAAGAACCTGAGGTAATTTGGCAATGCATCTTATGCTCACTGTATGTTCAGATCAGAGAACAGGCACGTGTTTCTCGGGCCTGGTGAACGGTCGCTGTGCACAAGAGCTCCCAGGGAGAATGACGAAAACGCAGTGCTGCTGTGAGCCTGGTCGCTGCTGGGGAGTTGGAACCCTTCCTGAAGCCTGTCCTGTCAGGGGCTCTGGTGAGTGCCTGCCTGCAGGTCTCCTCAGAATAGGCATTGTTGGGTAATCCAGTGACAGAGATGTGCTTTGCTCTTCCCCTTGAAGTCAGACCATACCTGTATTTTCATTGGTGTCCTCAATAATTTAAGTGTTTTTATGGGGATAGCATTGTTTATTTGAGATCAGTCTTTATAACCCCCAATTAGTACCATCAGACAAACTCTGAAAACTGATTGACTTTGTTTTGGTGCAAGCATTTAAAGAATCATATTGTAAAAAAAAAAAAAAAAAAAAAATGTTGTATTTAAATTTAAATTTTAATCTTCCTGGTCCTTCATTCCAGACCTCTAATATCTTCAAATGATAAAGCTCTGCATTTGTAGTGCAGGAATACTGTCAGCTTATAGTGTCCCAATCCTTGAAAATATTTTTTCTTTCTCCTGACATTGAAAATTTAAACTTGTCCTGTCTGCTCTATTAACTGAATCAACATTGGAAAATAACTTTAGAATGAATGGGAAGTAGCTCCTTTTGTGAAATGTAACATGAATAGTAAAGTGTAATTAATGTTTATCACATAAAGATGTAATGATAAGTTCTCTTTTTCATATTGAATGATCAAATCATTAAAAGGAATTAGATTTTTAAGATACTTATGGTATATACCTGTGTATATAGTTACAAAGAAAAAATCAAGACATATTCTTCATTCTTTCAATATCACTGAGCTAATAAACAAAATTAATTAGAATTGTGGAGCAAAGTTAATGTGTAGTAAATAATTCTAGAATCCTCTAGTTCCACCAATAATATATGATTAAAAAAATTTATTTCTTCTGCTGGAGTGCTCTAATTCTTTGAATAGTTAAGGAAATAGGTCAATAGCTAGATTCTTGCTTTTGTTCACTCAGGTTTGATACTTGTAAAGCCAAAGAGAGGGAATAAAACTTACTGGATATTGTCTGCTATTAAAATCCACATTAGTAAGAAAAATATTATTTTGGAGCCATATTAAAATATATCCCTTAAAGAAAAGACACAGGAAAGTGTGCAGGTGTAATACTGATGAAGATTCAACTAAAAGGAAACATAGAATACATCACCAAAGCTCTAATTTTCACCTGCTCAAGTAAATTCTTTGCATTCATGCTTATGTCTGAGATTTTATGTTTTACTTAGTAGCATAAAATTAAAATTTAAATGTAAATTATTATTTATGCTACTCAGTCAAAACGATGTGGCATACAGATTTTAAATATTTTATGAAACACCGGTACCTTTCCCCTGCTCCTGACAGAACTGAAGACATTTGTCAGGATAGCCTGTGTGAGGAAAGGACTTAGCTCAGTAGAAACGCACTTGCCTACCATGTGTGAGGCCCAGGGTTTGATCCTCAATGCAGCAAAAGAAGATAATAACCTGCTTGTGTGTGTAGAATTGGTAAACTAAAATGATCTATATCAACATGCCAATCGCTTTTATTATGCCAAGGGACATTCATTTGTGTTTAATGAAACTTTCTTTCCTTCTAGAGGAGTACCGCAGACTTTGCATGGAGGGACTTCCCATGGGAGGGATTCCAGGGAATGCTGGTTCCAGACCTGGAGGCCCTGGGGGGAATGGCTTTATCCCCAATGGCAATGGCAATGGCAATGGCTATGGCCCAGGAGGGGCAGGCTTCCTCCCCATCCCTGGAGGCAATGGCTTTTCTCCTGGTGTCGGGGGAGCTGGTGTGGGAGCTGGGGGACAAGGACCCATCATCACTGGATTAAGTGAGTGGTTATAGTTCCTGTAAATTCTTTAGATTTTTGCCTCAAGTGATACTATTATACGATCTACTGTATATTTTTAGTTTGCAAAAAGTGGGTATGTGTACCAGCACATGTGTGTGTGTGTGTGTGTGTGTGTGTGTGTGTGTGTGTGTGAGAGAGAGAGAGAGAGAGAGAGAGGGAGGGAGGGAGGAAGGGAGGGAGGGAGAGGGAGAGGGCACACCTAATTCAAAGTCTAGGTTCTTGGAAAATATAAATGAGAGCCTGGTAATACCTTGATCCAGATGCCATCACCAAAAAGCATGCTTTGGGTTTCACTGTATTTGACTTGGCCTGTTGCAGATGCCCTATTTATGTACTCCTTCAAATATTTTCCAAAACCATTTCTCAACTAAGATAAACTAAGTGCTGTTCTGTGCCTATGCAAATATTGTAATGCACATACCTTTTCCTTACCTTTTTGTTAAATTGCTTAAGAAACTGAGAACCGTAAGTTTCATACCAGAATTGGCATTCATGTTCTTGCAATTTAAATTCATTCTTTTTAAAGCACTGCTCTTGTTAATACTATTTAATGATGTCCTGCAGTGTTATGTTTATCTTTTTTGGCATATTGCCTATTTACTATTTCAAAATATACAGCAGAGTTACAAAAAACAAATGGAAAACACTCAGATGCATAGGAGAACATTCCTGAAATTTTAAGAAAGACATCATTATGGGCAAAGTTTCCAGATGTGTAACTTAAATGCAAATGCAAATTATAGCCATGTGCCTCAAGAATTTGCTTTTAGATCCCCCAAATTACAATTTAATAAAATATAGAGTACTGTGGGCTTCTGATACACACTTGATTAATTCACAATCAAATAGCCTTTTAAAAGTGAACTTGAAGAAAAGCACTACATGTTGTAGTGATTAAATATTACCTATGTTTTCATTTCTCATAGCAATTCTGAACCAGACAATAGATATCTGTAAGCACCATGCTAATCTTTGCTTAAATGGGCGCTGCATACCTACTGTTTCTAGCTACCGATGTGAATGCAACATGGGTTATAAGCAGGATGCCAACGGAGATTGTATAGGTAAGTTCATGATTCTTTAATCCTTATTTTTTTAATGGCTGTCAGATGATAAGAACCTTTTGGCCTGAATATGATTGTTTAAAGATTTTTTTTAAAGTAAAGCCCCCAGGTTGTCTCCTGTGTGTGCATACTATTCCATGTACTCCCTCCTGCCTTTAAACTACATGCTGACCTCAAGAATTTCCCATTCTTCCATTTTTCAAAAACAGTAGTGGATTACACCAATCTGATGCTTAGATATTTTGATCTTCAACTTATTCACATTCTTAAAATTCATTGGTTATATCTATCAGTAACTAACTTATTAGAAATCAAAGTTGAAAAATTTAAAACATCCATTTTAAAATGATGCACTCATTGTGTGTGAACATGCATAACATTTTTATGAAAAACTATATTTTCTAAAACAAAAGAAGTGAATGGCATTGTTTTCAGTTTTTGCAAATCTACTTAATGTCTGCCTTCATAGAAGCCAACTGGATTCTCATCTCATATCTGCATCTGCGTTTGATCTGTTCCAGTGTGTTGTTTTGGTTGAAGACTGTAACCATCTTCAAACAGATATATACTTGGGAAGGAAGAAGAATATTTCATAGATTTTTCAGATGATTTTGTATATTCTTTCAAATATGAGTATCTTTTATTTATTTTCTTCATTATTGCTCTGGTTAGAACTTGCAATAAAATAGTGAATAGACACAGTGGGATTGGATATCCTTGTCTTATTTCTGATCTAAGGAAGAAAGCATTCATTGCCATTAGGAATAATGTTAGATACAGTTCTTGAACATAATCTTTTTTCCTAGTCTGTTGAAATTTTTTTTTCTGGCATAGATGTTGGATTTTGTCAAAACCTTTATCTGCTTCTACTGAGATATGCACTTTAAATTCTTTTTCTAGTTTGTGAATATGGTTAATTGCTTACGTTGCTGTGATAATGCCCTCTTGATTATGGTGTTTTATTCTTTTTATATGTTATTGGGTTTGATTAGCTAAAAAATATTTTAGAAGTTTTACATCTGTGTTCATAAAGGATAACAGTGCTTCCACTTTTGTGTTTACCTGAGTATGCTGTCATAGTAACACTGACCTCATAATACAATTTGGGAATTGCTCCCACCTTTTCAAATTTCTTGAGTTTGTATAGAATTGGTATTATTCCTTCCTTAAATGCTTGGTAGAATTTATCATTGAAGCTATCTACGAGAAGATTTTTAGCTACAAATTCAATTTTATAATAGATACAGAACTATTTGGGTCATTTCTCCTCAATTGAGCTTCACAGTTTTGTCTTTAAAAGAATTTGTCCATTTAATCTTAGTGTTGAATTTATGATCAAAAGTTGTTCCTAATATTTCCTTACTTTTCTTATGGAATTTGTATTGATATTGTCTTTGATATTGGTTAATTTGTGTATTTTCCTTTTTAATTTTTCTGGATCAGTCTAATTAAAGATTTATCCATTAAAGTTTTATCCATTTATCCATATTTGTTCTCAAATAACTAGCATGATTTTCTATTCTTTTTCTGTTTTCTATTTCATTGGTTTGCACTCTGATTCTTACCATTTTCTGTCTTACATTGACTTGATGTAATTTGTTCTTTTTGTTTGTTTGTTTTGTTTCTTTAAATGAAAGCCAAAGTAATTACTTTGAGACTTTCTGTTCAATATTGGCTTTTAGTTCTATACACTTTCACATAAGTCCTTTAATTTCATCCTACAATTTTTGATAAGTTGTCTTCTTTTTCATTCATTTTAAATACTTTGCAAGTTCTGTTATTATTTTGATCTAGCATCATTAGAGTGTTTGTTACTTGGTTTCCAAATATTTGAGATTTTTCCAGAGGTCTTTTTGTGTGTGTGTGTGCCAAGAATTGAACTCAATACCTTGCGCTTGCTAGGCAAGCTCTGTGCCACTGAGCTGTATCCCTGCCCCCTAAGATCTTTCTGTAACCAGT
The DNA here is from genome assembly GCF_000276665.1 of Chinchilla lanigera. NCBI lineage: Eukaryota > Metazoa > Chordata > Mammalia > Rodentia > Chinchillidae > Chinchilla > Chinchilla lanigera. The sequence goes on along the minus strand of NW_004955415.1, from coordinate 1,412,865 downwards.
TTTTTATTTAATTTTATGTTATTAAAGAACATAATTTGTATCAGTTGAATCATTTCTCATGTAGTAAGACTTGCTCTATGCCCAGATATGCCCTATATTGTTTCATGTTTCATTTTAGATTATTGTATTATTGATTTCAAGTCCACACATCTTTTCTTATTCATGACTAGCTTGACATCAATGCCATCTAATGCATTTTTTCATCTCTAGAAGTTCAGTTAGGGTCTTCCTTGGATATCCATCTCTAGCACTGCATTTTTAATCATTATCTAGCACTTCGATGTATAAACTTCAATTATAATACTAGTATCCTTTCCCTGCTAATTAAAACATCTGTGTCAGATGTGGGATGTAGTTGACTTATCTTCATGATGTAGGTCTTTATTCCTGCATCTTTGTGTGATTATTAATCTTTAACTGAACACTATCATGTGTTTTCCTTTGCTGAACACTTGGTGTCTTTGTAGTCCTGTCAATATTCTTGAGTTTTATTCTGGGATATATTACATTACTTGGAAATGGTTTGATCCTTTCTAGAATTGCATTTAAGATTTTTGGGCGGAACTAGAGCAAGGTATAGTCCAGTGCCCTCTGTTCCCTGCTTAGAGACATGATCCTTCTGTGTGCTTACTCTCCTGAGCACTCCATGAACTCTGACAGCTGTCTGTTTGCAAGAGATGCTGCTTCTTGCCCTGTGTGGGGCCACTCACTCTTACCTCTTATGTTTTTGCATAATTCTCCCTTTGGTTTCAGTTGCTTCCTGACACGCAAGTGCTTATTCATGTTCTGCTGAACACTAGAGGAGGACTCCATGGCATTCTCAGGTGTTTTTGTTTTCATTTTTGTTTTTATGCACCTCTCCCTGTATAGTAGTGTTTTGTAAACAACAATCACTTGTGTTTGGACTCAGCCCTTCTTCCTGCTGCCGTAGGAAATCAGTGCATTCTGCCTGGGTTTCTTCTTCCTGTACTATGTCTGAAAACTCTGTTGAAGCCACAGCCGAAATACTCATGGTACCTGGCATATTCCTTCCCATCTCTTAGACATCTGTGTTCTTGATTACCTGATACTAAGTTTCTTTAAAACCATAACTTCATATATATTACCATTTGTTTGTATCCTAAGAAGGAAGAGTAAATCCATCTTGGTCAGGAACATAAATTCTTCCTATTTTTTTAGTGAAAAATTTTTGCAATAAAGAACATGGACACAAAAAGGCTAGTTAGGCAATATTTATAAGTTCAGGCAGGAAGTTATGACAATAATGATATAGGGCTGTAGAACAACAGAATGATTCTACAGATATTCCAGGGGCTATTCAGTGGGAACTGATGAAATTAATTGTGGAGAGTTAGAGAGTAAGAAACTACAGTGATTTCTCACATTTCTAGCAAAGAAAAGTTGTGTATATGATGGTATAGTTGCCATGTGGAAGTGTGTGCAAATTGGGAGAAAATGGTTCATGAGTTATTTTGTACATATTGAGCTTTAGTGTCTAGACATTTGCTCATAGAGGTTTGATACTAATAGCAGTATTCCCACTTCAGGACTTTGGACTCAGCATTTAGAACAATGAGGGTGAATATGGTCACAGGCTGAACAGTAGGAAAAGTGAAAAGGTGTAGTACTGCAGCTGGAATGCTGTGGAAGAGCAACATTTAAGGCCGACAAAGAACACTTAGCAATATTTTGGGAACGATAGCAAAATAATCTAGAAAGGGTTATATCACTAAAGCTAACAGCACATTTTTGAGGAAAAGTAATGACGGATACTAAATGCAGCAGAAAAATCAAGTGCAGTAAGGACAAAGATCTGCACTAAATTTGGTATTTAATAGGTTTCAATGATCTATTGAGAGCAGATGATTTTAGTTGAGCCATTTTGAGGTTGTTATTTTACTTGTCTGTAGTATTACCAAGTGATCATGTGTGTTTTATAATTAGAACAATTAACAGTTTGCTACAGAGCAAATTCTGGTTTGGGTCTTTTGTGAAACGATATAGATGCGGGGCCACAGAAAGTTAGCATCCTGTTTTTGCCATGTTAAGTTGAAAAACCTAAGTGAACCGTTAGTATGAGGAAAAATGTGAGCCAAATACGGTTTACAAACCAGTCATTCTAAACTAAGTCCTGGGCTCCAAGATGAGGATGATTACATGGGGCTTAGTGCAGGATTCCTGTGTACAGTCGTAGTGTCCTCTGGGGCACCATTTGCATGATCTATAAAAACAGGTTGTGCAAGGTCTAATGGTAGGCGGCAGCCCTGGCTTTGATGACACTGCTAGCGCTTACTTACGTGATAGCCTGAGTTGTGCTGTTATTTTAGGAACCCATGAAATTCTGATATCTTTACTTCTGTGGTATAACTTGAAAATGATTTTTCCATTAGAAAATATGCTAAGTATATCATATATAAAATATCCTCTCTTGCACTTATGTACACAGTGAAGATTTATCAGGCTGAAATCTGATTGGCTACTGATTTCCTACTAATACTTGTCATTTAGATGTCACTGCATATTGGTCCAATATGGAAATGTAGGCCCAAATTTTAACCTATTTTTAGTTAGCCAAAGACCATTTATTTCATATATGCCCTGAGGTGTGCCTTATTCTCACTCATAAAACACTTATAATTCTGGCAGAGTAGCTCTGTGAACCTTTGGGACAAAAATGAACTATCTTAGGTTCCTTTCTGTAGTCATGTTGCTACCCAGCCTGAAAACTAAGATGCTGCTAGAAATTAAAACCTGCAGAAAATTACAAGACTGACTGTTTTCTCAGTTCTCCAAAGATAATGTATCACCAGCACCACCATAGAAGTGAGTTAACTGTTAACTGCACACAGTGGAAGTCTTACAGTGATAGGGCCTGAGTGTTTGCAGAATCCAGGGGAGAAGGGCTGCCTCCATTCTTTATCTGATGTAGTTTTGAGATTCTTTATCTACATAGTTAATGTATCCTTGTAAATCTCACACACAGACTCTGTACCCAAACGTTGTTCCAAACAGTTACATCCTAGGTGGACCTCATCAATCAGCCCTACAAAGTTGAAGCCTCATCAGGGCTAAGTATTAAAATTCATAGAGATATAGCTTGATATCAGAGTACATTTTCAGAAAATGACTTTTTAACATTTTTAATCTTATTCTCTTTCTAGTATAAGCTTTTAATCATTTTGAGTTTAGAGCACATACTAGCATATCAAAAAAAAAGGTAAGAGAATAGTTTACTAATGTTTTTCACTATGGTAACCCATGATAAGAGTTGTAACTATTTGAATTGTGCCAGTATTTTAGTGAATAATAAATGGCCATTACTATTGGAGGACCTTTTTCTTAGATGCCTGTTGAGATAATGTAACTTGGGAGACAGTAGTTGCATTAAAGTATCAAAGACAAGGAAAACATACAGGTCCATTTGCAATTATGAGAATTATTTGTAAGGTCTATAAACTATTATATTTATTCATCATGTTTTTCTCTCCTTCTGAAAATTCTACTCTAAAATAAAATTTTGTGCCTCTCTTACTGTCCATATAAGTCCAATTATTATTAGCAATGATTTTAACTTGGTTCACATCACTTCACTTTGGAATACTGAAAAAGAATTTATTTCTCTTGGTGTATAGGTAATCTTAGAACCCTTGCAAGTTAAAAAAAAGTCTCTTCTAAATTTGTATATAAAATAGTTTTCAGGGGCAAATATTCTTTTATCCTCAATTGTTTTTCAGAATTTAACCATTGTAATAATCAGTGTTTTTACAATTCCTTCATTTATTTTAGGAGTCTAAAATCCAAGAATTTTGCTTATTAATTCATGGGATTTTATCATTATTAATTTCAGTCTCCAGTGAAAACACAGAAGTCCAAGTACCTTGACTAGTAGTTAAGTGCTTCTCCTCCTGTAAATGAGACAAAGCAAACATGATCACTTGGGGCCCTGGAATGTGAGACTCAGAGAAAGCATGAAATGTGTATTTCAGAGGGTGACAGTGATCACTTGTGCTTAGTCTGAAACTTCAAATCCTCCCATCATCTGGGGGGAGGAGGGAAGCAATAACAAATGGGGCTTAAACTCATTTGTAACTTTAAAGTCACTAATAGTTTTGATGACTGGCTTCACTTCCAATGAAGAAATGAGTAAGTGAACTCTCACATCTTCTCTATGGCCTGGACCCCGAAGAAGTCCCAAAGGGGCTAAGGAGACAGAAATCAATTACAGCTGTAATGGCAAAATGAGAAGCAGGGCTGTCACAGCAACACACAGGGGCAGCAGGTTCTCAAGTAGAGAAAATGTTTCTGAAAAGTGACCGGGCATCCCAGAAAGCTGACCTGAAGAGAAGAGGTTTGCTGTATGGGCTCATGTTCCCCCGTGGAACTGAGATTTGCATGGAGTCTTCTATCATGATACATCTCCAGGACACTTTTAATTGTTGCATTTCCATAGTTTATGCAGAGAAAATGTAAGTGATCTTCAGCAGTGTGAATCAAGGTGTTATTTCATATTGGAAAGTCCATTAGTTATACCTAATATGCTTGCTAATCCTCTGAACTCTCTCTTTTCTCATTTTGCTTCATTCCTTTGGCTCAGTAGAATTGATGTTATCAACCAAAAGTTTAAATGTAAGTGAGTCTTAATGGGCTGAAAGGGTCTTTGGATGAATTGAAAAAGACATTTAATCCTGTAATTCTTTGTTTTTATTTTATTTCCATGAAGTTTTGTTTTGTTTTTCTTTACCAGAGAGAGCTTAATTACACTCAGTTTGAGTGTTCACATCAGTGAGGTTGGTGAATTTGATAGAGCACAGTGCCTTGTTTAGGAACATCTGTGAAAGGACTAATCTGTTTATTAATATGGTAAAACTATGATTTGATTTTTTTGTTGTGCTCTCAAATTTAGCTAAAATTGTATTTGTTAATGGCTTCTACATGTACATAAAATGGCAAGTTGTTATGCCCTCCTTAGCTGGAGCACATGTTAATTTTCCAAATTCAATGTAATATTTAGTGGTCATTGCTAAGAGAATATAAATTAAACTTACATTGGCACAAGTGATCTCTCTGGGATTTTCCTGGTCCAACTATTCAAGCTCTTATTTGCAGTCCCTTAATTCTGCAGGGTGCTTCCATTTAATCAAGCCTCAGCAGACGTTAAACAAAAAGATTTTCTCATATTTCATATCAGAACTGGTATTTGCACAACACTTTATTTTATGTAAAAAAAATAAGTGAATCCCAGTGCCAATTTTAACACCCTAAAGAAAGCTAAAGCTGATGAAAAAAAAAATTCCTTTGTTTTCATTTTCTCTCCCACCCATGTTTGTTACCGCCGAAGGAAGGCTCAGTTAATATACAGTTGTACAGAGAGATGAGTCACAAAGGGTAATAACAAAGAAATTCAGTAATCCCGCCATCTCTTACAAACAATAGCATTGCAACATATAATAAATATGTATCTTTACGAGGTATTCTTTGGACACTTGAGGTACCAAGCCTTAGTGAGCCCCAGTGCCCACATTTCTGTAGGGAATGAATGCTTCCGCTGAATGGAGCTCATGGTTGTCCCTTCTCAGAGCTCATGCTTTTAATTATTGGACATTATTCCATTTGAAAAATCATTATTTCTTGAGTAAAGTAAATTCTCTTGTATTCTCCAATTGGCAGTATTTTTGTAAATCTTCAGGCTGGCCTCTGTATTTGAAGAAAGGAATTTTCATTCATTTATAAATACTCTGCTATTTAGACTATTACCAGCAACTGGCCTTCTCTCAAATTTGGAAGGGCTGAATGTACTTTAAACAAACATTTCTACAAATGGAGTGAAGTCTATAATGGTTTCTTTTGCTGCTCACAGATGTTGATGAATGCACATCAAATCCCTGCACTAATGGAGATTGTGTTAACACACCTGGATCCTATTATTGTAAATGTCATGCTGGATTCCAGAGGACTCCTACCAAGCAAGCATGCATCGGTAAGGCAGTTTCCCTTCACATATGAAAATGTGCCGTGAAATATCGTAACCAAGACTGTTGAGGTCAAAAGTAAATTTATTAAAATAAGTTCAGCGTGGAACGAGTCCTGTTACATTATTACATATTTATTCTGTAATATTCACAGAGGTTCACTCTTTACACATACTCGATGTTTGCATATTTAACCTAGGCAGTGTGCTATCTGGCTTCTAAAAACTTCAGTTTATCTTTCTTCCCTTCATCACACCCTCTTTTCTCCAAGTAAGCTCAGCATTACCCTTCTCTGATTAACACAGTTGGAGATGTACAGTCATTCTCAGCTAGTCTTTTCTTTAAGCCCCACACAGAGTCCAACGTCAGATCATGCCTTGTGTTTTCTCACAGGTTCATGGCTACACCCAGCCCCATTGTCTAAACTCTCTGCCTCGCTGCTGATTCATCTCAGAATTCTTTTACCAGATAACTATTTTCTCTTTCATTTCCTATTCATCCAGGGATAGTTGCTTGAATCAACTTTCCCCAGTAGTTTTCATCATAAGTCTCTCAATCCAGAAATTCTGGAGTTGCTTTTCATTTGACCAACATCTTGTTCTTTCTTTTCTTAGGGTCTGTAACCACTATGTCAAAAACAGCTGTACCCGTCATTCCAGCCACCCTACTGACCCTCTCTTAGGCTCATTGCACAACCCATTTCCTTTTCTCCTTTCCTCTTCAGCCACTATATGGGCTGTAAAATTGCTTAGACCTAACCGACCTATCCAAGGAGGAGCAATGGAAATTTTGCTGAAGCAGCAATACAGTCATGGATATTACATGTAAAAAGAAACTGGACATTTAAAAATTCCCTATCTTACCATTTTGAATCTATGTGTATTATAAAATAACAATGGCTGACTGTCCTCAATTGTCCTAGACATCGATGAGTGCATCCAGAACGGGGTTCTTTGTAAAAATGGTCGATGTGTGAACACAGATGGAAGTTTCCAGTGCATTTGCAATGCCGGCTTTGAATTAACTACAGATGGAAAAAACTGTGTTGGTATGGAAATATTCACTTCCTTGCAAAGGTTTTCAAGGATATACATTTTTATTTAGAACCACATACTCTGTTTCCAGGAGACCCTTCACACCTCATATGTCGTGAGAGTTCTTCAGATAGACAGGTAGAATGTAAATGCATTTAACAGACAAAGTGAAGGAAGAGATTTTTTCTTAAGAAATGTCATAACAAGGAATAATTTATTGCTTCTGGAAATTTTCTGTGTGGTACATATTTAATTGTAAGTAGTAGCTGTTCTTCATCAGTTCATATAATCCTTAGCACCTACTGTATTTTAGATGTTAGAGTTTCAGCACTGATAAGGTAGAGACCATTCCCCAGTGGGCGAATATAGAAATGTTTGGCTTATGTGGTAATTGACTCTTTAAATTTGTAGTCCTGGTGATATCTAGCAGGGCAACATACAGTAACACTCCACAAAAATATTCTATCCACATAGCAGTACATTATGTTTCACTCACTATTGAAAGTCCAGATCATTCCACTTGCAGTAAGGTTTACCATTTATTTTTCTCCCTTATAAAAGAAACACCACTGAAATCATGTTAACTTTTTTGGTGCTCAAAATAAAACACTACTCACGGTTATGGTTTACATGGTTTTAACAGGAGCTAAGCAGATGGATTGGATTCTTTTCATTACATTCCTTTTAGTTTGCCTGGCTTTTGTTTCTTGTTTCTTGAGAAAGTGCACACTCTATAGTCCAGGCCAGGCTTTGAACTTGCTACATAGCCCAGGATGGTCTTAATCTCACCATTCTCCTGCCTCAGTCTCCTACCTGCTGAAATTACAGGCATATGCCACATATCCAGTCCTGATATTCCTTGAACTAAAGGCCTTTTCCATTCTCTATACCCTTGGGTTTCACACAGTTGGCATTTATAAAATAAAATCCCTCATTACACGGCTCATTAGCATGGAGGAATTTGACTTCAGATTGGGTGAGGAGAGGAAATTGGTTCCTCAGTACCAGTGGTCAGCATCACTCTTTCTTCTGCAGATCACGACGAATGTACAACTACCAACATGTGTTTAAATGGGATGTGCATCAATGAGGATGGCAGCTTCAAGTGCATCTGCAAACCGGGCTTTGTCCTGGCTCCCAACGGGCGCTACTGCACCGGTGCGTATGCTTTTGAGATGGAAAAGTAGCCATTATTGGAGCCACCTTTTTATCTGAATGAGCCGTGCAAGTAGTACTCCATGTACAGTCTATATTTATCCAGATCTCTTGATAATTCAGTGAGGAAAGTGCCTAAGCCTTCCTAGAAAAACATACTGTGGTCTAAGGAATAGTAACATCTGTACAGAAATAATGATACAAGAAAAATTAAAAGAGTGACAGATTGGTTTTAAGAACTCTGGAAGAGACAATGTAGAAATAATTTTTCTCTGTCATTGACTGGATAAAAAAGAGAAAGAAAGCCCTTGCAAGGTTTTCATTTTAATGTGTGTTCAGAACTAGATTTTCCACTATCATTGATTGCATCTTTTCCATAAATGAATTATAAACCATTTGTAATCATAGCATTATCTAAAAATCTAACATTAGTAAGGACATAATTGGAATATTTTTGTTCATTGGTTTCTGCATGAAGCCCTTTTAAGTACCAAGTTCTAGTGGCAACTTCAGTAAATGAAGATATGTTGGAAATAAAATAAAACTCTATTATATTTATGCTCACAATTGGCATTTAGTATACTGGAATATTTTTGCCTTTATTTTTGCCTGTTTGCTCCTTTTGGACAAAATTAACTAAATGATTTCTGCCCTAACTGCACAAACTTATCTAACACATAAAACTGGAGCAATTCTGATAGTTTCAGTGAAATTCTTGGGACAATAGAGAAAATCAGGAATGTTTCTCATGTTTCTGAATGACAAATAACTTTTTGACTATCCGAGAGAGGGGGGACACTAGATGAAATGGAAATGTTGTAGCTTTGGAAGTCATCCTACAGTTAGCTGACTTGGATTTAATGCAGGATATGAGATTGGCATTATGCTATAGTAAATAGCACCGTGCGGCAGTGTGAAACTCCATCCCAGCATGTCTTAAGAAACTTAAATGTATACACAACAATAACTTAGCTCTCAACAATTTCTGCCTTCTGGAAATTCTTTCTTCATTAATTTTTATAACTAATCCATCGGTTTTGAAATGTTTCTGATTTGTCAGCTTTGAGTTTTAAGTATGTTTCATTTTTTTGGAGAAGCCATTTAATATTGGCTCATATTTGATAAATTCAAGAAGACTGAACATTAGAAGACACCTCAACTTATTTTATTCTTAGCAAAGTTACTCTCAAAACCACACTTACCTGTAGTTAAACATTTTTTATGAAAAAATTACAGAAGTTTACCTTAGTTTTTTAAAGGAATTTGTTCCATGTAACTAATTTTAATTCAATATTATTTAACAAGCCTATCTAAATAATGAAAAAGGAGTTCTTAGGTTTTTTTCTAAATGTATGAAGTAAAGCAGCTTTTACCCAACTGGGCTTTCTGAAAATGTTTCAAAGGGCTGCATTTACACACAAGATTTGCTATCATATTTGTGTGTTCTTCGACGTGTTATAAAGGTGAAAGGTTGATAGTGTAGAGCGATGGCAAAAGAAAATTCTGTGACTTGATAATGGTCTGGCTCCTGTCACCCTCTGGGCAGATGTGGACGAGTGCCAGACCCCCGGAATCTGCATGAACGGGCACTGTATGAATAATGAAGGCTCCTTCCGCTGTGACTGTCCCCCAGGCCTGGCTGTGGGTGTAGATGGACGTGTGTGTGTTGGTAAGTGGAATATGCATGATGGCCCCATGAAGATGTGGACAGAGATATATCCACCAAGATTCCCGACAGCCTCCTTGAAAGACTTGGAGGTAAAACAAGTCAGAAATGCTGGAGAACACTTTGGGAGGTTGAGGCAAGAGGATGACAAGTTTAAGCCCAGCTTGGGCCCCTTAGCAAAACCCTGTCTCAGTGTGGAAAAGGAAGGTGGTATGTAGCTCAGTGCAAAGGCTCTGGATTCATTCCTTAATCCAGCTTAGAAAACATAGTGAAGAAAAAATTGTCTTTATGCCAGCATCCTCACTAATGTTGCATAACTGAACTCTAAAGGTATTGATTTTGTAATTAATAACAGGATAATAAAACATGGACTATATTCACATGCAAGTAAACTCATACTCATTCAAACAAAATTTGAAATGTGAATAACTTATGACATAGAACTTAAACTTACATCAGAAGCTAATTTTTTTTAAGTATTCTTCACCACAATATAGTTTATAGCAGAAGTGAGGGCGAATAAAGGAGAATATATGTTCTAAGCCATTGATAATTCTCCTCGGAAACATTTGTCAAATGGATTCTATGAAAGTGAATCAGAATTCTCAAACATCATCTTTGACAAGACAGGCAAAACAGAAATGTCCCTGTCATTTCAGAACCCAGACAGTATGTTCTAATGACAACAACAGCAGAGAGAATTACAGAAATACATTATCAGAGTTTTCTTTCCGAAGTGCTTTCAGGAGACTGCAAGGATGAGCCCTCCATATTTCAGATTGTACAGGAAAACATAGAAATATTTATAAGCTTGAAAGTATATTTGAGGAAAGTAAAATTTTGATAGACTTAGTATTTTACTCTCTCTTGTAAGCATCGATTCCAAGAGGGAGGGGACAAGGAAGGACCAGCAGATGGAAATAATCTGTTCATTCAGATTCATCCACTCTATCCAGTCTGGGGTTTACTTTAGCCAATAAGGTTGTCAGCACTTTGTTCAGGGATATTTCAAACATAGCAGCTAGAAAAATGTAGCTCCTTCCTGCTTAGAAAGCTAAACTATTTTCAGTTGTTTTAATGTACTTAGTTGCTTTTGGCCTTCATGTAGATGATTATGTTGAAATCCATGGTGAACGCAAAGCTAATTTGTGAAGGGAAGTTCAAGCAGCAAACCCTGAGTTACTAGGGGTTCATTGTTTGAGCACAAAAAATTCATTCTCTTGTCCACAAACAAGAATCTGTTGGAAAGTCCCCCAGTTTTCATCAGTGTGGCAACTTCAGATTTTTAAAATAAAAACACACCTCTTATGTGTGTGTAATTATGTAATGCTGTTCTGTAATGTGCTAGGTGTGTTTTTTATTCACATCTCTATCTTTGGTATCACTTTTGAAAACTATTAAATTAGAAATAAATCATTTTTTAATTATTGGCTAGTTCTACAATCTTAAATTTCTTTTTTTCTGGGTTCACTTTTTGTTTTAGGACAGTTTTACTTTTAGAAAATTAAGCGACAGTTTTTAACTAATATGTTGAAGAAGCAGGACTCACAAGCAGAGTATAAAGAAAAGGGAACTATGTTTTTGTATCTCCCGTCTTCCTGAGTTCTATTTTTAAATTTATTGCATGGGGGCAGTTGATCCAATCAGTAAGAAAGGAAACCCGTGCCATTCCATAACTTTACTAACATTTTTAGGTAAGAAGAAAATTCTATGATAAATTTAGGTAATGAAAATAATGTGAATTTAGAAATTAGAATTAATATTCTCAACCAGGCTTTTAGGTGGCTTCTTTTCCAAGTTCAGATCTTCAGTGAGAGCCTTTGTACCTGGGCAGAGGTCCCAGTGGAGGGAGGGTGCTGAGATGGTGGTAGCAAGGCAGCTTTTATGTTGCTGATGTCTGAGGAAGGCTTTGGGATGTGCTGTCTTCCCAGATGAAGCCACCTTCTCTCCTGGGGTGGCTCATGGGTATTTCAGAGGCACTCAGCTGCCCTTCTGTTTTTCTCTGACTGGTGCCTCCTTCTCCAGCTTCTGATCCGGCAGCAGTCCACTTCACATAGACTCAATCCGATGGTGTCTCAGGGTTCCTCCATGTGGACCTCTCTTAATGTCCCCTCTTCCAGCCTGACCCAGTCCACAGGACCCACCCTATCTGTGCCGCTTTCACTTGCCTTGTTCCTGCCATGGGAGAAGCTCGTCCTGGACACCTCGCCTGTTAGGCATTGCAAGTGCAAGTGGTACACGGCTCTTCAGGCCACTGTCAGGATCTTTTCCTCCTGGTGGCCTGCAAGCAAGGGAGCACCCAGCTCATAACCCAGCTCTGGCAGAAACAAACAAAACCAAGGAAACGACCTTTCTTTATCGCCACTCTCTTAAGCTCTGTATATCCTCAATGTTGGAAGGAGTTTAAGGACCAAGTAACTAGTTTTCCAACATCTACTTCCTTTAAGATGGAGTCTCAATATCCATCTTATTATTTGCTGTTTAGCATCATAGGGTTTAGAATCCCATTATATTAGCTTAAGAAAATTTCAGCGTATTTATGAACTCTGACATTTTTATCAGCTAAAAAGGTCTTTTTCTTTTCTTTGTCCCACTTCAGGTAGGGACTAGCTGTACGTCCTTGAGCAGGATACATTAACTCTGTACCTCTTTCTTCATTAGTTGGTTTGAGGTTTAAATATGTTAGTATCAATCTGTGCAGGGATTTGAACAATATCTGACACATCAAATGCCAAATAAGTAACCAACTACTACTATTATTTTATTAAATTAGGATAGAGGCATCATATCAAGGGCATAGTCTTAAAAGTCGCTGCTGTACATACAAAAGTTACTAAAAGTAGAAGTATAAAATTAGCATTGTGCTTTAATGCATATTTTATCAGTGAGGTGTAAAATCTATTAATTACACGAAAAATCCTTAGAAGAAGAAAATCTCACTTTTAAGGCATGCAGAAATCTGATAGTATATGTAAAAAATAAATTTACATTTTTATCCAATCCCTGTTCAGAATATTCCCATGAACATGTTCTGATGGTATTGCTGGCATTGGTGTTCCCAGCCTATCCTGTCTGTCCTGTGCTATCCTGTCCGTTCCGTGCTGTCCTGCGCTATCCTGTCCTGTTCCGCCCCGTCCCACCCATCTCACCCTGTCCTTCCTGTCCCCTCCCATCCTCTGTCAACAGTGGCATAATTACATTTGAATAGTATGATATGAACTAGGATGAAAGGTCAGCTACTCTCATTAAAAATAAAAGACCCTCCATTTTTTTGGTATTTTGCTGCTTAATAATTAACAAGTATATTCATTTATTCTATAAACTATTTTATGGATAAGGACGGTATCAAGTAATTTACACAGGATGATCCCATGTAGATCTGATCCCAGGACAACTTATGTTCCTAAAACCCACACATGAATTGTACCCCTTTCGTTTTTGTGGAACTTCCAGTGTTGAGTCCTCTAAACAGCTTAGCTAATGGGTTACATAAATCAGTATGGAAAGTGTCTTACTCTTCCAGTGAGTTCCATAGACTTTATCTGCTTTGTTCTAAAAACTGTACATGGTGTATATTCTTAACCTACAAAGAGAATTAAACAACTTTGATCATTCTTTGATGCCTTGCACCATAATTGGCAATATGCAAAGAACCCACAAAAATCCTATCAGAAATCATGAACTCTGCTGTATTTATGCAGATTCTTTGTGTTGGACCACACACTCTCATCCTTTTAATAACATCATGGAAATCATTAGATGAAATAGTTTGTGTAACACCCAGATAGTTATACCTAACAATAATTATACTTATTTAAAAGTATAAATATTTATAATGAAAGTTACCTCTCATGAAATTACCACATCAATATCCTGCTTAAGGGCTGGGGATTTAGCTCAGCGGCAAAGCGCCTGCCTGGCAAGCGCAAGGTCGTGAGTTCGGTTCCTGGTACCGGAGAAAAACATCATGGAAATCATTAGATGAAATAGTTTGTGTAACACCCAGATAGTTATACCTAACAATAATTATACTTATTTAAAAATATAAATATTTATAATGAAAGTTACCTCTCATGAAATTACCACATCAATATCCTGCTTAAAAACTGCCCTGCTTCTCTGGCCTTTCTGATGATCTGAGTGGACAAAGAGAATGAGAGGACAAAGCAGAACATGCTCTTTGGGATGGAGCATGGCATAGTGGAATGAGGAAGCATTTGGAAGTCACCCAAGACCAGTGTGAATTCCAGCTCAACCACCTTGAGCTGTTACACAATCTCTGTGAGCCCTTCTTCCTCATCTACAAATGTGGGTGATGACCACTATCCTATCGAGTGGAGGACCTGACTGTTCCGTGACATCATGTCTGCAGAACAACTAGCACAAGGCCGGGGCACTTAGTGGTACTAGTTAGTTTTATAATTGGATTTCTTGAACATATGATATTAAAACATAGAGTATCTTCAAGGTTGAAAACAAAGGCCTCTTAGGAAGGACAAGCAAGAAATATTGTGGCAAGTTGTGTCACTGTGAGGTAGTTTAACTTCGCTGCATTTCTAGAAGCAACACTAGGTGCCAGGTTGAATATGAACTAGCTAGTCATCAAAGTGCCGTTTGTAACTGTAGACATGTCCTTGGTTCAGTGAAAGACCGGTGAGAGTAAGTAGGATAGTAGATACTTGTGTTAGTACACAGAACTGTTGAGGGAAAAAAGGAGTCATTGATACACACTGTCCTTCTCTCACTTAACAAACATTTGTTGGTTTCCTAACCATAAAGATGTGAAATAAAGGCGATGGCAGGTACCCTCTAAACTGTCCACTCCAGTGCCATCTTAGGTTGAAAAAGCCTTGAGTTTTGAAGTCCCTTTGTTTCTATTACTGACTCAAGTCACTGTCTTCTTCATCTCTTTCAGATACTCACATGCGCAGTACCTGCTACGGTGGAATCAAGAAAGGAGCGTGTGTGCGTCCTTTCCCAGGTGCAGTGACTAAGTCCGAGTGCTGCTGTGCAAACCCAGACTATGGTTTTGGAGAGCCCTGCCAGCCCTGCCCCGCCAAAAACTCAGGTAGTCACACGTGCCTGTTCCATACCTACAAAAGAACCTGGAATGCAACCATGGATGTCTGGCAAAGACGACATCCATGGTGAAGTGCTTTGCCCTTACTTTGAATTGAAGAAGAGAAGTTCAGTTTTGTGTAGCTATGACAGGCACATTATAGGTGCTTGGCTGATATTTCTGTGTGATCTTTGGGCAGAGAAAAAAACACAATAATTAGAAAAATCTGTTTGCTGATGCAGTGATGATTGCTACACACATTTTCCTATGAATATGTTAGCCTTGATTTCCGTGATCTCTAATGTCATTGTGATTAAAATTTACTCACCACTTTGAAGGTTATAAATGCACAAGAGCTTGATTTAATTTTTAAATTTTCGATGTGGTATGTTCTCAGGCTGCTTGCTGAGAAGCAAGTCTGTCAGTAACTCCAGACTCTTAACTTGATAAGATTAACTCATTCATTCAGGGGCTGGGGATTTAGCTCAGCGGCAAAAGCGCCTGCCTGGCAAGCGCAAGGTCGTGAGTTTGGTTCCCGGTACCAGAGAAAAACCAAAAAAAAAAAAAAAAACTCATTCATTCAGATATTGACTAAGCTGCTATTGAATATATGTAAGTACAATGGGGGTTTCCAGAATATTCACCCCCTGTTTTTCCTTAAACTGGAGAATAGCTGAGAATACTTGCAGGCAAACATAAATTACAGTTTAGTATGATTCGTGCCTTAAATGGCACATAAACAACTATCAGAGCACAAAGCTTTCTGGGAGCAGATGGAAAAGACTCACAGAGGGGGCACAATTAGTGTGTTTTAAGAAAAAAAAAAATTGGAACTTTCCATGCGGGAAATGGAAGAAAGTATTCCTACAAAGTTGATGGTTTGTAGTTCTGTTAAAAATCTGAAAATGGATTATTCAAACCTTGGCACAATGGTTTGATGCATCTTGAAGAATTACTAAGACCCATATTTTAAAAATTTAAAAAATGAAAAGTAAGGAAAAAGATCATGGTCTAAACTGGCTCTAAAGTGAATAATACATATTATGACACAGTACTAAATGTAGTTTAAAACTAAATAAAAAGTGAACCAAACAAATTTAAATAGAGACCTGGATATAAATGACTTCTATCTAGAACATACAAAGAATTGAAAAAAAATCAGACCCACCAAATTCACAGACCCAATCCAAAAATGGGCATCTGGGATGAATAGGTGCTTCTCAGATGAAGAAAGACAAAAATGGCAAATAAACACATGAAAAAAATGTTCAACATCACTGGTCATTTGAGGAATGCAAATTAAAACAACACTGAAATTCCATCTCACCCCAGAAAGAATGGTTATCATGAAAAAATAAACAGATAACAAATGCTCGAGGGGCTGTAGAGAAAAAGGAACTCTTTCTCTGTTGGTGAGAATGTAGACTAGTACACCCACTGTTGAAATCAATGTGTAAATTTCTTTAAACACTCAGATTAGAGGTCCCATTTGAACCATCTGTTCTTCTGGATATCTTCCCAGAAGAATTAAAAATATCATACCACAGAAATTTATGTGTGCCCATGTTTAAATTTGTAGTAGCAAAATCTTAAAAACAGCCCAGATGCCCATCAACCAAGGAATGGATAAAAAAGATGTGGGTTTTTTATGTAATGGCATACTATTGAGCCATAAAGAAGGATAAAATGGATTCTTTTATAGGTAAATGGATGCAACTTGAGACCATACTCATAAGTGAAATAAATCAGATCCATATGTGTAAACGTATTGTCTCACTAGTGTGAGAAAATGAGCAAGTAAATAAGATCTATACTGTACAGTAGATACTGTGTGAATTGGGAAGAAATTGTTCAAAAGAAAAGATAAACTGTGATGGGAGAAAGTGGAAAGGAAGAAAAAGAAAAAATATATGTATACACATCATAGTAAAGATAGTTATACAACTAGTTTCTCTTAACTCATTGAAAAGAAAGTTGTCTTTAAAGACAGACACCAAAATCTGAAATTTACATTTAAATTGCAAAAAGGTTTTCATATATTATCTCTTAATCCATAAGGCATTTACATTAATCAATAAGGAAAGATGAAGTAATTTATAAAAAAAATGTAGCATACACCAACAAGACTGAACAAAATGGAAGCATAAGAGATTGATTGTTTTTGTTTTTTGTTTTTGTTTTTCTTCCGGTACCAGGAATCAAACCCATGACCTTGCACTTGCCAGGCAGGCACTGTGCCACTGAGCTAAATCCCCAGCCCCAGCATAAGAGATTGATTTCCATATGAAAAGATGTGCACTTTTAAAAAAAATAAAATGACATTTTGTTTATCAGGTTGATAAAGTTATGGCAGCTGGTTTTTCTCAGTGATGGGTCTTCTCATGCTGCTGATGGCAGGGCAGTCTGAGCAAGGCAGAGAGCAAGCAGAAGCCTTGATACAAGAGACACAGCGTTTGAGAAGTTTTACTCATAAGTGAATATCCAGTGATATAAGTGAACTTCATCTTGCTTATTACATCTACTCAAGTTTGGGTAAACCTAATGTCATCAATAAGAGATTAGAGAAGTGTAGTGCCTCCAGAGAACTGAGAATAAAGTATCACGTGGCCTATTAATTGGTATACTGACAAGCTGGGCCAGGGCGGAGTACGCAGGAGCCCCGCCCAATCCCCACCATGGACTCCTCGACCTTGGGCAGTTACTGCACTTCTGAGTCCAGTTTTCCCTCTTGTGGGAGAGCAACAACAGTAGCACTTGGTTTCTGGGGTTGGGAGGATTAACTGTAAGATGTGAAATGGTAGAATACCATTCATCACATATCACACATTTTGACAATGCTGTATTTTACTACTGAAAGAAAAGAGCCAAGTTAAAAATCAGTCTCTGCAATACACTTTGTATTTGGTTTTTAGAGTCTTTCTGTATAGAATATGTTGGTAACATTTATCAATATATTAATGATATTCACAATGATATTTACAAGTGATTTTTATTTACTCTTTTTACATGTATGTGTGATTTGGGTATTCTTATTTATGTAATGGAAAATTATACAATTTTTTTCATCATAAAAACTAATACACACAATTTTCCCAGAGAGAACTTTTGAAGCTGTATAAATGATTTTTATGTGAACCAGGTATGATTTAGGTTTTAATTTTTCCATTTGTTTTTATCATACAGCTGAATTCCATGGTCTTTGTAGTAGTGGAGTAGGGATCACCGTGGATGGAAGAGGTAATGCTACTCAACTCTCATTTTGCAATGGTTGCATAACTTTATGGCTATAATATGCATGTTATTATATCTACTAATAAAATACATTAGTAAAAAATGAGATTATTAAGTGATACTTTCTACTTGAGCACTTTTCATCTTGGGTAAATATTTACCTGTTAAATATGCTTTGTTAAAAATGTCACTAACAAACTACACCCATGATTTTATGGATACAGGTGCATAAGAAGAGGGTCAATTTTAAGAGAACATTAAATAATGCTGTAAGACAGGATTAGAAAAATACCTAATTTTAAAAGATGTTTAATATGGATTGAGTTCAGGATATACTGTCCTAACATAATTGGACATCCTTTACACTGAAGAATAACAAAATGTTTCTATCCAACTACAGAAGTAAAATTCAATTCAGTGATTCCTTCTCTTATTTTAGACTCAATATTATGTTTCATAGAATTCCAGAATAGGATCTTAAATCATGTATGCATTTATAACTTTAAAGCTTTTCATTTTAGTATATACACAGACTCATTTGTATTTGAAATAGAACTATAAGATTTTGTTAACTTTATTTATATATTCTGCTACTTTCATATTTGAGAAGAGTTTAGACAAGTTATAGATACATTTACAGTTATGTTGAATTTTCACATCAATATCTAAAGTCAGAGTAAAGCTGCAAACTTTTACAAGGATATTTTTTCCAAATATAAAATGAAACAGCTGACATTTCCAGTGTATTTAAGAAAGTTTTCCAGCTTCTTAAAAAACAGGAACCACCAAATTTGACAGTGAACAGAAATCTGACTTCAGGTCTTATTTTTCTTGTTTTAATTCCTTGTGAATGCACCTGTCCAACAAGGCAGCTCCCGTTTGGATGCTCCTGAGCGACTGCTGTCTTGGAGCTCCTCGGTCCTCAGCGGCCCCTGCCCAAGGGTGGCAGAGAACAGCAGTCATGCTTCCCATAACAGTAAAGCATCAGGCTCTGCAGCATTCGTGTTTAAAGCGCCCAGTCTATTCATTTCAGCTTGTCAACAATGAGAAGCACTTTTCATCATGTTACTTAGTTAACAGCAAAAAAAGACGATAAAACAAATATTCTGTGCCTCTAACAACCATACAAATTATATAGGCCACCCTAATATATCATTTAATTAAAAGTTAAATTTCTCTTTGGATTTTGAGCCAAGAGCTTATAAATTTCTTTTGTTAATGTTATCATACATACAGACATATTGCATGGTTTAATTCTTTGAATTCCTGCCAGGTCTTTTCATTTTTCTTTTGACTTAACATTGATGTGTCCTATACTCCTCAATTTCATGTACTCCTTATTTTATTTCCTTTTCCTTTCTGGAAAGCAGGCAAATTGTAGCTTTGCAGAGTTAAACATTTCATATATTGAATGATCTTTTTTAGACTTGAATTTATCAACAAAGAATAAAATGTCTGTGAATATTAAACTCTCCATTTAATCCAGATATCAATGAGTGTGCTTTGGACCCTGATATATGTGCCAATGGGATTTGTGAAAACTTACGTGGCAGCTACCGTTGTAACTGCAACAGTGGCTATGAACCAGATGCCTCCGGAAGAAACTGCATTGGTAAGTTACACACGTGTGTGCACACACATGCCCTTTAGTTTAATCCATAGATGAAAGAAGAAATAAAAATAGAAGCAAATGTTTAACTAAGCATCCTGCAGTTTCTTTGTTTCCCTTATTGTGTATACACTAGTATAAAAATGCGTATCAGAATCAAGCCAGTCGGGTCAACATGGTGAGTCCCCGTCTCAGTCAGTCAATTAATCAGTCAATAAAAAAATCAGCATCAAAAAAGTTTCATCGTCCAGTGATGAAGAAATGCATTTTGGCTCATGTTTCAGTGCATAGGCGGCAGGCTGTGAGGCAGCAGGGCATGGCACAGGTGCATGGTGGAGGATAGACAGGAAGCAGAGAGTGAAGGGAGAGGTAGGGAAGCACCTCTTCACCTTCCAGCCACCTTCCAAAAGGTCTGCCTGTGATCATATGAGACTTGAGAGGACATCTCGCTATAAACCATACAGAAGGGTACCAGCCAGAGATTATTGGAAATTTGTAAAACTGTGCAAACTGAGCTAGTTATTATACAACAGAAGCAAGATCAGTTCCTGATTAGCTTTCAGGGACAGTTGAGAACTTGGGTACCCTATTGAAAACACTCAGATTCAGTGAGCATTCAAGAAAGTGAGTTATGCAACAACCAAGCTCTTTAGATATACACAGAACTTCTGAAAAATTAAAACTAGAATTGAAAAATAAAAATGGAGCCAAGTTCCAGTGATAGAGCATTTTCATTTGCTAGGCTTCCAGTAACAAAACATGTTTCTTAAAACAACAGAGAGTTATTAACACACAGATTAAAAGGCAAGAAGACTGAAATAAAAGCGTCAGCAGGACTGAGCTCTGATGGCTATAGGAACGCATCTTTTCTTTCTTATTCCGGTTACTGTTATTTGCCAACAGCTCCCAGCAGTTCTTGGCTTGTGTGAGCATCACTGTAGTCACACTTCCGTCTTCTGCCTGTCATCTCCTGGTTGTCCTCTTGGTCATTTTCCCTCTATGTGTAGCTATCTTTCTCTCCATCCACATTTTCCCTTTGACAGACAACATACATGGTGGATTGTCACGTCCTTAACTTGTTTGAACTTTATTAGATCCGTGGAAACCCTAATTTCAAGTGAGATCACATTCTGATATACTGAGGGTTAGGATTTCGGCATAACCTTTTGTGAGAAACACAGATGAATTCAATGCATACACAGATGAATAATAAATTGTGATGCAGTCACTTGATGAAACATAATACAGTTGCAGGAAGTTTTATAGCAGTCCTTAAAATACAATTTAATTTTTAGAATAAAGTTCAGGATTCAAATTTGGAGCAAAATATGCAAAGGGAAAAAAGATCTGATAAAAAATAAAGGATAAATATTAGTGGTGATGGAATGAGAGAAAATGCCTTTCTGATCTCATCTCCATACCTTCACAGTGTCAAGATATTGTTTGATAAGAGATAATTGTTATTTGACAGACTAAAATTATAACTTTAAGTAAAAGAAATTTTTTTGCCCAAACTGCAGTTTTTATTTCTTTCTGTCATTAACTACATTTGCAAAAAGAAGAGTGCAGATACTGATGTAAAAGTCAGTGTGAGCTTCTTTAAACGCAGGCTTAGATGATCTTCTCTAGGTTCCTCTGACTATTAACGGAATATACAGAATGCATCCCAGGGCCGGGGTACAGCTCAGTGGCACAGCATCTGCCTGGCAAGTGCAAGGTTGTGAGTTTGATTCCTGGTACCAAAAAAAAAAAGATGCATCCTGAATTTTCCTTGAAGAGCCTTTTGTTCCTGAGGTGAAAACATAATAGAAGAGCCAGCACTTGGGAGGCTGAGGCAGGAGGATCACTGTGAGTTCAAGGCCAGCCTGGGTTAAAAAGTGAGCTCAAGAGCAGCCTGAACTGCATAGTGAAACCTTGTGTCCAAAAAAAAGGGTGGGGGGATTAGTGAATACCTTTTAACTACTACTGAATGGATTCTTTTTATAATTTTAATTAGAAAAATACTAGATGTTATTTTTGCTATATATAAGTATGTAGATAAAACATTATTTCAATCTTTTAATATATTTTATCAGTATGCAAAAATATATCTAACACAGTCCCATTCCAGGACAAAAAAATAAGTTAAGGAGAACAAAGTAATAATGATCCCATTCCAACTACTGTACATTTTCCAGGGACTCCAGAAGTTCTTCAGTGTATCCTCTGGCATAAGAATGCCGCACCTGAATGCTAAATATATCTTGCTCACCCTGGGTAGAAAGAAACTAAGAGGGGTGAGAGGAAAAAAGAACCCAATGAAAATAAAATGTGGTTGGGTGCTGTGACACACGTTTAACTGTGAGAATCTCCTCTCTTCCAACTCTGCTTTCAGACATTGATGAGTGTTTAGTAAACAGACTGCTTTGCGACAATGGGCTGTGCCGGAACACACCTGGGAGTTACAGCTGCACCTGCCCGCCTGGCTATGTGTTCCGGACGGAGACCGAGACCTGCGAAGGTAAGAACCACGTTCCTTACCATCAGCTGAACAGGAAGCACCCAGAGGTGCATAAAGGTCAGTTTCAGTGATGAAACAATGCCATCAAAAGAGCACTGTGTAAATATTTTCTTTATTTTATAATCTGTTGGTTAATCTAGTAGTTTCAGAAATAGCTACATCTACACCGTTTATAAACACTGTTGGTTTTGCTGTACTCAGATACAGTATCAACAACATTTTGGAACCAACATTTTGAAATAAAAAACAAGAGTGGAATGAGCAATCTTGCTTCCTTACTGTAATAAAATATCAGGTTTCTCTTTATTTAATGTGTTTTTCCCCTCTTTTAAAAACCATTGTGACACATTAACCAGGAACCTGAATTGCAGTGACAAAGCTCTTAGACATTTTAGTTGTGAAATAAATGATATCCAAAAGGCCCTGGCCCAGAAAATATTTAGGGTCTAAATATTTCATAGCTTTAATGAAATTTGTAGTGTAAGAAAATTGTCCTTTCCATTTGATAGCCAGGAATATCATAGTATACATTTCCAGTGCATAGTGAACATATTCATTGTGGGGTCTAGGTACATACTACACCTTGATACTTTTTACTTCCCCTTCCCTTCCTCTCCTTCCCATATCATTTGGGAATTTAAGACATACCATTAGGGTTTACTGATCATCAACTAGTGTTTAAAAGCAACTTCCTTTTCTTTTAGCCACTTTTTTTCTGCAGTAGAAGGCATTTGAATGAGTGAGATCCTTATGGAAATCCCCATTTTCAGTGAAACACTGGCTAAACAGTGAATGCATCCAGTTATGCTTTTCTATCTTAATCAAAGTATGACATTTCAGAATAACCCATGGTGTGACTACTAGTCACTGTCCCTATTTAAGTCACCCTCTGTGGGCTTACAGAAGGCTCCTACAACATCCCAAATCCAGTTACCACTTCCCAATAGTACCTTGTTTTCAAAGATTTCGTCTTTCAGTTATTATGGAAAAATCTTCTTATCTGTTAAAGTATTTGTTGCTTGGGGATTCCATAGAAAAAAAACTGCAATAGCAAAATTATGCAAAACAATGTTAGCATTCTCTCTTCGTCTTCCTGTTAATGTCAACACATTCTTGTGAACAGAAACAAGTTAGAGCTGCTGAACAAGATGCCAAAAACAGAGACGACTGTGCTGAAGTCAGTGAAATGCAATTACAGAGTGCAAGTCTAAGTTTGGCTTGATTTGGAGGGACCACAGAAAAATAGTAATTAGCTCAAAGAGAGAAAAAAGGAAAAGAAAACCCCAACGTGAAACCTCAGTTTTGTAAACCGGGTTGTGGTAACTGTTTCCCTCACTGCGCAGCAGCTTTGTAGAAACTCTGCTCAGTGGTCTCCTCATCAGTTCACAGGTGAAGTACTTGATTCTTCTCTGATGATGAGCAGGGGGCTTCTAAGTGTTGAGGGTTTGTGTGGACTATTCGGTATCTCTTTCATTTTATTTTTCCTGGTTTTTTGAGAAAGGGACTCACTATGTAGTTCTGGCTGGTCTTGAACTCATTTTGTAGCCCAGGCTGGTCTTGAATTCACAGTGATTCTCCTACCTCAGCCTCCTGAGTGCTGGCGTGTGCCACCATGTCCAGCTCAATCTCTCTTTTAAAACCAGCTGAGGCTTCTCAAACATGCGACGACAGAGTCTATTTTTTGGTTTCCACTGCCACTTCTAACACCCATTGTCCTTGCTCCGAGAAAGGTACTATTTGAAAAAAAGTCATCTAGCCATGTTATGGAGGGGTGGGAACTGGAATTTCTTAAGTTTTTGCTTTTCCTGACTTTTTATGTTTCTTTCCCAGTGCCCTCGATCCATTTTATCTATTGTGTGTTGGAGAGTGTGCATTTGTTAAATCTCCAGTCATGAGAACCAGAGCAGCTTTGGATTTCACCTTGATGGAGGAAGGATACAGTGGTGCCTTGGTCCACGAACTTAATTCTTTCCACGGTTGTGGTCACAAAACTCACTCCATGGTTCTGGTTGCAAATGGAACAAATTCTGTGTGACCAGAATGATGGAAAGAATTAGGTTCGTGAACCGAGGCACCACTGGAGTATGACTGGTTTCCCCATCCACAGTGACCTTCCTGGTGCTGTGTGAGAGACATTGGAAGCCTACCTGAGTGATGTCTGATGATGCGTGGCAGGGACCTTGAGTTGTCAGTGGTTGTTTATGGCGTACTCCTTCCTTTCAGTGAGTAAGATGAAGTTGAAGGTACTGAGAGCTAAAGCTTACACAATTAAGAAGAATAGGAGCTGATGATGTTGTATTAAGTCATCATATAAATGTTTAGGCACAGCAGTAGCAAATCAGGCAACAGTGAGGATCAGAAAGAGTGACCTGCATTTGTTTGTTTAACCAGTATTTGTTCTTTATAGAGCTGAGCCTTCTCTGTAGCATAAAAGCTTTTTAAAATCTGACATTCAGAGCAAAGAGGTTCGTGCTACATAAAGCAGAAATGATAGAGATATTTTAACTCCAACCTTATCACATTGGTAGAAATAAAAATTATTTATAATGACAAATCTATCCACATAACTGATTTCTGCACTTTTTGCCCTCCATTATTTACATTTTATTAACTGTTTTGTAAAAAAAAAAAATTGACCTTATGGCCACTGACCTCTTTTACTTGGGGTTCCCACCCCCTCATGGCACACATACTGTAGGTCTGTCCACCTGAGTCAGTTCTATTCACTCTGTTCTTTAACTGAGTTCTCGAATTAGACAGGGAATTATTAGCAGATTCACTGCAGATTCTAGCTTTCTCTAGAAAGCTATATATTTGCACTGCTGACTTTGTCATTGATATTTCTACTAGGTTATTTTAAATGTGTGATAAACAGCCTTAATGATAGAGGAAAGCGCCTCTATATTTCAGACTGAAGTTACAAAGCTTTATTTTACATTTCTGTTTGAGCTCTGAGAGTCTGTGAAAGTTAACATTTTTACAGCAAGTACTGTGGTTTAGATTGTGTTTCCAGTGACATAACTAGTTAAATGTAAACCAGATGTGCTTTGAAGTTTATTTCCAGGAATGTACAGTGAACTGTTTCAATTCCTGGTTCCGTGACATTTATAACATAAAAACATTGTATTTAAAGAAAAACTAAATAATTGATATTTGTAGTTGTCATTGGGTATGTTTATAGTCTTTCAGTTCATCATTGCTTACTTTAAATAGGGGTTTTTTAATATGATATTGACATTTTTCTTTTCAGGTGACTTTTCACAAATGAAATTAATACATGAGTTATATATGCTGTATCCTTAGATTAGTTATATGCTTCCTTTTTCATTATCCTTTTTGTGTTCATTGTAATGAAGGAATTTCAGTACTCTGAAATGTATGTTTTCATTGTAAATCTGTACTGAATTTATGAAACCTGCTCTTTTATTTTCTTTTAAGAAAAATTTTTACTACAGCCAATCTGGAACCAAAATGTTTTCCTCCTTCCTCAATTTCCATTTCAATAATTAGCTGAGAAACATACTTCTTGAGTAATTTGCAGGAATACTACCTGTTTTCTACATTGATTTTTTACATTTGCATTGCAAGCATACCAGCTCCAACATCAACTGTGAACTCAGCCTTTCCAAAGTCACTTTGGTTTATATGTGACTTGAGACATTCAGTAGTAAGCATTAGCCTTCTAGTTACTTGTTCCCATGCTTTTTTAAAATAGGAAACTGTTTTACATTAAATTCAAAGAAATTTTTGAAAGGAAAAAGTATCCTGGTGCACTGAGAAATCTTACTGTCCAACATAAAATATTGAAGTATGTTAACCTGTTTCAGATAATTAACCAAGTAGAAAAAGAAGTCTGTGTGCCACTTCTTTAAATCGTGTGGCTGAATTTATTCAGAAACTGTCTTCAAGATTGTCTTCAGTACTTTAACTGAAGTTCATATTTATTTTTCATTAACTCAGGTATTAAACTGTTTAACTTTACAGGCTTGAGATTTTCTTTAGTTCACCTCTCGAGAAAATAGGCATACTGTAATTCTATTTGCCTCTGAACATCTATAGAAATTGTTTAAATTATGGGTATATGATTTGATTATGTCCTAAATCACATCAGTGACTACAGAAGCCTATTGGATGTAATTACTCGCTCTTCATCCTGTTTTCCTAATGTTTAGGGCGGGTCCTGGGAACTGAATCCAGGACCTCACACATGTGAAGCATGCTTTTACCCGAGTTATACACCCTGTGCGAGATGTTTTATTTTGCTAAAATTAGTTGTATTTGAAAGATACATCAGGCTAAATATGTAAAACAGAAAGGCTAAAGAAAGAGAAAAATGAATAGAAACTAGAGGAGAATTCTGTCCCCAGCATGAAATTTTCTGTCCTTATTTCCTGAGTGAGATCCAGGAGTTTAGAGTTAAAACCAGCATTGTTATGTTTTGTCTTCAAAGTCTCATGGACCATAAGTGACAGAAACAGTCAGGCTTTGTTTGTGCAGAGCACGTTGCACCTGTAATTACATACTCTTACGGGGAAAAACTCACCCAATTTATGGAGTTGGAGTAACGTGTTACAGCACAAACTGAACCCTTTCCAGCCCAGGCTATGGGCTATCGCCTATAATCCTTCTGAGTCCCAGTCTTGTAGATGTGTAAAATGCATGTCTCCATTGCCTGTTCACTTTATGCCTTGTAGATCCATATTAAAATTATAAGAGCCAAGTTTACCAGACATTCTGGCATAGCATGGCTTGTTGGAGTAATATTTTCCAGAAACACATGGCCATTCTAACAGAATCTTTCCTTCTGACCGCAGATATAAATGAATGTGAAAGCAACCCATGTGTCAATGGGGCTTGCAGGAACAACCTTGGATCTTTCAATTGTGAATGTTCGCCTGGCAGCAAGCTCAGCTCCACGGGATTGATCTGTATCGGTAAGAGTCACACATGGTACTAATATTTAGTTTCACTGTAAAGATAAGCACACACCTCAGGCCTTGCCTTGGATAAAAACAACAGGGTAAGAGTGAAGCATAACAGCATAAACTAGGCAGCCTTTTAATTTTGTTTTTAGATTCTAGAAAGTATTCCTTTCATATAAGTAGATAAATTACACTATAAGTTATAAGCATTTCCATCCTATGCACATATGTATATTCTTTAGCCTAAAAATGCCTTAGGCATCAATACAATCAAATCCCTGCTGCCTATGTTTTATAAACAACCTTCTATCATAAAAATGTGTTGGAATTTGGATTCAGTTAACAAGACACGAATTTGAAGATTTTAAACAAAGAGAGGGAATTTACTTTTTCCTTTCTCACATCAATCATAAATTTATGGGCTCCAAGGAAGAGAAGATAAGCATTTCCTACTTTCGGATCTCTAAAGAAGATCCCAAATCTTCTAAACTAACATCTTCTAATATGACTCAAAGCATTTAAGGTCAGTTATTGATAATGACATAGGCTGTGTATAACACAGGGCAGTCTGATGTTACTGTAAGGAAAAATTCAGCTTGAGTAAGGGAATCAACTTTAGCGGGATCTTTCCTGGTGTCTCCTGTCAGTGGCTCCATTCTCTAGGCCAACCACAGCCCATTTCATTTGCTTATATCCACCTTCAAGTAGAACTAAATACATAGTCCAGATAGGAAGGTACTTCTGTTTTACAAAGTGCTAAAAAAAAATTGACAGATTTTTGTTTATTTGTAATTTAGCCAAAATGAGTTTCTGACATCATGTTTGTGAAATACAATCGTACTTTCAGCATTGTCCCTGATGTTAATGTCATGTAGTTGGATGCTGGAGTACCTGATGGTTACATGACTAGAAGCGGTCAAATGAGAGATAATCAATGAAAACTCCCTCTGGAAACTTAGGCATTTTAGTCTCCAGTGAGGCACAGCTGCTGCAGTCTGGGCCTGGTAGATGCTCAAATTGCTTTCCTATAGAATCCTGGGGCAGTGGTAGGGAAGGAAGAGATTGGATGGGTAAGCCAGAAATATTTTTGTTAAGGCAAAATTTCCAACTGAGATAGAGTCAGTTTATTATGCAAAGGAAATGAACTCAGCATTAGTCAATGAATGTCTCAGAACACTAAATCTGTCTGCCACGTGAGCATCAAAGATGTCTTAACTTTTTTTTTTCATCATACAAACTTCCATTATTTTGGCCTTTTGTCCTCATAGTTATTAATGAAACAAAGGTTTTTTTTTTTTTTTATTCCAAAGTCATTATGTCATTCTTCCCATTGCCAACAACTAAACACCAACATATTTTTCCCAACCAGTGTGTTTTGTGTTTTCTTTTATTATGATCAAATTTGAGAATTTCACCCTAGAACCACTGGGGAAGAAATTTATATAATATTTTTAAATGTAGGCATGAGTTTTTCTTTCTTTCTTTTTTTTTTTTTTTGGTGCCAGGAATCAAACTCACAACCCTATGTTTGCCAGTTAGGTACTGTGCCACTGAGTTATATCCCTGGAGGCATGAGTTTTTCTGCTTTTTTTCATTTAAAAGATAATTCTAGCAGAAAAAAAGAAAAGAAGAGAATAAAACATACTCAGGAAAAATTATGAATTTATTTTCGGGGACTTTCAGTGTGTCTACTTAGTGATTAGGAGGCAACTTCTTTTTCCAGTGTCTGGATCTCAAAATTTTGAAAGAAATAAAAATTATTCAGTAAAGTATGTGAAAGACTTTTGCATAGGAGTTGATATCATGAAATACATTACAACAAAAAATTGGTGAATCTTTTCTGCATTGCATCACACTGGTCTGATGGCTCGGGGTGAGGCAGACAGGTGTCCCTTGTCTTTGGCGCAGGCCTGTGCTCTGTCCTCAGCTTGCGTGCAAGTGACAGGATAGCAACCTCATTGCTGTCAAGTCTAATTGTCCATTCTCACTCCTCACACTAGACAGCTGGCGGTGTTTGGCACAGCTCATCACTCACTCCATCTGAAGAGGTTTTTTTAATTTTTGGCCTCCCAGGCACAACTGTCTTCTCATCCCTTCACTCTTCTGAGTCTGCAGAAGGCCAAAAATTAAAAAAAGTTTTAAGTCTTCTTTATCCTGCTGCCCTCTCACATACCACGTGAGTGGAGATTTCCCACCAATCCTGGAGGACCTCTTAGCCTCTCGCATACACTTCTGCTCCCGTGGCCCTCTACACTGACTCTCACACCGACTGCTCCATCTGTAATTTCTCTACTCCTCCTGAGTGGTGTCTCCACCTGTGTGCAGTCATCTCCACCACCTGTCTCACCGATATCTCCAGCATAACATGCCTGAAACCAAAGTCCTGTCTTCTGCCTCAGCTCTGTGTTTCACTGAAAGATTTTCATCCTGGCAAGTTTCCACTCCATTCTTCCAGCTGCCACTCTCAGATCCTTGGCATCAGCCTCGATGCCTTCTTCTCTAACTGTGCATGAAATTCTTCAGTCATTCTCGACCTTCATTGTATTTCACCTATTCATCACCACCCCATGAACACCCAGATCAGCATTCTTCTTCTCTTGATTATAACCACAGGCTGCACCTTACCTGCCCCAGCACACGCACGTACTTGCTACCCCGCAGTCTCATTTGCACATAGTTACCAGGTAATCCTTTTTTAACACAAGTCAGCGCATGTCATTGCTTGTCTGGAAACCTCGACTATGAAAACCTTTATTTTTCCACTCACTGAGAGAGAGAGCTGCAGTCCTTGGCAGAGCCTGTGTTGCTTAGAGCTGCTGTCACTGCTGTGTTAGTCTCTCACTGAGTTGCCTCTCACCTTCTCTACCAAGGCCACACTGGCTTGCCTCTTACATATACGTGCTGAGCATGCGCTCCTGAGGTCTGCTGTGGTTGCTGTCTATGGCCGGAACAGTATCAGTCAGATGTCCACATTTTGTTCTCTTTATGTTGCTAATGTTACAGCACTTTGTGAGTCAGGACTGCTCTGAACATCGTGGATGAAATGATTGTTTCTGTCCCCCTTCTACTTTCAAACTGTGTGTGTGTGTGTGCGCCATCAATGGTTTTGTGACTTTAATGTTGACACAACATACAAAAAGCATGCTGTCACAGAGTGGATCTCTAGAACCAGACTTCCCAGGTTTCGGTCTTGATGCTGAACTGCACTAGCAGGTGACCTTGGGTAAGTTAGTTGACATCTGTGTGCCCATTTTGTCCTCTGCAGATTTCTCCTACCTCTGATGATGGCTTTAATGAATACATAAAGTAGTGCCTGCCGATAGGTCAGCCAGGATTATCAGTTCCTATTAGTTCATCTTACTTGAAATGCCCAAGGCTAAGATGATAAACTGGTGATTCGTGTTGGTCACTAAAAGATCTTTTAAATCACAGTAGTCTCCCAGAAGTCTGTTTCCTCTGCGCTGCAGAATAAATAGATGTGAGTCTGTGAAGAGCCCAACACAGATGCCAAGGCTCGAACCCTTCCTGCTTGTGTGGTTTTACCCAAAATGAATGAACATTCCAGTGGGAGAGAGAGAGAGCATAGTGACTGTCCAACTCTTTCCATGCTCCTGCCCTGTTACTTTTCACATACAGTCGTGAAGAGACTTGTCTTCACCACAATTCCATTTCCGGAGGGGGGCACTGTTTGTTTTTAGTGTTGAATTTGGAAGTAAAACTTGATCTGCACATGTTACTAAAAAAAGTGATAAAATAAACACCATAAGAATACACTTCACTTTTTCCAAGTGTGTCGTAAATACTACTAATGTTCCATTAAAATGTTTTATACACCGCCTATGTCAGAATCACCTGAGGAACCTGTCACAGTGCATATTTCTGTGCTGTTTATCTGAAGACTTATGAATCAGCATTGTGTAACAGGAGACTTGACTGAGAAACACAGTTCTGCCGTTTCATATATAATTTTGCATAACTAGTTAGTATTTGATATGGTTTGTTAACTTTGAGTTCCTCTGTGTGTCTGTGTGTCTCTGTGTGTGTGTGTGTGTGTGTGTGTGTGTGTGTGTGTGTGCGCGCGCACTTGTACACAGCAGTAAGAGAGAGAAATCTAAATCGATTGGCAGGTATTTATTACTTGTTCATTTGAAACATTTTTATGCCAATAAAAACTTTACTACTTATTATTCCCATTGATGTACATGGAAGAAAATTAGGAAGTGCCCAGTATTTTACTCTACTATTCAGAAGACGGAGCTTAAACTTTATATGGAGATAATCTAAAGTTTAGAGTGGTTGTCTCTAGATAATCAGATTACAAGTGATTTTTGTATTTTCTTACACTTCCATATGTCCTCAAGTAATTTGCCCACACACATTCTTTTTTGAACTAGAGATAAACATACACACATGCATGTGTGCACAGAGAAATCCCTGAACAGCAACTCGTCACATACTAGCCCTGCGGGTGTCTTCGTGCTGGATTTGTAGGCAGTGTTGATATCTCTTTTGTTTTAGTTTTTCAAGTTATTTGTCAAATAATTATTGTCAGTTGGAGAAATACTGGTTTCTCTACTGTAGAACATAAATTGTGTATGGTTTATTGATGGGAAATTTTGTGAGAAATGAGATTATTTGAGGACTTTTTAATATAATTTAAATATCAAAAGATTTATCATACATTTTACAAATACTTTTCACAAAGGTAGTGTTATCACGGTAATGCAGTGTTTCTAAGTATAGTATCTTAGACAACAGTGGCTTCTTTCTATAATATCAGTAGATATAATTAAATTATTATCAGATTGTGAGATATATAAAGTATAGCATTTAATTTCCATGCATATAAATACCTCACTTAAATGCATATATATGGGTGTTCAAGGGACATGCTGTTAAAGGTTTTTAAAAATTAATTCCCTTGTGTTTTTTTTAATACTACAAGAAATACTTTTGGTGTACCCTGAGGAGCTATATTTTCTTCAGGGGTACATGCCCTCCAGCCTTCCCAATTCCTTTTCAGACAGCCTGAAAGGGACGTGTTGGCTCAACATCCAGGACAACCGCTGTGAGGTGAATATTAACGGAGCCACCCTGAAATCTGAATGCTGCGCCACCCTGGGAGCTGCCTGGGGGAGCCCTTGTGAGCGCTGTGAGCTAGGTAGGAGCAAGAGCAGGGTGTCCGGGCTTCTCCTTGCTGCATTCCCCTTAGCTGGGACACCTCTTGCACTCCGTTCCATTCTTCAGTAGTGAGCAGTACCCTAAGATCGCAAACCCTCCCCTCCTCAGCTGTTGTCTTTCCTGGCTAAGTTCACCCACCTCCTGCAGTTTATATTTGGTTTTCCCTCCTCCTGTAAGCAGACATGAATGTTTTAGGCAAGAAGGGGACTTAATTAGAATCTGGATGCTTAGTGATCTGTGTTCTCCCCTGTTCTCATTTGCATGTGTCTCCATAAGCCATACCTCTTTTCCTTGAGTTTTTTGTTTACTTGTAATTCACCTGACAGTTTGAGAGCAAAAGTGGAAATCTCAATGTGGGCAGCAGCAGTGGAGTTATACAGCACAGCAGGGCTTGTGCTTTACCGAATTGAACGGGGGCAACTGGAGTGCTCAGCCACTACAGTCCCACCTTCAGTGTATAAGTCTGTTACACTATTGCTTGAACTTGAGACACTTTATGTCCTTTTGTAATAAAGGAAAGACCTGTCCTGTTGTCCTTGCAGATACAGCTTGCCCACGAGGATTCGCCAGGATTAAAGGGGTTACTTGTGAAGGTGAGTATATTCTTGGATGATGAAGTAAATGTTTACAGCAGTCCATAAAGTTAGTATTTAATCTCAAGCTTTGGAGACATTTAGCATTTTCAGAAACCTCAGAATTTCAGTTAAAATACTCAGGATACTCAACAGATGCATTAGCATAATGCTCCGGGAAACTGCAGTTTCCCATTTTGCTTCTTTATGCAGTTGGGTACATTCATAAGGACATCGCCAGCATTCAAGGCACAGAACAGCTGGCGGGGAGCTTGTCTGGGCCGATTATTATGGATAGGCAGGGTTGCAGTCGTTTTCACAGCTGGTGACTTAGGAATGCTGGTGGCTGGGTTGTGGAATATTTTTGCTTAACTAAAGTAATAATCCACATTGTATTGCAAGTTGAATATGTTATACAGGAAGTGAGGCCACACCTGTTTTTCTGTTTATCCCTGCGCTCTCTCCATTTCCCTGCAGACGTTAATGAGTGCGAGGTGTTTCCTGGCGTTTGTCCAAATGGTCGCTGTGTCAATAGCAAAGGATCTTTTCATTGTGAGTGCCCGGAAGGCCTTACGTTGGATGGAACTGGCCGCGTATGTCTGGGTAAGATTTATGCCCCCGTGGGTTTTATGCTTGAAACCAGCCATGGATTTTCTTTCTTTGGGCACTGGCCAGTCCAAAACCACTGAGTCTGTACTTGAGGAAACCTGCTTCATATAAGACATTTGGGGGGAAATTACTCCAGAATATTTTAAAAGCAAATGTATTTAAGTAAAACAGTTTCTGCCTAATATGGAAAGTTGGTAATGCTCAGAAAACTGTCTTCTGAGGTTTAGTTCCTTTAAACACATACTTCAGGCAAGCTTAATATTTTATACTGAGTTAATGGGATGAGAGAGCTGTGCATATGACACAGAAGAAAAAGTGGCAGTGAGCCTTTGAACGGAGCATTGACCAGTCCGTTCTTGCCATTCCCTTTAGGCAGGAGGGAGTCCCTAATAAAATTACACTGCTTCATGTGGAAACAGTGACCCATTCTGCTCCTTCCTTTTGTGCTTTAGAATTTATGTTTTCTCAGTATCTGATTTTCTAATCATCTAAAATGAGGAATCTTTTTTTCAACACTGTATTATTAGCATGGAGATCTGCCCTTATTCTTTATCGGTATCATTTTTTATTCCTCTTGAGTTTCATGATGGAACATTTTTCATTTACTTAAAGAGGTTTTTTTTGTCCCCAATAAGCTATGGAACAGTAAATATTTAGTCTAAGAAACTTCTTTACATAGGTCTGTAATTGAAATTTAAGAGTATCATAGGCAGAGTATGAGCAGTGGTAGAGCTATACGCAATCATTTTTATGGGTTTAAATATGTCAGTGATTTTTCATTAGTAACAAAAAGAAATTTGCAAAATCATAAGGTTTCATTTTAAGTTCATTTTCCAAAGCACATGTAAATTTGGGTAGAAAGCACAACCAAATT
The DNA here is from genome assembly GCF_000276665.1 of Chinchilla lanigera. Lineage (NCBI taxonomy): Eukaryota > Metazoa > Chordata > Mammalia > Rodentia > Chinchillidae > Chinchilla > Chinchilla lanigera. Next base: position 1,378,484 of record NW_004955415.1, on the reverse strand, counting down.
CATTTGGAAGTCATAGTATCCAATACATAAAAATTATTTTTAGATTTTAAATATTTTTATATTATCCTAAAATTAGCTATGTTTAGGAATAAATATGTTTTGAAAATGACAGAATAACATGTCTGTATGATCAAATGACTAAAGATAACAAGTTGCCTTTGTAACTAACCGACATAGTATATGGAGATATATCATTGACTGTAAGCTGTCAGTTTTTAGTAAAATCAGTTTCCAGTAAAATAACTTACAATCAAAGCCTTTGTAATATTTTAAACAGCATATTGAGTTCTTCATCCATGCACTTAAATGTTCTTGACACTGCTTGAGTTAAACTGCATTGATTTATTCTGATTGGGGATGGCAGGAAGGTTTAAGAAGAGACTGAGCCAGGTGTGGTGGCACACACCTGTAATACCAGCACTCTGGAAGGCTGAGGCAGGAGGATGGAGAGTTCAAGCTCAGCCTGGGCAGTTTAGCAGCATGGATCCCCAGCACCAGCCAAAAAAAGAACAAAAGAGGGTGGGATATGAAAAATGTAAATTATTGCAAGAACAAAAGCAGTGGTAAATTGCTATGATAAAATTACACCAGGGATGGCAAAGTCACATGCCCAGAGGAGACGGTTAAGGAATGTGACTGTAAGAAGCAGTACGGACTACATGGACTGCAGGGCATGTGCACCACGCACAGGTTTCCAAGTCCATGTTTTAATTTCTGTGCAGATCAGTCAAAATGTTTATAGACCATATGTGGCCTGAGTGCTGGCTGGTTTGATTCCTGATGTAAATACAGATAGGAATCTCTGTAGTAAAGACATAGGATTACTCTCTCAGGCTATTGTAACTTTTTACATACTTAATTCAAATACCTTTAGCCCAGTTCCAACTTACCCTAAAATGGCTTCTTCATTGAATTATTTGAGTAACCTTATAAACAGTATGATTGGAGGCAGAGCTCTTAGACTACCTACACTTACTTAAAACTTTCCCATCTCCCTCTCATGAAGATCCTTCCTTCCTAGGGACAGCATCTGATGGAGCTGGCTGTATCTCAGACCAGCCCTGGAAGCGCTGCAGTAATCCAGCCTAGCGGATCATTGTCACCCTTCTCACACACTGCAAATGTCTGTTTGTGTTGGTATTAATGTGGAGCTATAAAGCAGAATTACCTACTGTGGATAATTGTACTCAGTCCACCAAGTCAGAAGGAAATTTTCTTTAAAACTGGGACTTTTTAATTACATTCCTTAGAAAAGTATGTAACTCAGTTAAAGACAGCTCCTAAAGTTGATATTTCCTTTAGTTGAGAACTTAAAAGAATCCAGTTGGCAGTAACTAAAATAGTAAATATATCAATTTGTGTTGATATTTCCATCAGGAACCACTGTCCCTCTGTTAAATAGTTTACAGGTTCAGAAGAGGATTTAATGTCTAGAAATAATCTTATGATATAAATTATGTTCTCTAATTAAGAAAATACTTTTTGTAACTAGTCTGTATTTATACAGGCAGATGTTCAATTGCAGTTTGACCACCAGCTCTGTTGGCTAAGAGATAAACATGCTTTACAAATCATACTGATTTACCTGTCCTCTGGCTATTTGTTGATACTGTCCTGTGACAGCAGACATGGGCTAAGTGTTGAAATGTTCATCTGTTTTGAAATGGAAGGGAAAACGTAACATTTCAACAGAAGAGTTAGCCTTAATAGAGAATATTTGCATAAGCTAAGGCAAAAACCATGACACACAAAGCAAATTTGGCAGGAAACTAAAACTTTGAATTCGGTAATCACATAGGGTTTTTTGTAAGGCAGTTTTTACAGTTGTGGCAAATTGGCAAATAGAGTGAAGCTTCCCTTTTGCTATTCGTGACAGGGATCTGATGTGACTTTCACACGCTGCCTTCAGCAGTTCGGTGGCCAAGAACAATCCTGTCATTAAAATCATTCTTCCTGATGTGAACGATACCAAAAAAAAAAAACAAAAAAAAAAAAAGAAAGAAAAGAAAAGAATCATAGGTGATGCTGTAAGAAAGTCATGTCTGTAGGAGTTGTTTTCTCCAAGGGTACTTGTGAGAAAACTGGCAGGGGACTAGGTCTTATTGTCCTGAAGTGATTATGTTTATGGAGTCCATTCCAGGAACACTGAGATTCTCTGTGTCCCCCTCAGCATATCTCCCTGCCCCGACACAGCATCCTGCCTGGGGCCGAGCCCCATTCAGTGAGTGAATGCCCAGTAATTGTTTCCACTAACTCTGGGCCTGTGATTCCTTCTCGGTGTAGACATCCGAATGGAGCAGTGCTACCTCAAATGGGATGAAGATGAGTGTGTCCACCCTGTTCCTGGGAAGTTCCGCATGGATGCCTGCTGCTGTGCTGTGGGGGCAGCTTGGGGCACCGAGTGTGAAGAATGCCCCAAACCCAGCACCAAGGAGTATGAGACCCTGTGCCCCCGAGGCCCTGGCTTTGCTAACAGAGGGGATGTCCTCACAGGGCGGCCATTTTACAAAGGTAAGTGCCAGCGGTGCCGGGGCCTCCGCACCAACGAACACCCTCTGCTTTCCCAGCAAGTGCCTTTCGTTAAACACAGGATTTGTTGTCAACCTTATGCCCCAGGAGTATAAATTACCTGTGTAAGGTGGTGTTGAAGTAAAGCTAGAAAACAGGCCAGTCATCTTACCATCCTTGCTTCCTTCTGTCCCTCTACTTTCCTTCCCACAGCCTAAAGGGAGGTAGCCCTGATAGCGCATCCATAGCCAAACAATCTCTGTCCCTCTTACTAGTGTAGAAGATAATCACAATAGCAATTTTTTATATGGAATCAGTACAATCACTGAAAAATTTGATAGCTCTCATGTTTTGCGTGGCTACATTAATATTTCCCATCATGATAGATTTTTTCACTTAAAGTGATGGACCTACTCATGTATAGCAACATTCCTGCTTCATTCTGCTTTTAGATATCAACGAATGCAAAGCCTTCCCTGGGATGTGCACCTACGGGAAGTGCCGGAACACCATTGGAAGTTTCAAGTGCCGGTGTAACAGCGGATTTGCTCTGGACATGGAGGAAAGAAACTGCACAGGTGAGAGTGTTCTTTTGCTTCACTTAGCAAACCCTGGGCCTCCTTCTTTTGCCGTGTTTGAGAATACTGCCTTCAAAAGACCATCCTCTCAAACTTGTCAGAGAACTGCAAAATAGCACAAACTGCCCGTTTTTTTTATGTACAAGAACGGCATAAAAATGATCTTCAAAATATCTGAGAAGTAAGGAATAAAATAAATCTGCAACAATTACTGTAATAACTCAGTTCACAAATGTTTCTGTTTGAAAACTGTTCAGTTCTCAAACAGAAGCACTGGGAAAAATTTTGCTTCTGGTCATGCGTCTGGATGATAAGCCTGTCTGCAACCGTCTTCCCCAGAATCATAAAACAAATTTAAGTTCATGAACCAAGGTACCACTATATAAACTTGAATGGCATGCTATTTAAAATTTGTACAGAGATGTTATGATTTATTTTCCTGACCTGTGAATAGTACTCTGAATAATTAGGCTTCAGGCACTGTCCATAAACATGTCCACACCATCCTCTTTAGTTAAAAAAGATTTCAAATTTTCTGCTTGATCATATAACAAATTATTCTAGACATGTGAACCATCTCTCCAAGGTCTTATTTTTAGAGCTGTCTTGGGAATTGGCCCTGTTCTCCCATTCTCCCAGCTGCCCCTTCATGATTTCTGTTGAAGTGTCTCTCTGGGTACCTCCCTGTGCCTCCAGCCCAGATGACTGCACATTATCTCGTAGCTGTCCCTCTGTTCCTCTCAAGTTCTGCCGCCTGCCCTGTCTGTTCATCTCCCACGCCTGCTGCTGACGTCTAATCCTCTCAGCATAGATATCTCATTCTGGGCTGCTGGACTTGCCAGGAGAATGTGAAGAGAGTTGCTGAGTTTTCTGCAGCCACCTTCAGCCAAGCCCATGCGAGAACTCCGCCACTTAGCAAACTCGTGCTTTCCTCTGAGTTTTTCTTAAAATGTCAGAACTTCTCCCAACCTTCATGCCTCTCACAGCCTTCTGCTTTCTTCCTTTATTGAGATCAAGTTGTTAGTCTCCTCCTCACTTAGCCTCTGGGTGAATCTTTTCTTCTCACCTGCAGTGAAGTCCTCTACCCCCACGTTCCTTGCCACTCCTGCTCCAGTTCTGCCTCTGTGGGGTTCCGTCCTCTCTCCATCATCTCCTCCTTGTCACTGCTCCCAGCTGCTTAACCCAGAAATGAGTTCACAATATCTTCTGTCTTTGCTTTTCCTCTACTTACCCTCTTTGTCTATTTTTACCTCTCACCCTGTCTTGTAACCAGCCATTTGTGTTATTTTTGACTTTTGCTGCCCCTGGTTCAGACACACGTACATACTCTTGCAAAACACTTTCGTGGAGTTAAAACAATCTCTTGTGATGCAGTTTGTCCTTGACTTCTTTGCTGGAGCTGCCCAGAGAAGAGTGGCTATGGAGAAATGTCCTCTCAGCCGAGGAATCACCTGAAGAGAGTTGACATGTGAGGGCTTTCTGCTGACAGGATTCCCTGGAGCTGCGGAGGAGGGAAGTGGGTCTTTCCTTCCTGAAAAGGGACCTAGGTGACATAGCACAGTCTACTGTCACACAGTCCTCTAAGGTCTTCCAGCCATTTTATTGAGTTTCTGTGGTTCAGTCCTTCATTTTCACAAACAATGGGTTTATCATCCTCCGGCAGCGCTTAGGTTGTGTAACTTCCCACAGAACCGTGTCCCCACTGACTCAGCCTGCGTGACCTGTGTGAAGTGCTTAGGGGTCTTCCAGTCCTGGTTCCACTAATATTTTTTTGACATGATATTGGCCAAGTCCTTCAGTATTTTGTACCCTCTCCTTCAGCTGAAGAACTGAGAAAATCTGTTGACAGCCCTGCATTGTTTTGGGAAATACAAAAAGTCCCCGATGTATGAACATTTGAGTCACGAACTTTCACAGGTGTACTGTACAAGACTCACTTTGTCAGATTATGGATGAATCTGACGCACAGATGTTCTCCCAGAATGGAACTGGTTCAGAAGTCAGGGACTTACTGTAATCTGAAATTCCATGGAAAACAGGCTCCATTCTCCGCAGCACATTAGGACAGTCATCTCCCTGTGTGTGGTTCCTTCAGCCATCTGTCACATCCTGTCTGTGCTGCTTAGTATCAGCCTCAGTAAGGACTCTATGACGTCTGGTCCCCTGAGATACATTACTGCTGTTCACCTCTGCATTTGTCTCGTGCCTCGTTATTGTTACAGTTGCTCTGTACCCTTCAAGGACAGTTTGGAAGCCACCTCCTCTGCAATGCCAACTCCTAGCAAAGTTGCTAATACATATGCAGCACTTCCTGTGAGACATGTGCTCTTCTTAGCACTTTTCAAATATGGATTCCCTTAACTCTGAAGATGGGTTCTGTACCTCATCTTACTACAGATAAGCAGATTGAACACAGAGGAATTCAGTGATTTCCCTGGACTAAGCAGATATCAGGCTGGGATTCAAGGCCAAACACGTGGTTTCAGAGTTCGCACTATACTCTTGGTCTGAAAGACCAAGACCCCCATTGAATGCACACGGGTTATCCACTAACCAACTTATGTGATCAGAAACTTCAGAAGTAAATTAATCCAAATAAAGGACAGTGGCAGAAGCATTTTTTTCAGAAAACAGAACAGAAATATTTTCAAAATATGGTAACAGAAATCTTTTCTTAAATATGTTGTGTAGACATGATTTCTCGATTGAAAACTCTCGTAGACCTGAGCAATCTCTCAGAAACTCTTTTTGAGAGGACGATACTGCTATGAAGATCCTTATTTGCCATAATGTATAAAATGTGGCAAACACAAGAACATCGTTTTTCTTTATTTTTTGAAATGTAGATCACTTAGCGCTTCACATCTGATGTGAGATAAAAACACACCCTAGAGCAAGTGTGCCCTCTGGCCAGAGGTTAGTTCACAGCCTCTGCCTGGCAGGCTGCCTCCCTGGGCTGCTCAGAAGGTGGCCCCATGTCCTCAGGCTGCCCGCCGCCGGTGCAGCAGAACCACCAGCACAAGGCTTCATCCTCTTGGCCACCACCTCCTCATTTGCCACCTGCCTCGTGTGACCTGTAATGCAGTTGTCACTTGGCTCATCCTTCAGCTACTGCGTCTAACCCTCAAAGAAAAATCCACAATTCCCTAATACCTAAAGGTACCACCTGCCTGTCACTGCCTGCGACAGTTTTGGCAGTTGGGGAAAGGAATGTCCCTAAGGCCCATCCCCTTCTGTCTGACCTCCTGGAGACCTGCCTCCCACCCGCAGTCACGCATGTCCCCAGCATTAGAAGCATTAGCACTTTCACTTGAAGGAAGGCCAAATCCCTGTCTCCAGCCTTAATGCCTTCTTAACTTGCTCTGCTTTCTTGTCTTATTTCTTTGAAACCACGTGGATTAGACATTGACGAGTGCAGGATCTCTCCTGACCTCTGCGGGAGCGGCATCTGTGTCAATACCCCTGGCAGCTTTGAATGCGAGTGCTTCGAGGGCTACGAAAGTGGCTTCATGATGATGAAGAACTGCATGGGTGAGTGTGGCTGGCCCTTCCCCGGCCCTGACACGAGGCTGCCACCAGCTCTTTCAACCGCCTTCGCCTGGCTCAGAGTTGAGAGCAGCAAGCTTTGCGAGGAGCTGGGGTGAGAACGAGAAAATAGACAGAAATGTGAGACAAGAAATCTGACCCTGGACAGCTGTCAGGCGGCCCAGCCTCTGGCACTTTCATAGCAGTGAGAGGTTGAAACTGTGTTCTGTTCAGTCATAGAATCAGCACACAACGTCATTACTCAGAAGGGATGTGCTTAAAATGGGTGCTATTGTGTGGCGGTCCCAGAATTCGTGTTCTGTCATACTGAGCCCGTGTGCTTCCCCGTGTCTGCTCAGGGTTACACACTCTTACGCAGTTCCCAACCTTTTAGGCTCCATTTTACTTTCAGTGATTTATAAGAATTAAGAAATGTAGTCTCTATGAGTGTAAGATTTTCTTCTCTTTGATTACAGATACAGACACCAGAATAACTGTCAACAGTACATGGTATCCTGAATCTGTGATGAGCTAAAGCAAATATTGTTTATTTGCATCTCTTGTATATCTTATTTCATACAAGTACATTTCTTGATGGTTTATTACCTTTAAGAGTAGAATTTTTTAGAGTTTTCATACTGATGATAGAAAATGTGAGGAGAGCTTATCCTCTCTCCAGTTAAGCACATCTCTTACTGTTGGGTCACACACCTCAGAAAATACCTTCCTCCCATGCTGTATGTGGTGAACAGTTTTTCCTCAGAGTTCTTTAATGGATCTCACGTTTTTACTTTTCAGACATTGACGAATGTGAACGTAACCCTCTCCTTTGTAGGGGTGGCACCTGTGTGAACACTGAGGGCAGTTTTCAGTGTGACTGCCCACTGGGCCATGAGCTGTCACCATCACGTGAGGACTGTGTGGGTGAGTTTGCCCTTTCAGCACACAATTCCAGTGGGCACAAGGGGTGAAAAGGAGGAATCCTAGTGAACTTGCTGTTCTGGGGCATGTGAAATCTAGCTTATTACAGGTTGAAAATCCAGGCTGGATTCAGGCTCTGCCTTCACAGGAATGTCAGTGGTGCACCAAAGTGACTGGCTCTTTATGATTTCAGCACACTTGGGTAGTCCCTGTGTACAGGACCCTGTGTGAGTCCATGTAACTCCATCCTGCAGGTAGGAGGGGAAGGATCTGCTGTCCAGAGCCACTCGGTGATGGTGCACCTGTGCACATACCTGTACAGTGTGCATCCTTTCCCAGCAGCTCCTTCTAGCCACTCAGGCAGAGTCCAGTCTGTACTCCTGTGTTGACTTACAGGTCTGCGCAGGTGTATGACTGCATGAGCTCCTAAGCTCCTGCTTGCACAGATTTCTGTGGTCTCTTCACTGGCCTTGAACTCTGAAGGGATGGCAGAGGGGCAGGAGAACCCTAATGCTGGTCTCTGAGGACTGTAACTAAGGCCTCTGTGTTTACTGGACATTAGTATACTACCTCTTGAACTCTGAGTTAGCCAGGAATCATTTTCTTCAAAGGAGCTCTTCTTTGAAACTGTACACAATAAGACAGGTTGAAATAAAGCACTTCACATACCACTTTTGAAAAATAATTTGAAGGCCAGGCAGATAGCTCAGTGGTACAGCACCTGGCTGGCAAAGTACAAGGCCCTGAGTTCCTAGTACCAAAGCAAATCAAAAATAAATACAAATACAAATAATTTGAGCACACTTCCCTGCTACGTGTACATTTGTTTACAAGCTGTATATTTTTCTGTGCTGATATAGGAGGTGAATTTTAAACCATGGATTAAACAAGCATTTTTAAAGGATCACCTAAAAATGCTGTAAATAATTTTATTTTAATAGCAGTACAAAAGCTTTTTCACTCTGGCAGCAAATATTTATTTGTCCTTTACTACACTGTGATACAGTGATTCAGGAATATCTTTCTAAGTTCATTTTATTTAGTTTCATGAATCTTGTAGGTGAAAAATATACTCCTTAAAGGTATAATAGACCATGTAAAATACACTTGTTTCTGTGTGAATAAAATATATCCTTCATTATCATGAGCATAAATCCATATTGTATAGTCTTTGTGGTAATCTTGGGCATTTCACATGGTTTACTGTTCTGTGTAATCAGTGTACATTGTTCCAGCTTTTAACTTACGCTGTGTCTGACAAACTTACACGAGGAAATGGGTTGGTTTCTTGCTCTTCTTCTATGGTTACAATATCACTGCTAGTTTCTCCTACCAATCTCGCGTGGGTTTTTTAAAAGGTATCTGCCCATCTCTGTAAGGGTTAATTTATTTAAAAAAATAGGCAGCATGATCTGTAGACCCCGCCCCCACCAGATAAAAACGCAGTACAGTGAAGGCAGATAAAGAGGTGAGGGCCTTACTGTCATGCTTGTTTGTGGAACCAGTATCTTTCCTCAAGATAGTGCAAGTTATGTAGGCAGCACCTGACAGGCTCATAGAAACCAGGTGAGCGTGCCAGTGTGATTTCATAAATAGTAGAAGCTTCATTTCTGCCACATGCAATATCAGTGTAGCCTGAGATGGTCATCACTGGCCACATGTGGCTATGTAATTTTAATTAAAATTAAATGACATTAAGATCCTGAGAATTGCAGCTACATTTCAAGTGTTTGGTAGCACATGGAGCAAAGTGTTGAGCAGTATAGATAGCAAGCAATTCCATTATTATAGAAAGTCATGCTGGACAGCACCATTGTCAGTAGAAATAACCGAAATTGAGATTCCAGCATTTTCTTGAAACACCCCGGATCATTTTCCTTCTCCCCAAAGTACACACAGCCCTTTGGAGATCACTGCTTCAGTGAATGTATTCTTTGGTGTTAGTGGTTGGACTGTTACATGAAACACTGACTCTGTGTACCTTTCCTAGATATCAATGAGTGCTCCTTGAGTGACAGTCTGTGCAGAAATGGAAAATGTGTGAACATGATTGGCACCTATCAGTGCTCTTGCAATCCTGGGTACCAGGCCACGCCAGACCGCCAGGGCTGTACAGGTGAGGAGAGGCCATGCAGGTATGCGACTCACATTTCTCACATCGTGTAGGAAAACTTCTTGCAATGAATCCACACTGATGCCTCTAAGAGTCCTTTGTCCTAAAAACGAGGGCGGGGTTGCAGGGTGCCACTGTGCTGGTGTCAGAGGACTCACTGGTCTTACCTGTAAGACACTCTGAACTCCATAGATAGGTTTCTGAGTCCTTTAATCTGCAGATACTGATGTTCAGTGGAGTGCAGCCTGAAAGGAAGTGAGAGGGAAGAAAGGCTGATGGTTCAGCACTAAATCCACATAGATCATAGGGAGAGAAATCCAAAGCCAGTTAAGAGTGAGCTGCTTAAGAAGAACAAAAACTTACCTTTTTGGAGAGGTAGAGCTGACAATAACGGGGTTGTGTTGTTTTCGCAGACATTGATGAGTGTATGATCATGAACGGGGGCTGTGACACACAGTGTACAAACTCAGAAGGAAGCTATGAGTGCAGCTGCAGTGAAGGCTACGCCCTGATGCCGGACGGGAGATCGTGTGCAGGTAGAGAAAAGGAACCCACAGACCTTGGACAGTGGATTGACTTGCTCTTACAGATATGGCTGTGGATACTGTTGAGTAGAGCTGAATACAGAAAAGCTATTTGAGAATGATAAAAGGTGGCATCCTTTTCTTTATTGATATTGATTTTGTGTCCTCAGATATTGATGAATGTGAAAACAACCCTGAAATCTGTGATGGTGGCCAGTGCACCAACATTCCCGGAGAGTACCGCTGTCTGTGTTACGATGGCTTCATGGCTTCGATGGACATGAAAACATGCATTGGTGGGTGTCCTGAGCAATGGGGGATTGTTCGTGTACACACATATGCGCACATGGGAGTGAGAGGAGGACGGCTTTTTCTCGTTACTTTACAATTTCAAACCATTGTCTAGAATTACAAAATCTGAGAAGGAAGAGTTATTTGAAAATGAAAATCTCAAAGACACAACATACGCATCTGCAGTACAATGTCTCGCAAAAGGATTATATTTTAAACTTTATCTGTATTACTATAATGTTTTATTTTTAAAAATAGCTTTTAAGTCAGTGTAATCAATGAAAACTAACCAAGACACTGAAAATGGATTTTGTAGATGTAAATGAATGTGACTTAAATTCGAATATCTGCATGTTTGGGGAATGTGAGAACACCAAGGGATCCTTCATTTGCCACTGCCAGCTGGGTTATTCTGTGAAAAAGGGAACCACGGGATGCACAGGTACGTTGTGCCTTCTTTGTGGCAGCTTCTCAGCTTTCAGGGACCAACTTCAGCATGTTCATCCCCTTGCATCTCTTAGAGCACTTTCCCACAACCAAGCCACGGCTGCATGAGTGATATGCACCCGTCTCGTGGTCCTGTGTGCATGCTGAGCTCGCCTCAGGGTGCACACTGTCCAGGGCCCGCTGTGGAGCAGGCTGTGGGGCCAACACGGAGGCTGGGACTGCAGTGGAGTCTGTGTCTGCAGTGTTTCCTGGTGGCTTTGCTGCAGTGTGCACTTGGGTGGCATGACTGCTGCCCGAGTAGGAGATGCAGAGAAGGAGCACCAAATGACTTGGAGGAATGCTGGCTCTCCTCCTTTTGCAGTTCTTTGAAACTACCAAAAATTAGCCTTGTGTTCTGTTTAGCACTTTCCCTTCCTTAGCCTATATTTTCTTTCTTTTCTCTTCTCTTTCCATTTGCTTTTGCCTTTTACCTCTCTGCCCAAATTGCCTCTCTTTTTTTTCCTGTCTGTACTTTTTTCCTTCATTCACCCCATCCTGTCTCTTATTTGCTTTTTTTCACTAATTAGTTTTACCCCTTGCATACAGGTGGGGTTAGAAGGCGTCAAGTTCAAGGATTTGGACTAGATGTTCCTCAGTGCTCATTTTAAGGGCTCATTTTAAGACCCCTTTTTTTCTTAAGGCAGATGGTAAGGGGCTTAGGGTGCCACCGAGCCCTTAGGCTGACCCCTCCAGAGAGTGGCACGTAACACAAGGAGGTACTGCACGTTTTCACCACTACCAGGGTTGATAAGAAGCCAATAGTGTGTGTGCGTGGACTGTTTCAGCAGCTACAGCATGCAACCAGTGAACTAAACAGAACAGACTGCTTTTTACATTATAAAAATACTTGGGAGAAATCGACTTGGTTTGTATGTGTGAATATATTTATGTGTATATGTTTTTATATATGTGTGTGTGTGTGTATGTATGTCATTGAACAGTGGCGATATATTCTGATAAATGTCATTAGGGGATTTAATTGCCATGTAAACATCATAGAGTGTAATTATACAAACTAAGACAGCAGTATCACTAGGTAATACAATGTTATAAGACTTCCATCAGATAGGTGGTTTGTCACTGACCAAAATGTTAAGTAGTGCATAACTCTGTGTGTGTGCACACGCGCACCTATACTTGTAATATATTGTGCACAAAGCACACCTGAGTGAAAACATCTCGTCACTTTCCAGTTACTGTTTCCAGGGAACATTTTTCTAAGCTCTAAAATAAGTAGAAAAAAATGTACACCTAAATGATAGCTTTCAGAAAATTTAAATATTATAATGATGATCAATGATTATGCATTGTTTAAAAGAAGATGAACTACTACTTTTAAAGGAAAGTCAAGCTTGTTCTTGCCTTCATGAAAAATAATAAATATTAATAGGAAGGACTAGCAGAGTCCCATCTGGAAACAAGGTTTCTCTGGGCAGCTGTAGTCTGATGTCCTCTACATGGTATGTGGTCCGGACCTTTACAAGGAAGGGTAATAGCTGCTTCATCTCACCTGCTGGGAACAGTTGGCAATTTCTTTTAGGGACGGGTTTGTGTGTCCTGAATCAGGAGCCTCAAGTCTTACTGGGGTCTTGTGTCAGTCATTACTCACTGGAAAGACAGATTTAACATGAGATATATTAATATAAGGATTTAGAAGGAGGCTGAGCATGGTGGAACATGCCTGTATTCTCAGCACTCTGAAGCTGAGGCAGGAGGATCACCTCGAGTTCAAGGCCAACCTGCACTACATAGTGAAATCAACACCAGCCTGAACTGCATATGGAGACCCTGTCTCAAAAAACTAAAAAGGATTTATAAGGCAGGCGTACAGTGGCCGCCTGCACAGTCAGGTGTGGAGGAATGCACAAGGGCTGTCTGTGCATTGGTGATAGCACAGGATATGGTAGAAAGTTGAAGGACTGAAGCTCAGGTGGAGTCCTCCACAACTCGGCGTGAGGAGGCCAAAGGGTCTGCACGGGAAGGGGAAGAGTCTGTATGGGCAGACAGGAGGTGAAGTCCAAGGTGAAGTCTGGAGCTACTCTGGAGGAACAGAAATGAGCCTTCTTTCTCTATTTCCCTTTTATACTATTCAGTGACAAGCCCACCCAGGCTAGGTCTTCTGTCCTCAGTAAATCCTTCAGCCACACCCACAACTCTGCTGATCCAACTCAGTTGGGCATTTCTTACTCAAATCCACACAGTCAGTTAACTGTCACATGTCTAAAGTAATTAAACATGAAAGTGATGACAATTTCTCTAAACAGCTCCTTTTTACTTTTAAAATTTACCTATACAGAAAGATATTTAGAAGTAGAAATAACCTTCAGTTTATCTTTTTCTCATTAATTGCGGCTTCTCAGACGTGGAGGAGTGTGAAGTTGGTGCCCACAACTGTGACGTGCACGCACTGTGTCTGAACGTGCCTGGAAGCTTCAAGTGCAGCTGCAGAGAAGGCTGGGTAGGAAACGGCATCAAGTGCATTGGTGAGTTTGCAAGTATAAACAGAATTCTTCGGGGTTCTCGTCTGCATAGTTGTTAACCCACATGTAGGAAGGGGGACATGCTTTTCACTTTTCATTTATTCTCTTATAAATCAAAAGCTCTGTCTTTAGTTGTAGGGATAACTTCTGCCTAAGAAGCCACAGTAGCCTTAATATTAATGGTCAAATTACAACAGGATGCCTTGGCATCTGACTTTTCGTGCATGATGTTCAGTAAAACTCACTTGATACATACCCAGTAATCCAGACAGCTGCATGAGGAAACATGACTGATATGTTTTTCCAGTCTTGTCATGCAGTAATCAGTGAGATCTGAAGCTCAATGAAATAAATGGAGGGAACAAAAGATTTTTTTCAAACAGCCATGAGTGTGTAGTAAATGATCAATGCTAGCTTCTTACTAGAAAATAGAACTTGTCTCACAGGGAAATCCAAGTGATTTGTTGGATTCAAGAAATCTGATTTGAAGAAAGGAGAAGGAAAGCCATTTCCCCAAGTTCCATAATGCATAAGCCAGGGTCCAATAATAAGTCTTTCATAGCAGTGAGGCCTCATACTGGGCTATACATGGTATCATTCACACCGCTGTTCAGTGTTTTCGGTTTTACCTTCCTTAACAATAAAGCATTTGTCCACCTGGTGAGAATGATCCAGGTCAATTTAGAAAAGAAAGTAAGCTGAACTGATCTCCCCATGATGATTTTTTCATTAAAAGCTTATCGACCTGTAGTAAGGATTAAAGAGCAGCCTCATCTATATCTCTTACCAAAAATATAAGTTACTTTGAGTGTGCTTTTTTGTCCATCTAAATGTTTTACACTTGTTGAATGTTTATGAGCCAACTCTAGGGTGTGAATTATAATAGTTTCCAAATAACTTTGCTGTGTAGCATCTTAGGGTAGCTTCATTAAGTTTACAAGCAGCCTACCAGTAGTGTAGCCCTCTCTGGAGCACGACTCACAACCTTACAGCCGCATCCTCATTCCCGTGTTATGGTCCTTTGTGTCTACTGCCTTTGGCCCTTTCAGCCTCCCTTTTATGGGCTTTCTGCCCATTTGTCGCTCTGGTCATTTATCTCAAGCCGGCCTGACTAATACAAGAGATTTGACCATATCTGGGTACCTGTGCTTCCACGTGGCACCCCAGTCCCTCCTGTCTTACCATCTTCATCGTTCTGCTTAACTTTCCTGTCCCTCTTCCCCTCCCCAGCTCTCTGTCAGATGCTAAAAGGACCCCCTCATATGTTTGCTCTTTGTCTGTCCGGTCTCCATGCAGTCTGTTCACAAAGAAACAGCAGGAAATTTAAGCCACAGATCTGATCTTTTCACAGTCGTCATTTTGAAACAATTGAATTTCAGAAAAGCCCAGCTTCCTTTTCACAGCTTGCTTATAGCACCCTGTGGAAGGCCTCCACAGTCTTCCCAGCTTCGACTCCCACCACCCCGTCTCTCACACTGTGATTCGCCAATCCAGCCTCCTCTAGTTTCTTGGCCACTCTACCATCACTTTCCCATCCCTGGGACAAAATACCTGGCACCTGCAACTTAAAGGGGGAGGGGCTTGTTTTGGCTTTAATGTAGTAGTTTGTTCCATGGCTGTCCGGAAACAGTTGGTGAAGGACACTGCACAGGAGAAGCGCTCACCCTGTGTGGTCAGAAGCAGCAAGAGCAAGGGCTGGCCACAGCGGTAGATAGGCCTTCCAAAGGCGCATGCACAGTAACGCATCTCTCTCAGCCAGGCTTCGCCTTCAAGCGGCTCCTTAGCTGTGGACTCATTGACAAGTCAACCTACTGGTGAGAATAGTGTCCCGTGATACAGTCACCTTAAAGCCCTACCTCCTGAGTACATGAGATTTGGGGCGGGCATTCTAGATCTAGTCCTTACTAGTTACACCAAGTAATTTTCCTCCTCAGTGTCTTTATGAGTTACTCATTCATTCTGCCTGAAATAACCTTCGCTGCTTCTCTTCCCTGAACTAACTCCCCTTTATCATTGGCGTCTGAAGTTAATTAAAAATTACTTCCTCAGTGGGGCCTTCCTTGTTCCCACAGTCCAAATTAGATGCTCTTTTTACTCTCTTTGCTCCATGTGATTTTCCTTATGTGCAAATAAAAATAATTAATTTTTTTCTATGCTTAACATCTGTCTTTTCCACTAGACTATAACCCCTATGAGGTCAAAAAACATACCTTGGCCAGGGATGTAGTTCAGTGGTACAAGCACCTTCCTGGCAGGTACAAGGTCCTGAGTTTAAGTCCCAGTACAAAAAAAAAAAAAAAATTATCTTAGTTGTCTTATTTATAAAATAAGCTTGAAAAATCTAGGTCAGTTCCCTGAGATTCAGTAGTATTTTTAGAACTGATCCTTTCAAAAGTGATAAAGCAATAAAATTTACCCTTAATAGAAATAAGAATGAAACTGATTTTCTTTTAACTCTTCTTTAATTAGATATCACACAAAATGTTTGAATTAATCCTTCTGGCCCATATTTGTGGCATGGACATTTTGAATTGATTCTGAGAGCTTAGGGAACTGGGGCTGTGACCCTACTAATACACTAAAGCAATTCCATTTGGCCAGTTTATTTTTAAAATAAAGCAAATCAGAGTATTTCTAGGTGTTGTTCCATTTTCATTTTTTACCTTTCTTGTTGTATTCCCTTGCAATACAGATCTGGATGAATGTTCTAACGGAACCCACCAGTGCAGCATAAATGCTCAGTGTGTAAATACCCCCGGCTCATACCGATGTGCCTGCGCTGAAGGTTTCACTGGAGATGGCTTCACCTGCTCAGGTCAGTGCCGGTCCTTGTGTGTACCCGTGCGGCTGTCGTGGGACACTGTATGTGTTTTCCGTTTTCAAAGAAAATTGTAGTTAAGGAAAAATACAGTAACTACTCTTTTTTGGCTCTTTTGTTCTTTTTGTTTTTGTCTTTTTGAGACAGTATCTCGGTATGCAGTTCAGGCTGTCCTTGAGCTCACTGTAGCCCAGGCTGGTCTCGAACTCTCAACGATCCTCCTACCTCAGCCTCCCAAGTGCTGGGATTACAGGCGTGCACCACCATGCCCGGCACCAGTAACTACTTTTTTTCTGTCTTTTTCTTACATTAAACACAAAAACCCAAATGATCTTCCAGAGTACTGGTGACGTTTTAAAATACTGGCCTTTATTATTATCATGTACTGTTAATGACTGTCATTATGTCTGCTCATTTAGAACACACAGTGATGAAAAGTGTAGGCTTTGCCTGGGTCAGACCATCTGGTATCAAATCTAGCCTCTTACTGCCAGTAAAATCCTAAGTGAGCCACTTAACCTGTCTGGCCTTAGTTTTCTCATTTTAAAATGAATGTAGTTATAAAAATAGCATTTCTTTTCTTACTGTGATTAAATGGATATAGGCAAACTATTCTGCTTTTACAGATAAGGTATATGATCTTTCAAGCACTGCTATGTAATATAGTTGTGCAAGTGTCATAGTACTGAAAAGGTTAAAGTGGAATAACAAAAGGAAAGGACTTTCAGAAATACATCATAATAAGTACTTCATGCTACTTAGCTTCTGTTCATTTTACATGCTTTGAGAATAAAATAGTATCTTATTACATACATAATCTAAGACTAAATCATCTGAACAAAACAGTAGGTACTTTTTAGTCTGTAAGATAGTTGTTTCTCAGTTGATTTTCAGTATGCACTTTAAACTTACGATTGAAAGAGAGTAATTTTTTTCCAATTATTGGGCTAAAAAATGCAGACTCATCATTTCTAAATGCTTCTTTAAGGAAACATGTTTACTCAGATTTTAAGCTTTCTTCCTTTGAAGACTTACCAACTGCATCTCTCCCAGCTTTTCCCAGCACTGTGATGTCAGGGAAGGGCATGGCTTTGGGATTAGACACATCTTCGATCAGAACCCAGCTCAGCCAGCACACTAGTGCAACTCCTTTGGCTGCTCTAGCCCTCAGGTTCTGCCCCCTCAGAATCCCACAGGACTGGTGATTCCATGAACAATACATGCCAGGCCATTGGCACAGTAGTTGGCCCTTAGTAAACATTGATCTCTGCCCTTCTCCCATTTTTTGCTTCATGGAATCAAGTAAACCACCCGTAAGGTCTATGAGTCATGAATGCCTGTTGGAATAATTAAAATGGGAATATTTCTATGACATCAAAATGACATGAAAAAGCTTTTCCCATCTCCATAGTGTCTCTAATTGCTCCAAAATACTTGGACTAGTGAAAGCATAAGTTTTTAATTGAATGAACATCATTTTAACATTGATTCTCATATTCTTGGTCGTATCTAATGATTCCTAACACTGATAATACATCATCACATTGGCATTAAAGATAACTAAGGCAAATACAAGAGACATCTGCATCAGTCATGTCACAGTTCCATTTGAGGGTATAAGTAGCTTTGCCATCAAGTTGTTTACCCTTGGGTAGGTGAATGTATTTGTTCATGTTAATGAACACTAAGTCAAGCCAGTAAAGTTGATTTAGTCTTAGAACAAAGGAAAAAGAATGTCATGGAATCTGGAACTTAACAGAGATGTAATTCACTTTTTCCACAGATGTTGACGAGTGTGCAGAAAACATAAATCTCTGTGAGAATGGACAGTGCCTCAACGTCCCCGGCGCCTATCGCTGTGAGTGCGAGATGGGCTTCACGCCAGCCTCGGACAGCAGGTCCTGCCAAGGTGGGTCACCGGGAGTCCAGCTCACTTTCAAGTTGGACCGGCTGCAGCAGTGAAACCACAAAAAGGGCTGGAACAGGCTCCCCCTGGAAGCAGACACAGCGCACATGCTCCACATGTAAAAGGCACTCGTTTAAGCGTGGATTATTTTGCGGAATGAATAATGATGAGGGCAGCTTTCATCTCTAAGGAAGTTTTCCTGGCCAAGGGCCAGTAGCTGGAAATTTGGCTCATTTTTCTTTAATTTTTTTTTTATCACTAAAATGAATGACATGTGGCAAAGCTATCCAGCTTTTCTATCTATTACGTACCCCAGTCACCACTACTTATTGTACTTATCAAAATCCTCGCTCTATTTGGGGATTTATGTTTTTATTTGAGTGTTCTGTGCATGTCTGGGCTGGAAGCCCTCTTTGGGAATTGAAGGACTTCCTCTGCTTCTTAGTAACATCTCCCTCAAGTTGCGATGCCATCCCACTTTCCTGGAAATGAGACTTTGCATCTAGAATGGTATCTTTCCAAGAAAAAGAAATGCGTATTTCTTTGAAATCAGAAACTGAATTCACATTACATATTGTTTGGGCCATCAGAGTGTTGTGAAGAGCACAGTGTCAATGAAGAAGGGAAAGAAATTGAAAATAATCCTAATTTATGATTCACAGGAAGCCTTTTTTAAAAAAAGAAAGCAAACCTAGGCTAACTGATAAAAATTAAGACAGATTACAGTCTTTCTCAATACTCCAGAGTCCAGTCAAATGAACAGAAGTAATTCTAGCACACACACAGTCGCATGCACACTCATCAGCATCAAACACAAGCTGTACCTCTGAGGAAGAGCAAAGTGGCGCCTCACTCTGCCCACCTCCAAAGGAGGCTTTGAGGACAGAAAGTGTGCCTAAAGAGTCATGGGGTTTCTTATCTGTGCACCAGTGCGGATTGATTCAGAGCAAGGAGGTGAAGAGTAGGCCCTGGAGAAGATGATACTCAACACTGACAGCATCCCTGCTTCCACACTGACTTGGTAGATTGGGCAGAGTCGAATCCATTTTATACAAGGTAATTGCAGAAAGAGCTGCATTCTTCCCCAGCCTTCACAAAAGGGGCCAGGTAGTATGACATGGAAGCTGAAAATAATAGAAACTTTGCAGGGATCCTATGGAAAAAAAGAGAAGAATGGAAAAAAATAGGTAAAGAACTAACCCAGAATGGAAGAAAAAAAATCTAAGAGGCAAAAAGCAAATTTCCACTAAGTTTGTGCCATTGATAACCTTAAAAAAAAAAAAAAAGAAATGATTAAACAACTTCAAAGACCGAATTTAAAAAACAGTAGAATAAATATTAGAAAGGAAATTGATGAGGCAGGGGAAACAAGAAATTGGGGCCAATATAGCAAAATTAGAAAACTATTAAATAGAAACAAAAAATGAGAAGAGATCCAGATGAAAATGTAGGAACTACTATAAAGTGCTTGAAATAATCACAGTGAACAAAAAAAAAGGAAATCTGTTAGAAAAAAAAAAAAAAGACCATAAACATTAGTACAATTGGTGCCTCCGAAGTAGAGAGTCCAAGAAGTTGATAGAAAAGAACTATTAAGCAACCAAGCATTGTCCTGAAACAGGAGAAAGATCTAAATGTACAAAAAATGCCAAATTATAAACAAAAACCCTTACTTATCATATTTGTCAGCCTTTGTGGTAGGAAAGGATTCAAAACTCCAGCTAGGAAAGGAGTCTTGAGCTCCACAGAAACGTTGGCTACCAAGACACTACAAAATTGCCCACAAGATGCCGAGGAGACACCTGACGGAAGACTCCCGTACCTCAGCAGTGCGCTGACTACAAACACAATGCACAGATTCTCATAGGAGAATAATTCTGGGGAAAACACATTTATTTTCACAATAGTTCTTCTTTCTTGGGGATGGAAGAATAATCCACAGTAAAACACAGCCAACTGGGAAATAGAAAGTTGAAGTAAAATTAGTATTAATCTTTTTAAGAATTATCCTTAAATGCTGGAAATAGTGCCAAAGTGCCACAAACATAGAGAAAATGAAAATAATATAAATAACAAATATAAAGAATTGGAAGGCTATACAAATATTAATTTTCTTGTTATTTATTATACAGAATTCATTAATAGTAAAATTACATTTGAACTTTGGCACCAAGCCAAATAATAAATTTTTACTATTTTTTATATTTTTTAATATTTGAAAAGTATTTTGTAACTTATTGAGTTCATTATGCAAAATTAATCTGATACAGAAATTGCCTCAGCTTTCCTGTCTCTGAATATGCATATAGCAATGTCTGTGAATTCATCCATGTTTGTTCTGTGTGACCAGAAACATTTTTGAGAAATTTTTGGTCTTATTATGTTATTTTCGGTATGATTTGTTGTCTTCTGCTTTTTTGTGAATTTTCTGTATCATTTGAATTTTTGAGTGTCAGTTTTATAAAAGCGAGACAATATTCTTTTAAAATACCTAACTTTATACAACTGCTCAATTATTTTGAATGAAAAGCATTCCTAATAAGTCTATTTTACAGTAAAATGCATACTCAATGAGATGCTAATGCCACTGTGTTTTCACTTCTTACAGATTAACACAACTCATTTATAGTCCAGCTTAGTGAATCTTTGCTTATTCTCTTTAGAGAGATCTTATTGTCCCTAACAAAAAGAAAGGCACCTTTGCACATCAGTTGAACTTTTAAACATGATTTGAACCATACCTTAGATCTAAGATAGTTGAAACAAATTATTTTAACTAGCATGTATGACCAAAAGACCCTTTCTAAATCAAGATACAACTGTCTAAAGAGAACAGTTCAAAGTGAGCTGGGTCACGAGCCTAGAATGACATTTGTGGTCTGCATTTTCAGAATATTAGACAATTTGTGTATAAAAATATACATCCTCTTTTTATGAGTAGAAATACAGATTATTTCTACAACTGTGCAGACCACATGTATGCCTTCATTTTCAGAACTGAGGAGTGCTAAGTTCACATTGATTGACATTGTGTCAGAGTCTCATGGAAGATTTTCATAAACTGAATTCCCAGTTTTAATAGAGATATTTTATGAAATTTGTAAGAATATGTAGAGAGTGGACCATCTTACCACATGGCATTAAAACTAAACTCTTTCTCTTCTTATAACTGACGTTAGGATGAGAGATGAGATTACAAAATAAAAAAACTAAAAATCTAAAAATTAATTTTAATAATGTCTTCAATATTTTTAAATTGTTATATATTTTAACTTGCCAATTATAAGATATCTGGTATTTGCACTAATTTTTAGAATCTTTGAATTTGTTTTTATGTTTAGTATTTTACATTTTCATTCCTTTGACATATTTACATTCAGTTTTTGTATTTTTATGTTTAAACCAACTCTTGTTTAAGTATATTATAATGCAAGACAGGTAAAATATTAAATATTCATTTTATCAATGCAGAGATTTCTGTATCTTAGTTCCATAGATAAGCACTAGTTGTTTTTCCTTTACATTAACTCTCTAATCAAAGAAAAATAAAACTTTTACTGCATATAAACATTTGAAGTTAGAAAAACTCATTATTATATGTTACATTAAAAATTCTAAATGCCTTTGTAAACAAGGTTTGTTTTTTTTTTTTCAATCTTCAGATATTGATGAATGCTCCTTCCAAAATATTTGTGTCTTTGGGACGTGTAATAATTTGCCTGGAATGTTTCACTGTATCTGTGATGATGGTTATGAACTGGATAGAACCGGAGGGAACTGTACAGGTATGGCCAGTGAGGGGCTCAACTGTGTGCTAATTAGTTGAAATGAATATTCTGTGCTACATACAAAAACTGCTCACATTTCTACATAGCCAGTCTATGCACTAGATTATGCATTTTTCTGAAAAAGAATTACACTCTGATATGTTTATTTTTAATTATATAATTGATCTATTTATATAGTTTAAATATCTAACATGAAATTAATAAAATATCTATGTATTTGCTACAAATATGTACGTATGCATAGCACTATTATATGTGTGCATATAATAGTGATAGAAAAGTATGAATGGTTAAATTAAAAATTTATTACAATAAAAAATACATTGCTATTTAACCCTCAAATGCCCCCCTTTGCTTCAAACACACTTACTCTATCATTCTTACAACTTTGTGAAGCAGTTCCAGAAGTCCTCATATAGAAGTGTGATTAAAAACACAATAAGTCCTAATGCCAACCAGCAGACAGGTGGGTACTTCAAAAACATTATTCTATGTCTTCAGCCACCTTATTCATCAGATCTGGCATCATGTGACTTCTGGCTGTTCCTCAAAGTCAAAATGACCGGAAAAGGTAAATGCTTTGAACTGATTCAGGACCCTGGGGCAGCCACAACAGCCCAACTCAAAAAACAGCTATTTCAGAAAGCAACAAGAACAACAGGATAAGTGTGTTCAAAGTGATGGGGAAGATTTTGAGGGTGATTAATGCTAACGTGTTTTTACTGTAATATTTTTTTTTAAACAGACACTGTATTTTTATCACATCTCATAATTGTAGTTACGCAAATAGTACCATAATTTTTGCAACATTTCATTATTACTTAAGGATATTAAATGGAATTGTCATAAATACTGTGAGCTTGACTTGTGGAACCTGTTTTAGAAATATACAGGAAGTTACGATCTCTCTTTCATTATCCTGAGCCTTTCCTAATGATCATTAATCTACTGACAAGCAAAACACCCATGAATCCTTTGGGACAGAGACATTCATGGAGAAAGTAAAGATGTTAATGCTGGCATTTTAAATGCTTATAGATATTGATGAGTGTGCAGATCCCATCAACTGTGTCAATGGGCTTTGTGTCAATACGCCTGGCCGCTATGAATGTAACTGCCCACCCGATTTCCAGCTAAACCCCACTGGCGTGGGGTGCGTGGGTGAGTAAAAGCTGCATGATATGAACAGAGTGATACAGAGTTCAGTATTTGAACACTTGGCAATGAACTGTAATGAGTGTTTGATACAATTAATTTTAAAAGATAGTCCCTTCCTTTAAAAAGTGCTAGATTATTTCAACTTTATTAAGCACAACCTAAAAACAAGCTTTTAGAAAACCACTCACGGTATATCTTTCAAACCAAGAAAATACAGCACAGAAATGAGTTAGCTTTGATTAAATTCCTGTTAAAATTCTTAATAAAGTTGTTTTCACTATATTTTTTTTTCCTTCTGTCAGTTATTTTTAATTAGTTAAAAACATGAGAAAGAATCCACAGATGGGGATGGTAAATGATGGTGACAGGTTTTAGCAAAAACTGAAGTATAGGCAAACTCTGAATCAGCAGTTCTTCGCCTGGTTTTGTATGCCAAAGATGTGAACTCATGGGTCCATACACAGACATGCATAAGATACTAATTGCCATATTATTTGTGGAGACAGAGACTTAGAAATTGTTTTGAAGAGTGAACAGATAAAAAAGGGGCAACTGGACATGACAGAGTTTGCTAGATGTTCACAAAGCAAGCCAGATGGCAGAAGAGAGATGAAGGAAGGATGACGAAGTTTATCTCTAATAAGAAAGGAACCACCAATTAACTCACTACTCTGCACCCAAAATTCAGCAACAAAAACAAAACAGAAAAATGACACAAAATAAAGTAAACCAATAAAGAGTCCAAATGTTTCTAATGTGCATCCAGGGATGAAAATTACTTTGTGGAGTTAGAAGGTTTTTTGGTAAGAATTTTGGATTTTCTCTGGTTGAGGTAAGAGGCTATTTCAGAGGGCCTGATATAAGGTAACACTTCTGAAGTATTACTGCGGCTGTGGAGGGAAAATAGGTGATAGGTGGGTCAAGGATACGAGTAGAGAGGTGAGTTAGGAGACTGTCGGCATAGCCCAGGTAAAGGGATGACAGGGTCTCGAGTTCAGGAAATAGTGGTAGGGACCAGGGTGATTAGTCAGGTTGCAAGTATATCGGGAAGGTAGAGTTGGCAGACTGTGTTACTGAACTGGATAAAGAATAATAGGAATCAAAGATGGCCTGGGGATTTAGGGTCTGTGCAGTGGGAAAATGGAAGTAGTTATCTATTGAAAATGCCTAAAACTGGGGAAGAAGGAAGTAGAGCAGATTTTGTATGTGGAAGAAAAAGTAGTCCTTTGTAGACATGTTAACTTTGAAATAGCCATTAGGTATCTTAGAGAAGAAGTCACACAAGCAGTTGGATGAAGGGTCTAAAATTCAGGGGAGAAGTGAGAGAATTATACATTGGAGACTTCTCAAAAAAAAAGGTATTTCAGGCCCTGCCACCTAGGTGGTGACCAGAGAGACAAGAAGGCTGAGGTGCATTGATTCCTTGGGTCAGAGGTCTGACTTTGGCACACATTGTCTTTCTCCAGACCTGCAAGGCACAGTGTGCAACTGAAAGGAAACCATGGGGGAACTGAGATGATGGGGAGGAAAGGAAAGAGATGGGGAATTGAGTTTCCTTTGTATGACCCAGAGCTTTAAACTAACTTACCACAGCTTTGTCTCATCATTCGTGAACGTCGTGATATAGACATGTCTTGCATTCATACTATTGAAAGGTTCAGAATACCCCACAGAGAAATCTTGTTTCTGTCAGGAGCACATGGGAATACAATCTGTATAGATTATTAAACATTGGAAAATGTGTCATAATTTCCTGTGTATCATTCCATCTTGAAAAGCTTTAAAGCAAGCGGTTGTTTTGTGCTAAAGATTGGTATGAATGAACCTTCCATATTAACGGGTAAAATTTGAAGTGCGTTCTTTGTCTATCTTCTCCCTAAGAGGTTCTCAGCCTAGCCAGTGCGACTTTTTTTTAAAGAGATAAAAACAACGATACAGAATCTCAAAACAAGATAATAGGAAATAACCATGGTTAATGTATTGCATATTGTTATCTTCAAAGTAGTTGCCCGGATTACGGGATATAGCAGGCAAACTGATGAAACAGTATAAGCACAAACCATTCAGCAAGGGCAATTGTAAGCTCCTCTGTTGCTCTGTAGACAACCGCGTGGGCAACTGCTACCTGAAGTTTGGTCCTCGAGGAGACGGAAGCCTTTCCTGCAACACGGAGATTGGAGTGGGCGTGAGTCGCTCCTCCTGCTGCTGCTCTCTGGGGAAGGCCTGGGGAAACCCCTGTGAGACCTGCCCCCCTGTCAATAGCAGTAAGTATGCAGCCAAAGTCAGGAAGGGAACACACTCTGGGGTCTGAAAACAAGTTGCCACTTTGCTCTCGGGCTGGAAGCAGAGCGAGCAGTGTGGGATGGAATTTGGACTACTTCCAGGGATTATGTGAAACCAGCCAGCAGTGTTTTATAGAAAAGGAATTTGAATTCCTTTCTCATTATTTTTCATGATATGTTTGATGGAACAATTTTTAACCGCAATCCAATATGAATGGCAATAAGATCCATTCTCCACAGTACCAAAGATGAAGCCCATTCGTAGTTCTTCTCAGAGGTTATTCAGGTTCATAGGTAGCTTGTATTCCTGAAGTCAGTCACAGAATATGTTAAATTGAAACATGTGTTTCCATATGCATATGAACCCAAATCTCTCTGCTATAGAGTCCTTTAGTTTTTATTTGCTATCAAAGAAAGTTGTGATATGTATTTTCTGTAAGGGGCTTTTCCCTTTAAAAACAAATGCCTTTTGTTATTTTATTGTGGATATCATTCATGAACAAATGATCTTTTTTCAAGAAAAATGTCATATACAAGCTAATTTGAAAGGACAGTGGGGAAAACGTGGATGCCTCTAGGAGGATGTATGTTTTAAGTCTCTCGGTTGCTGAATGCTTGCACATGGTCTCAGGCATTTGGACACTGACATAAAGCCTCTTCTTCATTCTTTTGCAGCTGAATACTACACCCTCTGTCCTGGAGGTGAAGGCTTTAGACCTAACCCCATCACAATCATCTTAGAAGGTGAGCTCATCACTAATTGTCACCTAGGTTTAAGTAAAAAGTTCATTTTAGGGAAAAGGTGGTATAAAAGCGAGTACGGTGCAGTCCTGACAAGATTACTTAGCGATATTAGAGGTAGGTTATCAATGACCAGGATGTTAAATATCTACTTTTTTCAAGCATGACAAGAGTAGATAATGCACCACAGGGGTCCGATATCTGATTGTCCTACAGAGTAACACTTCTTTCCCGTAGCCTCCAACTTGCTTTTATCAGTGTTCTCAGGAAATGGCAAAGTTCTTTTGCAAAACTAAGAAAACGTAAGATCGGAATAAACCCACCACTGCAGTTCATCTGTTTGGATGCATAAACATCTGTGGGCCTTCCAAGATTAGGCACCGATTGTAAGGCTCTGATCATAACTCTTGTCTCCCACAATGGTGCATGTGGCCCATGAACTGTCTCTCCCTTTGTAGACATTGATGAGTGCCAGGAGTTGCCAGGTCTCTGCCAAGGTGGAAACTGTATCAACACCTTCGGGAGCTTCCAGTGTGAATGCCCGCAAGGCTACTACCTCAGCGAGGAAACCCGCATCTGTGAAGGTGAGGGGCCTTGAGCTTGCTGCCCACGGAACTGTCGAAAGGGCTTCTTTGCTTTTTTCTTTTCATACCAGTGTTGCTCTTGTCTAATGATAGATTAACCTACGGCTCACCTGTTATCATTTACTGCTGTCTTTCTGAGAGAGCTGATTAGATGTAAGTGGGGAAAATGGAGTAGTGTGAAAATATACAGTAAGTTACCAGTACAAATATTGACGAGAATTATATTTTATGTAGGAAAGTAGGTAAGCTTGAGTATTAAGTTAATATTGTTCCATATCGATAATGCTGGACATGATATAGAGTTCACATACTGGGTAAATTAAGCCAAGCGAGGTGGTGCACATCTGTAATCGCAGTACTCTGGATGCTGAGGCAGGAGGATCACTGTGACTTTTAAGGCCAGCCTGGGCTACAAAGTGAGTTCAAGGCCAGCCTGAACTACATAGAGAGATCCTGTCTCAAGAAGACAAAATATAAGATTGGGTAAATCCTTTTGATTCCATTGTCACTTACCACCTGGCCCTGTGACCACCCCTCTCAGGATCTCATCACCCCACTCCATTGTGGTGGAGGCTGTGCTGGGCTCCTGGAGACAAGGCCCATTTCTTCCTCGTCTTGGTCACTGTGTATTCCAGCTTGCAATAGAATGTCAGTGTTTACTTGTGGAATGAAGGAATGCTTCTTAAAATGGACAACTAAACAATTGTTTTCTGTTACAACCTTTATTTGGAAACATATGAAATAAATACGACTAGAAAAACTGTGACTTAATAAGGAAAACAACCAGCAGCTACCCAGATTCTAGATTCCCTGAAGAAGTATTGATTTGAATGAAACCACAAAAACAAAGTCTGTCATAACCAGCATTCAGTTTAAAACAGTTTAAATAACGTAAGGGAAATGCAGGCTTTAAATTCCACTTTAAAATACGTGATTATTTTTGCTACTTTAGAATAATTTCTTCCTATGACATAATTTTTTAATATGAGGGATTTTTTTTCTTTTGAAGAAAGATAAACTTACGTAATATAAATGCATATCTTGGGATATTTTCTTTATCTCTAAGTTTTGTATGAATGAGGAACTGCCTATGCTGTGTTCAGTAATCTAAATAACAGAGATCCATAAAAATAACTTTGTTAATGCATAGGTATTCTTGTCTACTGTAGATATTGATGAGTGTTTCGCACATCCTGGCGTGTGTGGGCCCGGGACCTGCTATAACACCCTAGGAAACTACACCTGCATTTGCCCGCCTGAATACATGCAGGTCAATGGGGGTCACAACTGCATGGGTGAGTATAGGTCACTGAGATTCATTAACGAGGGCATCATTGTTAACTTCACATGAACAGCACTTCTGTCTCAGAATTTTTGTTTAGAAAGTTTAGGAATTAAATCTTCATGAATGAAGTGTCACAGTCTCACAAACTATTGATTGTGTGTATATATTCTTAAATAATTTTACTCTCCATTTATATACACTAAAATTGTACAAAGTAAGAGGGCATGTAAAATTAATACGTAGTCTTTGAGTAAAGAAATAAATATACATTAAATTGTCACCCTGTAAAATTATAAATGAAAACTTCTTTCTAAAAATAGGAGAGATGTTAATCTAAAAATTATTTACCAGCTTGCAGAGGTTCTTTAAGATGTCTTGAATGAAGGAGGTTTTTTCAGTTACACTAATGACAGAAGTTTGATGTGTACAGGTATGTGGGCTTCGTCACTGCTGATGACTAGCTAGTTTATTTGTTTCCTCATGTAGATATGAGAAAAAGCTTCTGCTACCGAAGCTACAATGGAACCACATGTGAGAATGAGTTGCCTTTTAACGTGACAAAGAGGATGTGCTGCTGCACGTACAATGTGGGCAAAGCTTGGAACAAACCTTGTGAACCATGCCCAACACCAGGAACAGGTAAGCACATAGCTTGTGCTGCTGCTGAAGGCTGAGTCAGCAATGCACACATACACATAGCTGTAGAGTAAAAGTCGCAGGTACCCAAACCAGAGATGCTCGGTTCTGAAAACATGTGAGCATGCTCTAAGCTCAGTTTCCCAAGTGGCCCTCTTTGGGTCTAATTTCTCAGACGAGTGATGAATCCATCACATCCTGAAGGACTCCATTGCTAAAAGGGTTAAACTCTTACATCATACAATCTTTTACTGATTTATTCATTGAACAAGTACTTAATGAGCATCCACTATGTGTCACTGTGTTAGACACAGAAAGTACATGTTGATAAAATAATTTAAAAACCATCAAATTCATTATCTTTTTTAAATTCAATTTTGAAAAAAAGTACAAAAATGGATTTCATGAGCAAAATTTTACATAGTTTGTCAAAATATTAGTTATACTTTCTGTCCCTCTGACTTAATTGAAATTCTTAGGCAGGAAAAAAGAACTTGCCTTCACAGGATAATATTTTTCTTACAAACATAAATTCTTATGAAAGAAAATAAAGACAAAAGTAGAAACTGCTTGTCCTAAAATTGTTGCCCATTCATGTTCTTTTGTGGTCTCTAGAGAGTGGTAAAGTATAATACCTGTAAGTGCTGGGAGTTGAATCAGTAGGACAAAAAAAGTAGAGATTATACATTTGTTACCAAATGCTGTGTGTGTTATGTATATTTAAGTGTGTCATTTAAAGTGATGATGAAATAAATATAAGAAGTGTTGGAGTGAGACATGAACCTTTTTGAAAGTGGATCAAATTCAATAGTCAAGTGGCTTTCCCTTAGCCTTGTTTTGCCACAGTAAGTTCCATAAAATTAGAAAAGTTCTTACAGTTCTCAGCTTCTAGGTATCTTCTCAGAAGATTTAAAAACATCACAGGACACCGATATATGCACGCCCATGTTTATAGCAACACAGCTTACAATAGCTAAATTTTGGAAATAGCCCAAATGCCCATCAACCAGGGATGGATAAAGACGTTGGTTTTTTAACATAATAGAATACTACCTGACTATAAAGAAGGATAAACCTGAGACATTTTTAGATAAATAGATGAGACCTTGAGACCATACTCTTTTAAGTGTAATAAGTCAGACACATGTAAACATCACATTGTCTTCCTGGTATGAGAAACTAAAAGAGTAAATAAGGACCAAAATGTACAATGGGTATTGTGAAATCAGAAGAAAGTGTTCAAAAGGAAAGAAGAACTAGGGTGGGGTAAGGGTGAAAGAGGGAGGGAAAAAAACAACTTTTTTAAAAAAGGATACTGGCAAGCTCAAGGTCATGAGTTCAATTTCCAGTACAAAAAAGAAAAGATAAAATGGAAGCAAAGCTTTGTAAATAGGAAGGGGAAGATGGGTTGAAGGGAGGGGAGGGGATTGGGAAAAAAAGAGAATTTAAGGTATATTGTGGACATTCCCTGTAATGACTATGGTCAGTATGTGTATCTAAAATATAGCAATAAACTTAATTAAAAATTTAAAAATAAATAAAACAAAACTACATAATTAGAAATTGAAGATCACTGGTTTGGGGATGTAAAATGCTATTTTTCTTTGGGAAAGAAAATGAAAAACTTAGGTTTGAGAAACAAGTCTATATTTAAATCAAAGCTCTACAACTTATTGTATATAGAGAATTTATCTTTTCTCAAACTGTTTTCTCATCTGTAAACAGGGATAATAAATAGTGACAGACGAATTCATATGGTTATAATAATGATAATTAATGAAATTATATATAAATTATAATTTTCACATTGCCAGGAAATTAGAAACCATTAAATTGATGCTCAGTGTGTATCAGTAGATGCAGTCTACAAAATCCCTGCCCACATGTTTAAAGTACAAATATATAGTGCAAGTTTTCCCTCATACTTCTTTCGGGACTTTAACTCATGTGTGTAACAGTGAGCATTAGCATGATTTAGCTTCATAAAAATTTGTATTCTTTGAAATGTCTATTGATTTGATAAATTATGTGTGGGAATAACCTTCAGCCTCTTTTATCTCACAATGAACTGTTTTTTGCCACTCAGATTTCATATTCCAACAAATACATATTTGTGGCTTTAAAAAAAAAGGAACAAAATTCATAGCTCATTCATTTTTCACTGGTAACCTGCTTCTCTGCCACAAAATGATTGTGTACGTCTGTATCCCTGTCCAAACGTGAATCGTTTTTAAATTCATCCTCTGATCTTTTTTTAATATGTATAAACTAGATCATTTTTAAAGTTCTGCATAAGAAAAAAATTGAATACCTAAGTGTTTTGAATTTTGTAATGCCATCTAATATAGAGTAGTAAAAGTTAATGATAGAGGTAACAGTAATGGTAAAAAATGCTTACATCTACTTTTTTAAAGAGTAAGAAGAATTTATTCAAAAGAGAGACAGAAGGGGGTCCAGAAAGTTGGTTGCCCCCCCCTTTTTTACAACTAGTTTTTGCAGTAACAGGCATTGTTATCAAGTGACTATAACAGAAATTTAAATGTCTGGTTGTACATAATAATATAAAATATACTTGTGAAAGTTGTACTATGTAAAATTTTTTGTGAATGTGTTTGAGAATATTAAAAATGCGTTGTTTTGTTTGTTTTGAAGCTGACTTTAAAACCATATGTGGAAATATTCCTGGATTCACCTTTGACATTCACACAGGAAAAGCTGTTGGTGAGTTTTCCCAAATTGTGTGTGTAGGAGGAATGGGAGTTCAATGTAAGAATTTATGCAAAAATTTTTTTAATTTAAGAGTACCATAGTCTATAGCCATACCACCCTGAACATGCCTGATCTCTTCTGATCTCGGAGGCTAAGCAAGGTCAGGCTTGGTTAGTACTTGGATGAGAGTACCTGGATCCTAATCTAATATAATTAATCAGAAGAAAAATAATGTTCTTAGACTCTAACCAATAGTGTTATTCCGTCAGCATAGTCAGGTGATTGACTTATGACAAATACACAGTTTCCAGGTTTCATGTGCCCCATGCAAATACTTCAGTTTTCCTGTCATCCTCAGTGTATGGTAGGACTGTAAGTAATTCGCCTTCTTTTACCCTTTAGTTCCTATGTTCAGAAGTACTAAGTACATATTTTGGTTTTTGGTGTACTTTTTATTGGTCTAATGATGAATTTGCAGAATTCGTATTCACATAAGTTATTCTTTCTGAATGTACTTTCTGTTCCTCAGTCTTCTTTCTCAAAAGCAACTTAAATCTCTATTGAACAATACACTAACTTTCCATTGTGTATATCTATAACAAAATCTATGAATTTAAGGAAACAGAACTATCAGATGAACAGCACTGATTAGGACGATATGACACACAACCTGAGAAGGAGCTTGATCCCCCCACACTGACACTCAAACCACTCAGTGTGTTTTGCCGTACACTGCATTCTTCCCATTGCTGTTTAGAAGAACTAATGTATTTTATGGTCTCTATGTTTTCATAAACCACAGAACCATTTATGCTGCCACATATTTGATTTTTGTGACACTAAATATGTATTCTTAGTCCAGGATCCACATGGCATTATTTGAGGTTGAATGGTAAATACATTAAGCAGAACCACATACGTTTTACCAAATCTGTTCAATTTCAGACATTGATGAATGTAAGGAGATTCCAGGCATTTGTGCTAATGGTGTGTGCATTAACCAGATTGGCAGTTTCCGCTGTGAATGCCCTACAGGATTCAGTTACAATGACCTGCTGTTGGTCTGTGAAGGTAATCTGACTAATAGATGTCTCTCATGCATAGTCTGGTATACAAAAAGGGCTTTTGGGCAGCTTTCCAAGTGTTACTATTTCTTCTGCTGTAAAGAGTTGGCCATCAGCGTGTTGATGTGCGTGTGATCCTAAAGTATTGATAGAAACTCTCCACTGTTTCAGACATTGACGAGTGCAGCAATGGCGAAAATCTCTGCCAACGCAACGCAGACTGCATCAACAGCCCCGGCAGTTACCGCTGTGAATGTGCTACAGGCTTCAAACTCTCACCCAACGGAGCCTGTGTGGGTAAGAAACAGCAGGCCGGCACTGAGCACAGGCTTTGTGGGATTCCTACACGAAAGGAGGCCTTGCTTTCCTACCAGAAACGCCTTCAAGAGTAATTTTGGAAAGATTTTCTGATTCACTGTCTTCATTTATAATGAGCCTATTGCAACATAAATTACTTTTTTAAGAAAAGAGATTCTTTCAGTAGATTTCCCTAGGATAAAATAGTATCCTTGAGATATGAATCAGCCTGAAAAGTTGCATGATTAAAAAAAGAGACTTGGATACTTGAAAGTCTTGCTTATTTTGATTCTGCTATTGTTATGGTTCATTTTCAGCCTGTCTGTAGTAATTAATAGCAGGTTAGAGAAATGGATCGGTGAAAAATGAAAGGATTTTAATAAAAATCAGATAGGTCTAACATGTGTTTTATTTCTTCTTTTTTTTTTTTTTTTAGATCGCAATGAATGTTTGGAAATTCCTAATGTTTGCAGTCATGGCCTGTGTGTTGATTTGCAAGGAAGTTACCAGTGCATCTGCCACAATGGCTTTAAGGCTTCTCAAGACCAAACTATGTGCATGGGTGAGAACACTCAGTTCCCGGGGGAAAGTAGGACTAAGACTGGGGGCAGATTACGAGTGCCTCACGTGGCGTCAGTAACTACCATGTCTCTGCCAAGCCCAACTGTTTAAGCAGAATTTGCAAGCAGAGGCAGACCACCGCATGCCCCTCAACTCAGGGGTTCTGACCTTTTTCCCTAAAAGATGTTCTTGTTTTTTGACACACACTCTGAGACACTCAAGGTTATGTGAAATTCACCCCAATGCCAGCTGTCTCTTCTGTCTCTGTATGTTTCCCTCAGGACAACATTTTGGACTTCGGCGGGGGGGGTAGTAAGAGTGACTGTATTTTTACAAGATCATATTTTTGCACACACACGTAGGCAGTCTTTCTGCACAGATGACTGAATAATTTGGGATTTACCTGCACCTTTCGTGTTTCAGCTCTTAAAATAATTATGGAAGCAAGTAGAGCCAAATGGTTTAGAAATTCCCAGTAGCTGACAGAATGGTTGGTTAAGTGATGATAGTGTGTAGTGAATGCTTGCTGAGCCGATAATTAATAAGTTTTCAAAGGCCGGGGCTGATGTCAGCATTTGGCTCAGCCTCTGCCAAACATCCTCTCTCTTGCGCTTGAAGGAAGAAAATTACATTTAAAACTTGGCTATTTGTAACAGCATGGTTTTAGTGTACAAAAGGCTGGGATTATGCATTTACTTTTGGTATTCAAGATACTCTCTAGACGGACATCAAACTCAGAGTTGCGTGTTGTGGGCTTCATTTCCTTCATGGTTTCTCCGTGCTACCAGGAACACCTAGGGAATGTCTGAGCTCCATTTCTGCCTAAGACCCCCAGCCCCAGCCCCCAGGTTGCTCCCGTGGTGACAGGCAAGATTCTCCAACTGACGCTTGTCCAGAAATACTCCGGCTCTGACCTGTTACATGGACTTTCTGAGAATGCCTGCACATTCTTCTCCATGCTATACTCCTGGAAAGAGTATGATTTCACAAAAAAACATGAGATTTATAATTCAAAAGTGCGTACAGGAAAAGTGTTTCCCTATTCTGAGCAATTCTATATAAAAGTCTGGCCAACTCCTTCATCAAGCAGACCTCCCTTACCCAGAGCTTTCTTCCAGAAGATTAACACCTTTTTCTTTGCTTCACATGGAAGAGTTTCACTGGCCTGGGATTCCTAGCCCAAGGAGTCTGCTCTGCTATGATGGATGACCTTTCTAAGTTTTGTTTGCTTTGGGTTATTGGAGATTGAACCCAGGAACTTTGCAGAGAGCTACATCCTTAGCCCTTTTTATTCTTTATTTTGAATTAAGCCTTGCTAAGTTCACCAGGCTTGGCTCGGACTTGAAATCCTCCTGCCTCAGCCTCCTTGAATTCTGGGATTCCATGCACGTACCACCGTGCCTCATTTCTAAGTATTTTCTTGTTTCTTTTTGGAGGTTGGAGGGATAATAATATTGAGTTCTAACTAAATTCTAATTGGGGTTAAACTGCTTCAAAAAATTACACTGAAGTTTTTTTTCTCAATTGAATTAAGCTATGGAATTTTCTTGGCAATAATTTGTAATTCTTAGTAGAATAAATTGCTTTAATGCTTCAAAAGGTAACTTTACTTACAGTTAATACACAAATATATTAATTAAAATGTCTCTGCTTAGGGATGCTTGCTTAGGCTAGTTATGTGCACGCCATGTACCTGTAAGTCATTAAGCTGTATTTTTTTATAATTTTGTAATTTTTCATTTTCTCTACGTCAGATTTATCTTCCTCAAGTAAATATGCATTCCTAGCCCAATACTGAAAAAAATCTAAGTGATTTAGTAGTTGGCAAAAATGGAAAAGTTGAATAACCTTTTTTTTCTAGTTACACGTTAAATCCCTCTGAGCTGCTCTCTCTTTGCAGATGTGGACGAGTGCGAGCGGCACCCGTGCGGAAACGGAACCTGTAAAAACACCGTTGGGTCCTACAACTGCCTGTGCTACCCAGGCTTCGAACTCACTCACAACAACGACTGCCTCGGTGAGTCCCCGTCGGTCCTGTGCGGCTTCTACTTCACGTCCACATAGTGTGCTTAGATAAAAAGTAAAACCAAAGAATGAAAGTAACTTCTGTTACAATTAGAAATGCATCCCAAAAATGATGTCATGTCACTGACCAATTTCTAATTAACAAAAGCCACTTATTGGCCTAAGGATCATAGGGCAATGTACTATTTTGAGGATTCTTGTGGATGAACTACTCAATCCAGAGAAAAAGGCCATTTAGGTGATTACGTATCGGGACTGATTTATGGTTTTGGTTATTTTTACCCCTTAGGTAAATTTAAAGACAGATTTGAATTGTTCCAGTGTTGTCACAGTATGTTATATAAATCCTGCTTTTCTTGCATTCAGATACCAAAAACCTCCTACTCACTGACACACTGCGTTCTAAAGTTTACTTTTCCCCTGCTTTTGAAGCCGAGGTGCTTTTTACCACAAAAATCGTGGGTGGTGACTAGATCTGCCCAGCGTCTCAGAAATCTGTCCTGGTCATCACACAGGATTTTAGCCCTCGGCCCACACTTGACACGGGAAGTAGTAGTGAGTGGGGCTTGTTCCTGACGTGGGTGGAGAAATAACAGAAATGACAGCAGACCTGAGCTCTTTATCCCCGCTCGCCAGGCATGCGACCCTGGGAGGTATACGGGAGTAGTACAGGTTTTCTACCATGGTGAGACCATCACAGCTTAACTCCACCTCCTGATTTAATCAGCCACTTGTTCCTGTAGGTTTTCTTTATTTTTCAAAATTTTGCAATTGTGAAAAAATTGGTAGCTAAGCGGACATTTTATTCAACCTTCCTGACTATAGCTTCTCAAACTCAAAGTAGTCTTCAGACAACCCAGGAAATTACTCACATATAATCCACCCAGAGCTTAACTAAAATCCTAACCCTTAGTGTCCTTTTCTTTAATAAATTTGCATGTGTCAGCAGTACCGAAGTGTGTTTCACACTATGTACCAGTTTGTTTGTTTGTTTTTATGGTGCTGGGGATCAAATACCAGCAACCTTCAACTTTTATCTGGTTATAAACCCAAGAGATATATTAATGTAAAAATATACCTTGAGATTGAAATACAGTCGGGGTCTTCGCGAACTTAGGAGTTACACAAACCTTACATGGGCCATTTTCTTCTGTGCTGATGAGAAATTGTAACATAGAGTTTTTATAAAAAACTTAAAAGTTTGAGTTTGTGACGTGGTGCACCTAAGAGCGCTCTCTCTGAAAGGCTAACTCCTCTTTGCTTACAGACATAGATGAGTGCAGCTCCTTTTTCGGTCAGGTGTGCAGAAATGGACGATGTTTTAATGAGATCGGCTCCTTTAAGTGTTTATGTAATGAAGGTTATGAACTTACTCCAGATGGCAAAAACTGCATAGGTAAGAATCTAAACAGTAGTCTTTCTGTTGCTGTTACTGTGAAAGAAGGTGACTGCCCACACAGACAGACACACTTAACTCATTCACATTTCATTTGATCCTCAGGTCACATGAAAAAGATGGCCTAAGATGGGAAATTTTCATGTATGGTATTAACCAACAGTTAGGAATGTGTCACAAGGCAGTGTTTCTATTGGGGTAGAACTTGAAGTTGTCTGTGTCTCAATAAAAGTAGGCAAAGGAAACACATAAAAAAATTAACAACTTGCCAAAGAAGAACTACCCAAGATACCAGAAGAATATTGTAGGGAATAATATGTCCATGATGACCTAGCAGAAGAATGTATGATTTTTTGGAAGGAAAAGTGGGTGGTGCTAAGGATCAAGCCCACACATGCTAGGCCAACATTGCAGTTCTGAGCTGTATCTCCAGCCCCAAATTCTTGCTGATAGCATTCAGAAGACAAATGCATGCAAGAATCATCTCATGTTTTAACTATTTTTCCTCTTATTTCTCTCTGAAGACACTAATGAATGTGTTGCCCTTCCTGGCTCTTGTTCCCCTGGGACCTGTCAGAATTTGGAGGGCTCCTTCAGGTGCATCTGTCCCCCAGGATATGAAGTAAAGAGCGAGAACTGCATCGGTAAGACTGACATTCATGCTGAAGTGTGTGGTGTAGTAAGACTTGGTACAGGCTGTATGGAAATTTATGGCATCCCAACCCCTGCAAGTATGCTGACCTACGGAATTAAGCATATAGCTGGCTACGTCTGTTTTATTGAACCATCAGAAATGACTTGGTGGTTCAAGGGTTGGAATAAAAATCTTAGGGATGTGGGATTTTTTTCATTAATAGAAATCTTGTGCTGGTCTAGGAATTTTCATCAGACTCTAATCTTTTTTCCAAATGTCAACAGAGACTTTCTACTAAATTTAAAGAGAGTCTACAAAAATTGTAATCTTTGGCACCCAACTTTAAAACCATTACTAAAGGTGCAAGGGTCCTAGAAATGTGAAGCAGAAAATCTTGACAATTCTGCTGAGATATTTTTCCCCTCTGGGGAAGGCCTCATGTCAAAACAGAAAATATTAATCCATCTGTCATAACAGATGTTTTTCTGTTGAAATTCTTCCAGCGCAAAAGAGCATAGTAACCACATCAAAAGTGGGTCCCAGAATTGCCTGGTTTTTGCCTGGACATGATGAAGGCTGACCTTTTTTCAGTTCACTTTTACTTTTATACAAATTATTTTTTACAGCTTTGTTGAAATTCAGAAGGGCCAGCATCTTAGGGTAGTTTTTGTAATGTGAAAGAATTGCTGAGAATTTTCTTTTTACCTTTGAGTTGTTCATTTTTCTAATTCTGTCACCCTTGGCAAGATTCCATCTACACATAGATAGATAACTCTACTGTTTACATTCAAGAGAGTTATAAAGCTGTAAGAAGCCACGAACTTCATAGGATTTAATGATGTTTCAGGCCATATAATTAAACATTATGGGTATTCATGGCCTTCTGATTTTTCTCTCACTTTGTAGGTTATTGTAATGTTGCCTAGTGTTTTAATACTTAAATAAACAGTCATATTAGAATCATCTGGGTAAGTTTCATGAAAAGTTTAAGATCCTCTCTTTCCACTGTTTGCTTTTTTCATGTTTAATCCTGACTCTTCTTTGTGTCTATGATCCATCTCATGGAACAATGACAGCAGCAGAGAATGTTAGCTACTAGGGGAGAAGGAGAAATACATGTGCTTCTTTGTGTCACATACCCTCAGCAACCTTTTGTCTTAATGGATGTATCTGTATCTATGTTTAGTTAACATTTTATTAAATTTTAGAAATACTCCCTTTTATTTACTGTTAGTAATGCAGCTATTTTTCATCTGGAAAATGGTTTTAATTAATTCATTTCACTGTAAGAGGTATTTCCTCCAGATGGTATCTCTTCTACCAGTTTTACACAGATGAGATGCCGCCTGGTGTAGGCACATACACGTACAGACATGCCCGTGGTTATGTGCACGCAAACACACAGATGGGCCCTGCATCCGGAAGGTGAACACACGGCCCTGTAGGTGCTGCAGGTACAGGAACGTAGTCTTTGCCTTCAGCGAGCTTAATGCCTGACAGAGGAGACGTGTTGTGTAGGTGAACCTGTTTTGCAAAGATGTGTTTTTAAAGCCATGTGATGAAGATTGCTATAAGTATGTCCAGGATTTGGGAGCACAACAGAAAGCTGTGGTTAATTATGGAGAGGACAGAATTTCAAGAAAGCCTGTCAACAAGAGATTAGTGACATTCTGGGTCACGCTTATGTGGTGGATGAGAATTTATTAATCAAAGAAGGAAGAAGGGTGGAGATATTATTTGAAAATACAGGGAACACAGCATAAGGGGCTATGAGTGGCCAGCTCTGAAGCTTCCACTGGGCCTGCAGGTATTGTAGAGCTATTGCAGGCTACTTTTGTTTTTAGAACACACATGATGTGACTCATTCATTCTCATTCTGCATCTCCTTTCCAGAGATGAAAAATAGTTGCATGACTAACAGTGAACAAAAAAGAGACTATTTCTGAAATTTAACAAAATGTTAACTACGTCATAGAGAAAGATACATACAAACTGAGAATTTAGTATGTGCTGGACTCCATGCTAGAAGCTGACAGTGCAAGAAGCTCACCTTCTGATACGATTGAAGTTATGTAATGATATTCAGTTAGTTAAAGTAACCCACTCAATAACTACTCACATAGAAAACGGCTATAAATTAGTGGTGCAATATCTTCGTTTATTTTAAGCACCCCTCCTGAGATCCTTGGGGTAGGGATGTTGACATTCTTATATCAGAGCCCTCCCGCTTCCATAGGCACAAATTCTCAAAATATAATCAGATATACATCTTAGAACAGCAATCCCAGTGGCAACACAAAGAGAAGAGATGAAAAGTGCAGAGGTCAGTCACATGACTGACAGTGACCCAGGTGGCAAATGATGACGAGTCGAAGGTATTGAGAAAGCAGAAGTGGGGGATGCCTGTTGCCTGCCTGTGAGGGCTGATATGCCAGAGGGAGAAACCAGGGCGATTCCAGGTTCCCGCTTGGGTGCCCAAGAGAGGTGCCAAGAAGGAGAGCGGTCGTGTTAGGAAGGCACGTGGACAGGCATACACACTCCTAGGCATCGAGTCCAAGGAGCTGGAGATGGACCTAGGACTCTGTGACACATGAGTGCTTGAACTTGGACATAACCTTTGACTTTTGGAGCAATAATAGAATAAATCAAGCATACAGGTAACACAATCTCTTGTTTTCTCTCAGATATGCTTGGCAGGTGGACTGTTGTAATATGGACAAATACATACTTTCAAATATTAAACAGCATATTGATTCGATTAAATTAACAAATTCTCCCCCTGCTGTGCAGATATAAATGAATGTGATGAAGATCCCAACATTTGTCTTTTCGGTTCCTGCACCAACACACCTGGCGGCTTCCAGTGCATCTGCCCTCCTGGCTTCGTGCTGTCTGACAATGGGCGGAGGTGCTTTGGTAAGGTTTGGCCTGACTTCTTTGTCGTAGCTGACGCTTAGAAATGTCAAAGCTAGATGATAAACCACCATGTAATTTTAGTATATGTGCTGCCGAAGCGCATACCCTCCTTGTAATCTTAAAATACAGGTCCCAAAAGTATATGCAATGGACAAATCCAAGGTGCTTTTAATTATTATATTGTTTATAGTTTTTAGACTTTATAGCAAAAGAAAAATCATTACCTGATTCACCATTTTCATTTTGTTGCTGGCAGATATTTTGTATATTGGCACATGGCTTGTTTCTGATGTGATTAAATTTACTGAAAGTTGCCAAGAATTTTGCTAACCTATAATACAATAGAAAAAAGATTCTGTATGGGAATCTCTTGATTGAACATGATTTCTCAGATACTGTCACCACATTATAGGACTATCTTAAGCGCTTTGAATAATGGCGTAAAATTCTATACACGGGTTGATTAAAATTGGCAACTGACCATGAACAACTGAAGAGTCTCAGACACATCCTCTAACTGCTAATCAAACCTGTGTTGTGTGTTCTTCCTGTGAGAAATCTGTCAGAAACAGAGTTGCATGCATTATATACAAATTATTCTGTGTGTTTCAATGGCCAGTAAGGAGCTTTGTTGCATTTGCTTTGTTGATTAGATACTCGCCAGAGTTTCTGCTTCACAAATTTTGAAAATGGGAAGTGTTCTGTACCCAAAGCTTTCAACACGACAAAAGCAAAGTGCTGCTGCAGTAAGATGCCTGGCGAGGGCTGGGGGGACCCCTGTGAATTGTGCCCCAAGGACGATGAAGGTAAAGGCAACCGCGTGCGCACCTTCTGACAAGTGTTTGAGTGACTGCCCGCCGGTTTGATGTGTAGTTCATGAATGTTTTGAAGGTGGAATTACCCCCTCAGGTATAAATTCTGATTGTTCAGTGATCCCCCTCGTCCAAGGGTTTTCTTAACATTTTTAATCAACACCCATAAGTACGGGTAGTTAGCAGTTTCTTTCATTTTCCCCCAAGGTTAGTATGACTGGAGAAGTGCAGGGCAGGAGACACAGGAAGAAAAGATGAAATTGTATTCTGGGTTGCTGTAGAAGTTCCCACAGGGAGTCTCGGGGTATTGCTCAGTGGCCCAGCACGTGCCTCACAGGCAGAAGGCTTTGGGTTTGATCCCGAGCACCACAAAACAAAAACAAAAGCAACTCCCACATGGGTATATATCACAAATTGAAAATATCACATCAAATTCTAAGAAGAATTCAAATTCTTAAATTCAGGTCAGCATAGTGGCTACTTTCAGGAAGAGATCAGCAGCATCCCAAATCTCATAACACCAGTGAACTGTGTGATGGCCCCTGATGAGGGCAAATAGGCTTGCTCTGCAGGTTCAAAGCCACTTCTGTGGGTAAAGGGCAGGGAGCTCTTGCTGGCTGTTCGGTGTTAAATGAAGGAGCAGAAAGCTCGGGAACCCCCAGTCAGTGGCACCTGGGAAGGACAAACTCCAATGGCTTTCTCTGACTTTTTTCAGGTTGCTTTGGAAAGAAGCCCTGAAAATAAAATAAGAGACACTTGCAGCTTTGTAGAGGACAAATAATTAAGAACAATTCTATGTGTACTGTTAGTTGGCTGTTAAATTCACTGATAGTTCCAGCCCTTTGATAATGGAGAATTTACCCCTTTCTCTACAGTTGCATTCCAAGATTTGTGTCCATATGGCCATGGGACCGTCCCAAGTCTCCATGACACGCGTGAAGGTACGCTTTAGTATATTTTATTTCTACATTCACATTTTATAGGGACACACTATCTTTCATTTATTTTATAATAAATCATGCTAATTTTACAACAAAATACATAGTATATTGTATTTCATGCACATATAATATTTATGTATCATGTGCATTATAAAGACTACGGCATGATACACAAAGTACAAATTTCTCTGTCAAAACAAATACTGCCATGTTTTATTAAGAGTAAAGCTGTGCTGAGTAGATCCAAATGGTACGTCATGCCTTTTCCTGTGAGGAAGTTGATGAGCAGTTTTATATTTTAGATGTCAATGAATGTCTGGAAAGCCCAGGCATTTGCTCAAACGGTCAGTGTATCAACACGGATGGCTCCTTCCGCTGTGAATGTCCAATGGGCTACAACCTTGATTACACAGGAGTGCGCTGTGTGGGTGAGTATGGGCTCCACATCTATAATTTGAAAGTTCTACTTTCTTTCTCATATTCAGCACAAGGTCTCTCAGGTGCCTTGGGTGGTGGGAGGATTTGCAAAGACAAGACAAGAAGCTAGTAACAGCTCTTCTTTCACCCACCTTAAATCTTCTAGTCTGCGGTGGTTTATTTGAATGTGAAGAGCTGTCCAATAAGTCTTCAAATATACGAACTGTGATGTCTCTAGAGGTTTAAAATTGTCAAAATTTGTAGTTGGGAGAGACAGCGATTTGCCTTTACGTCTTTCCACACTGCTCGTGAAGCAGTGGATCACGTCCCTCTTCTGAATTGGTAACCTTCAGGGAAAGCACTGCCATGAGAATCAGAGTACTGAACACTCATCCTCTGGGGTCCTTGCACTGCATAAAGATAGTGAGCCAGGGCCGCAGGGGTAAGGGTCACTGTGCCCTTTGCAGATCCCAGAAATGTGAGGCCAGCCTGAGTCTTCCTAAGCATGCTTTTCTAAAACTAAAATGTCTCCAAACTTTGTGGCACTTTCTTACACTTCTTTTCCAGATACCGATGAGTGTTCAATTGGCAACCCATGTGGAAACGGTACATGCACCAATGTTATTGGGAGTTTCGAATGCAACTGCAATGAAGGCTTTGAACCGGGACCCATGATGAATTGTGAAGGCAAGTGGCCTTTCTTTTCAGCATTATTTCTTCTTGATATAGCGGCTTGATAAAGTGGCTTTTTAAATGTTTCCATCTTTGTTTATATTATTCTCATAGTTTGCTGATGACTGTATTCATCACAAATGTCTGATAATGCCAGCATCTAAGTCATCTCAGAATGATTAGCATCTGTTTTTTTTTTTTTTTTTTTCTTCTTGAGATTGCTGTGAAGAATGTTGTTGCTTTTGTCTAGGAAGACAGTTA
Organism: Chinchilla lanigera; assembly: GCF_000276665.1. Classification (NCBI taxonomy): domain Eukaryota; kingdom Metazoa; phylum Chordata; class Mammalia; order Rodentia; family Chinchillidae; genus Chinchilla; species Chinchilla lanigera. The sequence continues at coordinate 1,335,155 of NW_004955415.1, read as the reverse complement.
CTTTGAGTAGACACAGGGAGGCCTATGGAGGGAAATGGCTGATTTAGTTCTGTTCTTTAAGCCTCGGTGGCCAGCCTCCTGGCTTTTGTCCCACAAATGTACCAGACAGTCAGCAACTTGGGCTGAGTATACGAAAAAAACAGTGTCTCTCTCTGGCACTCTCTTTTCCAGTTTTCCTCAGGCTACAGCAGCCTTGGTTGTCCCAGGTGTCCTTCTTCCAGTTCTTCTGGGCAGAATCTGAAATGTTTTTAGTGGAGATTTAGCTACAGGGTGCTGACCCCACTGTGACGGTGATCATATTCAGAGTAATTTCAAAAAGAAAAGAAAAAGTGATGTGGGAATTACTCCTTGCTGGGTATTCGCCCTGGGTTTCAACTCACACTAAAAACTTGAGGTAGTTGCTACATTTTTTCCAGAGTTTCTGTCTTTTGTCTTGGAGGATGGATTTGCTAGGTACCAAATGCCAGAAATGGAAATTGTATTCCCTATTGTTTTCTGCCTGATTGCCAAGTAAATACATCAGTGCTTCTTTAAATAAGTAATTAGAGCTCTGAGCTAAGTACGTGTCTGCTATTTCTTTGACCAGATATAAATGAATGTGCCCAAAACCCACTGCTGTGTGCTTTCCGCTGCATGAACACCTTCGGATCCTATGAATGCACGTGCCCGATTGGCTACGCCCTCAGGGAAGACCAAAAGATGTGCAAAGGTAAGACCGCAGCCAAAGGAGTAGGAAGAGCTTTATTTACAATACTGGAATGTATTTTAATGACTTCATAGTTCTCAGCTGGCTGCTTCTACAGCTTTTCAGAAATATGATGATGTTTTGCTAGTAATTTTCATACTCACGTAACTCAGCACTTGACTGTACAGTGAAGTCAAAGAAGAGAAAATGAGTTGAAAAGACAGCTATTGTTAGACCCTTGGAGTCTTACTAAAGCAAGGGTTGCCCTTCTCAGAGCTTATTATTAGTACCAGGGCTGAAGCTCTCACACACCTGGAATTTTACCAACACTTGAAAAAGATAGGGCTCCTCTTTTCCTGACACAACATAAAATAACATGCTAAAATCCTTTTGCCCTTGAGCCTGGTGTGGTGGTGCATGTCTGCAATTCCAGCACTCAGGAGGCTGAGGCAGGAGGATTGCTATGAGTCTGAGGCCAACCTGAATTACACAGCGAAACCATGTCTCAAAAACACAGCAAATAGATCCTTTTGACCAAAAATATGACTTAAAAATTATTAAAGATAACCTCCTCCAGAGAATCCTTATTTGTGTTCTTTACTATTAAAAACAGATCTAGATGAATGTGCTGAAGGGCTGCACGACTGTGAATCCAGAGGCATGATGTGTAAGAATCTGATCGGCACCTTCATGTGCATCTGTCCACCTGGCATGACGCGAAGGCCCGATGGAGAGGGCTGTGTGGGTAAGCTGTGCAGGGTGCTGCTGAGGGAGTGCCCCCGCTGCACACCGAGGGCATAGCACTGTTCCCAGCCCATCAAGACCGCGAGCCAGCTGCTTTTCCAGCTATGTGAGTAGCACTGGCACTTAGCTCTACTTCGCCAGCTTTCTGTGGTGCAGGGTCCATGCCAGTGCACCAGATTCTGGATGATGCAGCGGGGATTATGTGGCCTGTGAATATTTGCCTTTCATTTGTCATGTTCCTACATCCTGAAATCTACAACATGAAACTTAGAAGTGTGGGAAAGGTCCCTGCAACAGCTCCACTCGGGTAGCAGAATCAAAGCGTGAGGTGATGGTCTCATCTTTGTATTCTTCCATCAGTAGGGAAAGCAGGGAAAGGGGCACACGAGCTGTTATAGTTAAGCCGTCTCTGTTTCTTTTACCATATTTTTCACCATATTTGAGCCTGAGTTTTCTTGCGAAAGGAGGAAGTGAAGCTGTGCTTTCATGACAAAGACCAAAATCTCACGCCACGTGGACTGATCACAAACACCACATTCATCGTCTCCGCCCCTCATCCCAGCAGCATTGTCAACAGGGCTGCTGCAGCCCGCTGGGTCCTTCCTCCTTCAGAGAACAGCTGACTCCCGCTTTTAAACAGAGAACAGTTTCTTCCCATTGCACCATATCTCTTGTACAGTTTGTTTCTTATTTACACTTCCACTTTCTCACACCAGAGACAGTTCAGTATTTATACATGTGTACTGTCTCAGGGTCCATCCATTGAGCAATAAATGTCTCAAACTCATCCTTCTTTCTCGTAGAGTAGTACTCTGTTGTATGGGGAAAAAAAGAACCACAAGGGGTACTAAGGATGGGGAAAGGATAAAGGAAGGAAGGGAAAAGAAAAACAGAAAAGAAGGATAAAATGGAAATAAAGCTTTGTAAATGAGGAGGGGAAGAAGAGTTAAAGGGAAGGGAGGGGAGTGAGAGGAAAAAGAAGATAAATCAGGCATATATCATGTACAGGTACAAAATCCGCATGATGAATGTGATCATTGTAGATCCTAAATTGTACCAATAAACTTAATTAAATTAAAAATAGATAAGTAGGATAAAATAATATTGATAGAGAACCTGTCATCCCCTTTCTAACCTCCTATACCTAGAAAAATGTATTTTTAGAGGAAAGTTAGAAGATTAGCAATAATTCTTTATTTTTGCAAAACATTGAAATAAGAGTAGGATTTCTTAAACATGAACCTGTGAGTGAGGACCCGGTGGTAGGACTGAGTGTGGAGACAGCTGCAAGTGGACACTGAGGATCCCTTGGGGAGACAGAAATGCTCTCACCGCATTGTGGCCGTGGTTGCACAGCAGCCCTATATTTACTGAGAAGTGTTGAATCATACACTTAAAGCTCATGAATTTTGTGGCATGAAAATTACACCACAGTAGAGCTCTTTTTAAAAAATGAATCTACCACAGGAAAACACATACAAGGATGTGGACTACAGTGATGTTTATAGTAATCAGAAAAACAAGACATCATCAAATGTTCACCATAGAAGGAAGGATAGGTAAATAAATTGTGGCATATTCGCGCTAGGAAATGTACCGCAATTAAAAGGTGTAAGACGAACAAGTGTATGTACTGATATAGAAAGAACCCTGAAAATACAGTTGCAGAACAATATAAAGCAGTGTGGCACATTTTAAAGAAAATCCAAAGCACAGGAAAAGGCTTAAAAAGATAAATCCCAGTTCAAAGAAGGAATTAGCCTCCAGGGAAGATGCTGAGGTCAGAGATTACTAATACAGAGAGATTTTAATTTTTTGTGCCAGTTTTAATCTTCAACAAAAGAGTGAACTCCTGAGTTCCATGTGTAATACAAATTTAATTTTAAAATGTATGCATCAAATTACGAATGGGCTTCCCATCATTATAGTAAAAATACCTCTGATGATTGCCTCATATATTGAAAAAAAGTTCACTTCGCTTCATAGTTTTGGCGGTTTTAGTCTACAGTCAGTGACCCCAACGTTTTGGGCCTATGGCAGGCAGCTCCTCATGGGACCTGTTCCTCCCCACCTCCTGAGCTTCCACCTCCTCCCAGTCCTGCCAGCCAGGAGCCAAGCCCTTAGCGCGCAGGCCTCTGCGGGTCATCAACATCCAGATCACAGCTCACAATTCCTTTCGACTTGCGAAGAACTTCATTCAGATTGAGTACTCAGATTAAAAACAGTCCTATATTAGCAATTTCGTTACATAGGAATCTTTCTAAAATGCTATTCTTCCAAGATCTTTTGATCTAAATTAATCTAGTTGCCTAAGTCATATGTTTCTCAAAATCTAGTACAGGAAAACATATATGGAAGGGAGGAAATGGACATAATCTGTTTTCATATTGTACATAAAATCCATTTTAGTTTAATTTTCTTTCAAAGAAAATTATATTTGAGTGTGCATGTGTCTTCTAATTTTATTTGGCTAAAATACTTAGAAATATGTTTTGGTTTGTGTGTGTGAAAATTTTTATAAAAAGCTGAGAATTTCCTTTTTTTTTCCAGTTCTAGAGATTGAACCTAGGGCCTTCTAACAGCACTACATCTCCAGCCCTTTTCGATTACTTTCCTCAGGCAAGACCTTGTTACATCATTGTGTTGCCCAGGAGGGGCTCACACTTGAGATCCTCCTACCTCAGTGCCCCAGAGTACTGAGAGCACAGACATACACCAACACACCCAGCATGAATTTTTTATAATACCATTACGTTTTCATAAAGGTTTTCTAGCCAAAGTAGCTACATTGAGAACCCATGTCTCTGGTCCTGAAGCTGCCACAAATGAGCTGCGTGATTTCACAGAGTAATTTAATTCTCAGTTCTTCTGTTTCCTCCGTGAATACCGTGAGGAGCTGACACAATTGGGGCAGGAGGTAGGAGGACGTCTGCCCTGTCCCTAATTATCCACGATCCTTTGATTTTACTTTTTGAAAGAACAAATGCATGGCAGCATTTTACATTTATATTTTTCATCACTAAAGACATTACGAAATATGTAGGTTCAGGAATGTTTCTGATCCTCATGCTCTTCATTATACCATGCTAATAGCTGAAATTTATGCAAAAGAGTTTGGACCATCAAAAAAAACTTTACGGAAGAGTTTCACTTTATGCAGACAGTATGTTTTCAAAATTAGTAATTCTAAAAAAATAGTCAAAATATTAGTATAAGTAAAAAGTGTTCCTAAAAGTAAAAGTGAAAGATAAAGCCAAAGAAATATAATAAAAATGGTATGTACGTGAAATGGGAATCCAACAAAATTGAAAAATTTCATTGTAATAAAAACAAAATATTGCAAGCTAGGGAGGTTATACAGAAAATCTAACAACTCTATAAATAAGGCTTTTTATTTAATCAAAGGTGTAAACTTGACAATCAACATATTATAATTCAGTAATGCTTAAATAAATAGCAAAATCTAAAAAATAGAAAAGTACTAAGATCTTTAAATGTTATTAACAATACCAACAGAATAATTTTGGTTCATCAGCTTTTTAAAATATAATTGAAGGATGGATTCATTTTTTTTAGTTATTTGGGGATTTTTATTCCATAATAGAGCGAAGACTTCATTTCAAAAATGATAGTTTGATCTCACTGTCAAACCTTGAAGATGTCAGACTATAGAAGAGGGAGAGTACTTGACTGTTGATTTAAAACAAAGAAATAATCACAATCCAGACTGAAGAGTATCTGACAGTGTAAAATCTCAAACAAAAACATGGGAAATGTTCATTGGCATATTATTCTTTAGACTTCGGCACACTGCCCCAACTTTAAAAAGTTCGTCCAATAATCTGTGAGTAGATTTGGGCCAAGAGTGAGTGGTAGAATTAGGAGTGCTTTTATAGACACCAAGTCCTACACTGTGCCAACAAGAGCAGTGGAGAAGAAAAGCTAGTGGCATGCTCTTTAGTTATCAGCAAACTTGTCCAGACCTGGAGTCCTACAGGTAAGATGGCAAGGAGAGAAAAACAGCAGGTTCTAAGACTTAAAGAACTGCTTAGTGACGTGTTAACCTACATCATCTGAGAGCCTGAGTGTGCTGTCCCAAGGTGAGTCAGCATTACACATTCGCTAAGAAAATGTTCATCCCAAAAACATTATGGATCGAAACTGTAAATTATACCTGATTGAGTACTAGGGACTGTTACACTATTTTTCAACAAGTAGCTGAACTGGAGAAAATCATTCAAAGAGTTAAGTCTGCAGCTAATGTACACACAGTGGGGAAAAAGAAAGCATGGAAAATACACAAGAAACAGATTCAGGTGCCTAGAAAAGTAGTTTCAGTCATATTTAAGAGGTGCCATTAGACGAACATTCCACTAGATACAAGAGACTGGAACAGAAAAGTTAAGACAATATGAACAAATGATAGTCTAGCAAAATTTAGGGAAGAAAGGAGCCTGCCACAGAAGGTAGAAGTGACCAAAGACACAATCAGAAATGTGGCTATGGAAGAAATCAAAAAGAGGATGACAAGGAGGGAAGACAGACCCACAGTACGTGCATATATGAAGTTCTTTTAAAAAGAAAACAGTAAATACAGCAGAAAAACAAATGCATTTGGTGATTTGTGAAAGTCTTGCAAAAATACGTAAATCCACATCAAAAAAGAGCACACTGCTTGATGATACACCACTGCAGAATAGTTATCCATGCTTTGGTTATATTTTTTGTACACCTGTGATGTTTGTGGTGCTGGAGACACATTAATAAACTCTAGGGACATATCCCACACTCCCAACTAATTGGCATCCCAGTTTCGGAGAAACGGCCATTAAGCAGAAAATAAATCAGCGTGATAATCTCTCATTGTGGCAAGCTTTTTGAGAAAATAAGATTTCATGGTTGAGTGAGAGTCCTGGCTGCTCTGATGAGGTAGCACTGGAGGTGAGACCCAGAAATGAAAAATAAAGAACTAGCACGAGCCAGGCCCCTGGAGGAGGAGTGAAGGCCAGCATAGCCAAGGTCTTGGCAGGAGTGCGTGAAAGGAGGTTAAAGGCAGCTCAGGGCCCTGCAGCCACCATGAGTTTGGTTTTATGCTAAGAGCTCACAGCACATGATTTGGAGGGCGGGTCCTGGAGGCAGACTGTGAATCTGAGAAATCTCCTAACCCTGTGACCTTAGGCAGGTTGGCATAACCATGTGTCTCAAATTCCTCAGATAAAAATGAAATAAAACAAAGTAGAATAGTGAGAGTCCTTATTCAGATCGCTGGCTGCTTTGTAGGCAATGCATTTTAAAGACGTAGGAGCAGAAATAGTGATATCATTCAAGTGGTTATTTAAAACTCATCCAGCTGAGAGCATACAGAGGCTCAGACTAAACCACAGTGGTATGGAAAATGAGTGATGTGGACAGATTCAGAACATACACTGGATATAACCAAGAGAAGGGATTTCTGATGGACTAATTAGATATAGTGCATGAAGAGGAAAAGGTATAAGAGATGAGTGCTGGGATTTGTACTTGAATACCTAACTGGATGATGCTACTGGTAACTGATATGGAAAAGACTAAAAGGACCAGGTTTGTTGGGGACACAAAAAAATGAAAGCTGTATTTTGACCACGCCAAGTTTCAGATACGTATTAGCTTTCCAGGTGACACTGTCAGCTAGGCAGGTAAGCCAGATTCAGAAATTCTGCAAATATATAGCCAGATATATAAATTGCTGGCAAGTCATAGTATTGGTGAGGGGATACCAGGAGAGAAATCCCAGAGGAAAAGAAACAGCAACTGAGATCTGGCCACAGCACTATTTAGAGTGACCAAAAGTCTGCAGGAGACTAGTAGTAGTCACAAGACAAAAAGTTCTCGAGGCTACTGTGATGTCTTAACCATTAAAAGAACAGATTATTCAAGTAACTATGGAGTGGTAAGCTTTGTATCAAGTCACTGATAGGAAGAACCCGTTACAGTCAGAGAAGTAACTGTCTAGATCCGGTGACCGTTTCAAGAAGTTACTGGAAAGTTCCAGCACCTGAGTGAAAGAAACATGACAAAGTGGAGAGGACAACTGTAGATCTTCTTTCAAGAAGTGTTGTCCTAGAGAGGAATAAACAGATGTCGAGTAAGGGAGAGGGATTATGCAACTGAGTGAGACTGGCTTTTAGGGCAGAAGTTACTAGCAGATACAAGCTGAGTGGATGATTCCGTAGAAAGGGAGCGCTGTGAAGTCTTGAAAAGCAATCCAGAATTAAGTATAGGGGCTCACATTAGAGGAAAACCAAAGCTACTTCAGGAGGTGAAAAAAGGCAAAAGATTTGAGGCACATCAAGTTATCTTCCCGGTATAAAAGCTGTATTACATGTCAGAGCTCAGGCAGTACATCAGGCAGGAGCCATTTTAGAAATAAATAGTTCAGACAACTAAAATATAAATCAAAATAAAGGCAGAATGGCATTAGGAAAACAGTTAAATCAAGATAGCAGACTTGCACCCTCAGATTGTAGAAGTAGTAGGCAGTGTTTTAAACTCCGAGCTCATTACCTTTGTATATACTTTTAAATTTTTGTAGTATGTGCTTTTCCTTAAAAAGGAAAAAATATAGATAGCAAGTTAGATCATACAAAATTTCAACACTAATAGAAACATGAGGATACTTAAATTGCCAGAGAGAGAAATCAACTTGCCTACAAATGAACAAGTAATACTGGGTGAAAAAAAAATCAGTATTTTCAAATTGGTCTAAGGGAAAATAATATTAACTAAAATCCTACACAGAAGTGTGAAAATCAAAATAAGATTGTCAAAAACTCTGCTGTACAATTTATATACCATGCACATATCATTGCTGAAATAATTACCAAACTATATACAATATATACTATACTATATGCAGTAGCACATTTTTAAAAACTTAATCCAAGGAAACATAGTAGTGATAGTAAACCAGTAAACTTCATTACTTACATAGATGCTGATGGTACATTACAAATTCCGCAAGTCAAAATTTAGAGATCATATCTGCACAGCCGGTGACAGAACAGAGAGAAGTGGATTCACGGCAAGGTTCTTGTTATAGCCAGAAGCTTTTGAAACAGAGAACATAGTAACAGTAGAAAAAGATAAGTGCCTGTTCAGATTGTTTAATAGTTTCCTCTAGAAGAAAGAAAAAAGGAAGGAAGGGAGGAAGGGAGAAAGAGAAAAAGAAAGAGAAAATCATAATTCTCAAACACAAACAGGGCAAGAGGAAACTGTAGGAAACTAGATTGATCCAACAAATGTTGAGAGAAGAGGATAACAGCACAGTCTGAATAAAATAATATAAATTGGCAGGTAAGAATTAAAATAAAGCCAGATGTGGTGGTGCACACCTGTAATCCCAGCACTTGGGAGGCTGAGGTAAGAGGATACTTGCAAGTGTGAGGCCAGCCTGGGCTGCAACGCAAGCTCAAGGCCAGCCTGAACTGCATAGCAAGACCCTGTCTCACAAAGACCAAAAAAAAAAAAAAAAAAAAAAAAAAAAAAAAAGAATCAAATAACTGAGCAACTTTGCTGAAGATAACAGTGTGTAGTGTAGCAACCATTGTTAATTCCTACCATTTTGTTTTGAGGTCATGTATTGCTTTTGTTTTTTTTGTGTGTGTTGTTTTGATTTTGTCTTGTGTTAGTTTTCTTATCTTAAAAATAAAAGAATCAAAATATATCAGTAATCATGACAAAGGCAAATAGTATACATTCCTGGTTAAAAGATAATGCATCTGTAAAAGTTCGTTTTAAATTCAGTAGATGCTTTGTACAATAAATGTACCTAAATCAAAACATGAGAGGTTAGAAAGGAAGGAATGGAATGAGATATTCAGGGCAAACACTGATGAAAAGAAAGCGCGTGAAAAAAAGTCAGTTTACGTTTAAGACTAAAATGTTACAAATATAAAAATGAAAAGACTTTACCAAAACAAAGTTAATGAGCCGCCTTCTGTTCTTAACACCGTCACTTTAAAAAAGAAAGCAAAAGTGTATGAAGTATGAAGTGAACACAGTAAGGAATTTTAGTAGAGCAACTTTGTCCTAATAGCTTGCTTGCTTGTTCTTTTTCTTTTCTTTTCTTTTCTTTTCTTTTCTTTTCTTTTCTTTTCTTTTCTTTTCTTCCTTCCTTCCTTTCTCTTTATTTATTCATTCATTCATTCAATCATTCATTGCCAGCCACAACAGGAGCCCTTACTAAATTGCTTCTCTCATAACTGTGCTCACGGATCCCACCTGCTTCTGTGATTTCACTCAAAACCAGCCGGGGCCTTTGCCTCTGTGGTCAGCCTGCGAGATTTATCTCTGTTCATCACCATCCCAAACCCCACTACTCCCTGTCCCCTGCCTTTCCCTCATGTCACATAAACCAACATCCTCTTCGCCAGTTCTTCCCCTCTGATCTAGTGTCTTTAGGATAAGTCTGCCCCTTCAGGGGCCACTTTTCCAATTCCACATTGAACACCTTACCTCCCCTGCAGTGGAAGAAAGAACCACCCTGGAGGAGTGAGATAAAAGATAAGTTAATGTTCACCATGACTGTTTTTAGTCCCATTGTATTAGTATTTTGATGGAGAAGTTTGAAATGAGATATAATCCATTCAAAGATAATTGGTGAGTGATAATTTTACAAGCTGCTCATTTTTCATATGGTGTGTTTTTCTAAAGATGAAAATGAATGCAGAACCAAGCCAGGAATCTGTGAAAATGGGCGCTGTGTTAACATCATTGGAAGCTATAGGTGCGAGTGTAACGAAGGGTTCCAGTCAAGTTCCTCCGGCACTGAATGCCTTGGTAAGATGATGTACAAATTATGTTTCACTTGGTAAATAAAACATGTTTTATCGCAGAAGGGCTCTACATATATATTTTTGTCTGCTAAACAAATCATCCTGTCCAAGTAATCCATGTACTTCCTAAAGGTACACACTATTAAAATGACGTATAGGTACACGTGTATCGTGTGTGCACATCTATGTGTAATGTAAATAAAAATCTTCAATCGTTTTTCCAAAATTAAAATTAATTAAACTCTATGGAAAACGTAACTTCAGTAAAACTTACATCAGGAGATGATTTAATTCCAAAAGAAAATATTTGCAGTGTGATGTAAGCTCTGCCAATATGAATGCAAAGGAAATGCCCTATTTCAAAAAATGTTCTGAAAGTTAGTTTTTATATTATGGCCCAGAAAAGAGTTTTACAAAGTATTTTTTATGAAAACCAAAAATTACAGACGTTATCTTGTATTTTAGCGCTGAAGTATGCCCACGGTAAATGTGGCTGTTGATGGCAGGTGAAGTGGGGTGTGGTAGACATCAAGGGACACAAAGAGAAAAGGGAGCTCTAAGCTGTTCACTTGCCGTGGCGTGAAGAAAACATATTTCCGCTGTATCAGTCTCTCAGCGTGGTGTCAGCTGCTTCAAATCTTAAAGTTTTTATCTAATGAAATATGCTTTATCATTGTCTCTAGCCTAGACCTTCATGAATAACTAATGTTGTGGAGAATAGAAAACATAACCTACAGGAAAAGTCTAATTTTCTGCTGGTAGTATAGTTTCACTATGGTAATTTATAAAACCTTATCAAAGGTTTCTATAGTAGCACTTTTTGCCAGGTTTAATAAACTTTCTATACTGAAAGTATACTCCGTATTGTTTGCTAGCAATAAAGCTTTATAACTGTTAAGCGGACTGAGCAGTGTGAACAGTCCAGATGAAAGAATAGTGGGCTTTTTAAAAGGGGGTGGCTGAGAAGGAGAGCGTGGACTGTGCTATTGCCGCATCCGTCCCCGGATCTGGGCTCTCACTACCGTGTCATTCCAGACAATCGGCAGGGACTCTGCTTCGCCGAGGTGCTGCAGACCATGTGTCAGATGGCGTCCAGCAGCCGCAATCTGGTCACCAAATCAGAATGCTGCTGTGACGGCGGGAGAGGCTGGGGCCACCAGTGTGAGCTTTGCCCGCTTCCTGGAACTGCCCAGTACAAGAAGCTCTGCCCTCATGGCCCGGGGTACACCACAGACGGGAGAGGTGAGGAGCGGAGGGATGTCGTGCATTTTATCAACACCGTAAATTTCCTTAATTCAGATTAATTTGAAGAAAAAGTGAAAAATTTATTCAATGATAATAATAGATAAAAAATTTGTGTTTATATGTGCTATAAGACATATATAGAATGCTTTTAGCAGACATTTTTAGAAATTTTAAGATTGATTCTTCATGTCAAATTTAAAACATAGAATTGCCTTTCTTTTTTTTTTTTTGTACTGGGAACCGAACTCAGCACCTTGCTTTTGCCAGGCAGGCGCTTGTGCCGCTGAGCTATACCCCCAGCCCCAACACATAGAATTAATTATTCCATTTTAACAGATGAAGAAGCTGAAGCACAGAGCTAAGGTAGCAGTAAGTAATATGTAAAAATGAGACCCTTTTTGAAACCTCTGAATAGAAGAAATCTATCTGATGCAAAAGCCCTGTTTTTAGCCTCAAAACTATACTTACCTTGTTTAAATAAGTACTGCTTATTTGAGTGTATTAGGAACTCTTTCCCTTTGTGGTATAGTCACAAACTAGCCAGCCTCATAATTGATCGGTGGTTTCCATTTTGTTGTGCGTATATGACTGTTCTAAAAAGTACCATTTTCCTCCATTACTGAACAGATTCCCAATCTTTACATGACCCCTTTGCTGACAAAAGCTTTCCTTCAGAGACTAATTTAAATGCGAACTTGATGCCAAAACTATAGGAAGCTATCACAAATTCCAAATTAGTTGGATTTCCGAGGCACAGCTTTCTAGATCACATACAGAAAAAATCCAGACATTAGACAGTCATTCTAAAAAGAGCTTTAACCTAGCCTTGTTTATCACTTCAGATTATTTTTCTTTCCCTTCCATGTTGCCATTCCCTAAATAATGAAGAGGCTTCCACAGTGGCATGCACATTTGCTGATGGGTACCTCAGTTCCTCGGTTTCTCCTCCATTCTTGTCGTTGTCACCTCGCATGCCTGTTGACTTCTGTGCCTGTCTTGTCTTCTCATCCACAGACATTGATGAATGTAAGGTAATGCCCAACCTGTGCACCAATGGCCAGTGCATCAATACCATGGGCTCCTTCCGATGCTTCTGCAAGGTTGGCTACACCACAGACATCAGCGGGACGTCTTGTGTAGGTGAGGCGCGGGGCCTCGCAACCAGGGCTTGTCACCCGTGTCCTACCCGTGCCTTCCGTCGGTACAGTGTCCATGTTAGGGATCTTCAAAGTAGACATCTTGTTAGAGTGCAGTTACTTCTCTCTACAGTGTGGTTCTTAGTCACGCAGTCCTGCCTTCTAATCATGTGGATGCAGAGTTGTTCAGTCCATCAAAAACGTATATTCAGCAGGGAATAACAAAATCATAAAATTTGCCTTCAGAACTTAATGTTTTAATTTAAAATTGATAAATAGTGCATTTATCATTCTTGTGATGCAGGCAAAGGGCTTGCATTGTGAATGTGCGTGTATTTGAAGAGAATACCTGTCACTGGTTTTGCACAAAAGTCTAGCAATTAGTCATCCTCTAAAATTTCTACTTGCAAAGCAGTCTTCGTACAGAATTTCTTTGCTGTTTTACATTTCCTTTTCTTATTTTTGCATTGTCTCAGCCACACCAACCTGTGACAATTGAGAGGGGAGGACTGGCATTTACTGAATCTTTCCGAAGTATTTTGTTTAGTTTTCATTGAAGAAAACATCTGCCAAATGTGGTGACATACACCTATGATCCTAGTGCTCTGAGAGGCTGAGTCAGGAAAAGCACAAGTTGGAGGCCAGTCTGGGCAACTTAGTGACTTAATGAGACCCTTCCTCAAAACTTGAAAAAAAAAAAAATTAATGAGCTGGCACTATAGCTCAATGTAAAAGCCCTGAGCACAATCTCTAGTATGTTAACAAGAGAGAGGCCAGGGAGAGGGGGACTTTTTTCTCCATATTTCATCTGCTTACGTGATACCCAGTTAAATCATTTACTTGAGTAACAAGCACATCACTTTCACTTAGACCTTGATGAATGTTCCCAGTCTCCAAAACCATGCAACTTCATCTGCAAGAACACGGAAGGGAGTTACCAGTGCTCCTGTCCACGGGGCTACGTTCTGCAGGAGGATGGGAAGACCTGCAGAGGTAAGGGGGAGGCGCCTGCAGCACTGAGCCTTGCCTGTCTCTCTTCTTCCACGTTCGCATGTAAGGTCAACAGGGCTTACACCGTGTGCATCATCTTCATTAACATGTATCTTCCAGAGACTATTCATAGAAAACTCTCCATACGGAAGGGCACATTGTGAAAGGCAGAGAGAATTAAAACCCAGGTGACAGTAGCTTGCTTCTTATATAGCAAACCACATTATTTCTTTAAAAAAGTTATTGAGGGAGGAACTGAATCAAGATTTTGTTGTTGTTGTTGTTTACTTTTTTTGTTGTTGCTTACCTATGATTTCGTTTCTCCAAGCTATCTGTATCAGACATCTACTCTAGAAAAGTGAAAATAAATAGGTAAATGTGTGTATTTTGCTTAAGTAGTAATAAAATTACCAGTCTAATTTAGATCATTAAAATAGTGTCAATACTACATTGGTCTATTTCATTTTATAAGTAGCCTAATCAGTATTAAATTAATGGATGGGGGAAATTTATTAAATATGAATTAAATCCAAGTTTTATTTCTGAGACATATAAAAGATAAACTGAACCGATGGTTGGTCCAGTAATTGATTGTCACATCCGTATGCGTGTCATGCAGTTGGCCAGATCTATTTGATGTGGTTTTTAGTGGACACACAAACTAGTCGGTTGTTCTTTTCTCACTTAAGAAAATATCAGGTGAACGTTATCAGTAAACTGATGATGATTATTGTATTAAGTGCAGATCTTTTTGGTTTTTTCAAATATAATAAGTTTGTAAACCATTAAATTTTATGGAAATTTCCCTTCCTGGATGATGATAATATTGTTTTATTAAATATTTTTTTCTCTTAAAAAAAGATTAATATTATCTTGAACCTGTTTAGTAAACTGGTATGGGTGAATTTAATTTTGCACAGTGTTTATGAAATGAACATACCTAAATTATTTAAGCTATAAAATAATAAATCATAAATATATTTAGATTTAAATATATTTTTAAATTGTTCAGTCTAACCAAAAATAAAATTTTCAGTTTTCTATTAGTGGACTGTAAATGTGAATACAATTTACAACTAAAATTATGGAGGTTGTGTTTTTGTTTCCTCTGCTATTAATGATGGTGTTTTCATTTGAATCTATAGAATGTGACTGGACTTTTGTGCTAGGACCTTCATCAGTTTTCACATTGTTTTATTTTTTTATCTCTCCTTTATTAGGAGTAAGTGACTGGCCATGTACTAAACTGTACTAAATGCAGGAATTATAACCTTCACATATTAGCTTTAGGAAAAGTTCACAGAACCTACTCTAATTTGGGCACTCAGTTTATTTTAAGACAACCTGTATTATGTATTTAACTTCACCATTCTGTCATAGTAGTCCATAATATTTGTGCTGCTTAAGCATGAGAAAAGAAACTGCTTGTCTTATGCACATGGAAGCCCACAAAGATGCCACAAAAATCCAGCCAGCGCTTTCAGTGGAATATGCACACCCAGTGTGGCTACATGAGAAAGGATATGTAGCCAGGTGACTCTACTGTGATGTCCATGGGCTTCTCTTTCATTTCAGACCTCGATGAATGCCAAACCAAACAACACAACTGCCAGTTCCTCTGTGTCAACACCCTAGGGGGTTTCACCTGTAAATGTCCACCTGGTTTCACTCAGCATCACACTGCATGCATTGGTAAGACACACCTACAGCTGGGAACTTTCATAGACTAGATGCATAAAGGCTGTATTTTAAATGATAGCTAAATGATGTCTTCATACTTTGTACTTAATGGTCTAAAGAAGTTTCTAATAATGTAGACATTTTTTCACAAGAGCAGTATCCAGAGGAAACAGGCCTGCACAGCCCATGCACGTCCACAGCAGACTTCTTCCATGCAGCACCCCTGGATCTCGTTCTCAACGTAGCCATGATGTTCAGATACAATGTGATTAAAGGCACGCGATGATTCAGAATATGCTAGTGCTCATGCTGGTTTGCTTTTCTTACAAGGCATATGCTAAAGACTTTCAGTCTGCATTATCTGAATATCATGCTTTCAGATCTCCCTAATATACCTTCTAGTTTCAAAATTGAGAAATACACTCTTTCTTAGCAGTGATAGCTTTAATATGGTGGTGAATTCTGGCTTAAATTTCTCTAAAATACTGTTCTCGCATAAGGAAAACTCAGGTTTTCATACATCACTTCTCACTTCATGCTGTGCAGTGTAAGTCCTATAATGAGTGATTGGGAAGCCTCACAGCCTCCTTCTTGGTGCTTTGCTAGACAACAACGAATGTGGGTCTCAGCCCTCCCTCTGCGGAGCAAAGGGAATCTGCCAGAACACCCCTGGGAGCTTCAGCTGCGAGTGCCAGAGAGGGTTCTCGCTTGATGCTACTGGATTGAACTGTGAAGGTGAGTTCATTTTCTCAAGCAGCCTTAATCTTATAACAGTGAACCATGTGTATTTTTAAATTTGAAAATCACTCAGTGAGAAATTTAAATCATCTCCCAAAAGAATAAAGAGCTTTTAACACAGGTTAGTCAATCTCAGCAACTGATTTTTGTTCATAACATTTCATGTACCACGTTGGGGACAGAGAAAAGCTTGAATGTTATTAAACAAAAGTTCTATGGTTATGCATTATCTTTTAAAGTAACGAAAACTATTTATTTATTCATTGACCTGAAAAATAATTGAGCTGAAAAAGCATTCTGTACCTAACATAATTTACAGTAATGTGCAAATATACCACAAAATAGTAATTATTTGGCCTCTGTTCCGAGGTTCCTTAAGGTGTCAGTGGTAAATGTAAAGAGAGAACCCATTACCATAATGAATTAGAGAAATGCACTGCATGCACTGGGGAAACTGATGCTATTTGTACTTTCATGGGCTGAGACTCCTGCCCTACCACTTTCTTCTACAGAGGGAATTTTCTATAAGGTCTCACCTGCATTAGGTGCTTCCTCTTATAAAGTCCAAAGGAGCATTTTACTGGGAACAAAGTAAAAATCTACCTCAAGTCAACAAAATATTGTAGCACTCTATCATATTTACTTTGCAAGTGCTATTGTATAAGACAAATGTGTTAGATTGGTATTTTTACAAAATACTCATGTCTGGGATTATAAGACTATGTACAAATTGTATTGCAGTTTACTTTTACTGAGTTTTTAAATGTATTTTCCTAGATATACAGGACTTTGATTGATTTTGTTTTTTGAACCACGAATTAAACTCAGGACCTTGCACTTACCAGGCAGGCACTATGCCACTGAGCTATATCCCCGTCCCTGATATACAGGATTTTGAACTGCAGAAATATATTCAAAGTACATGTGTCTTATTTTCAGCCAGAAAAGTTCGTTTTAAAAATTTCAGTTTTAATAGTTTATGTTTGAAATCCCTGAGACATTGGAAGTATTTTGCACTGACAGCTGCTTGCCACGTGTGAGTTCAGATCGTGACCATCCACATAAGATACCAGTTATTAATTATGCATATAAATTTGTTACACACACACCAGACATGCCAATTTTATTTCACTTTCTGAGTAGATTTCAAAGCCTCAGTTGTCACTCCAAGAAAGTATGCATATATGAACAAAGAAATTATTCCATATGTATAATAATACCACATCTTGTCTAAAAATAATATACTCAAATACTTAAAGGGGGTTTGCATCTAATTAGTCTTGAATGGCAATAAAAAACTTTATGTGGAAAGCCATTGTACTTTTTAAGTATTTCTGTAATGTTCATACCTTCCTAAAAACGGGTTTTACATGTGAATCAATTTTGGATCTACTAAAATATGTAATGAAAAAATACATACAATTTACTAGATAAGCCATACCATATGCAGTTAATCAATCCAAAATGCACAACATTTGTGGTTGCTATGGTTGATTTGCTAAAATTAAGCTATTTACAGAGCACTGGCGTGCCATGGTCTGGCAGAGAGCAGAAGAATGAGGTGGTTTCTTATCTCCGAACTATCCTTTGCACCACCCCTGACTAATAATGTGACTGGGAAAATAATCACAGCCTGTCTGTGCACCTTGTCTCGTTTATTTGTTCCCTCAAACTTTGGGTTTGGAATGCGTTTAAGGATGAGAGAAGAAAAAGGACATAATGATTTTACCTCAATTGTTTCCGCAGATGTTGATGAATGCGATGGAAACCACAGGTGCCAGCATGGCTGCCAGAACATCCTGGGCGGCTACAGGTGTGGCTGCCCGCAAGGCTACATCCAGCATTACCAGTGGAATCAGTGTGTTGGTAGGTATTCAGTGTCATAGCATCTGCTCTTCTCACCACAAAGTAACTGCATCAAATGGACAAATAATCTAGGTTGAAGTCTTAACAGAGTCTTTGAATCCTACAATTTAAGAATAGTGCTTAAGATTGATACATGGGCATTCATTCTGCTAGCCTTTGTATTTGCATGTGTTTGAAAATATCCATACCAAAGATGTTTTCAGGTACCTAAAGGTAGCTCATTTTCAATTTCTGCTAGATGTAACTTTAAATTTCTGAAGATAGTGTCAAAAATCATCATCTTCACTTGCCAAAGGCAGCTGGTTTTTTATCAGTAATGTGATAGCTTTAAATTTTGAGCTTAAAAGATTACTGGTCCATTCCCCCCATACAAATCTCAGAGAATTCAGATTAGTTTAATGAGGACAGTCTATCTGTGCTCTCCCATTGCTTCAGGTTAGGGAAGGATGTGAGGTACAGTGTGTTAAGATAGAAAAAAGACCTAGTTACAGCAAATACTGCAGACAGAAGTGTTTATAAAATAAAGCATGTAGGCACTGTCCTGTGTTCCTTGCATCGATGATAATCATGGAAATTCTCTTTTTAAGAGTGGTTGATCAAAGCAAACATTATTCTGCCTGAATAGCCAGCTGACTTACTTAGCACACACCTAATTTCTTGGCTCCATTTGAATGCACTTCACAGACCCAGCCAGCACATTCTGACATGACACGCTGGCACTGCTAGGCAAAGGGGAGCGGTGGTCCTGCAAAGAATGCCAGGATGCTTCCTGTAGTTTCTCCATAGTGATTTGAATTACTCCACACATTAGTACAATACAGTGCTGAAGAGCATTAATAATAAATGCATTAATCTTATTTTATCCTTTGTGGTCATCTCAAAAGAAATTACCAATGACAGTTTAGGGAATTGAGAAGAAAATCAAGATAAAGTTCAAAAGGAGGGGAACTAGCTCTGTAAGAGTTAGCTGTGCCATGGCCTGATGCCAGGTTAAAGACAGATGCTTTGCCGTACCACAGATACACACTCCTGAGAAAAAAGGCAAAACCCAATTAGCGATCCCAAAGTTAAGGGTAAAGCTTCAAAGAATCATTAAAATGATCAATTAGGCAGTCAATCAAAGTAGTTTCATAAGTGTAACACACTGCTTTTTCTCTTCACAGAAATAAATGAAGCAAAACTTCATAAATCAAGGCAAATTGTGGGCACACTCGAAAACATAGGAAATCATGTTCTTGTAGCTTTAAAAATAGAGCAATTTATTGTAGTATTTACAAAATATGAGGCCCACTATCTCATTCAGTAAATACCATGGACTCCTTGGTTAATTCTCTAGAACTTACAACAAAGAATGATTCTCTAATAGTAAACACTATGTCCACCTAAATAGAATTCTTGTTTCTAAGGAAAATATCAGTAGAAATTGCAACATGCACAGTATAACAATTCAAGTCATGTTTCCTGAAGTTTCTGTCTGTAAATATCTAGTGCAGTAATAGCTACTAGTGCAGTAGTACCTGCAGAGGTACTGTTTGAAATGGCCCAATTTAAAATCAAGTCAGTGTGGGATACCCCAGGTTCCCTTTATGAGATCTACAAGGCAGTCATGCACAGAGTAGCCCGTGCTGGAGTCCAGCCAGAAGCCTCTGTGCCTCCCATCCAGGAGGTGGCCAGTGGTCCAAGGAATGGGGTCTCTAAGCTAAGTGCAAAACTAAAAGCAAATGAGCAGATAGCCCCACTTGCAAGTGTCAGTTTGTAGCTTGCCTTTATGAAACACCTGTCTCTAAGCAACAGGGCCCTGGGCAGACACAGCAGGGATTTATTTCAGATTCTTCTGTGCAAGGTTGAGAAATCCAGCTGATGTCTAATGAAATCACTACCCTTTTCACCTGGAATCCACATATCACAATTGGAGTTTTAACTGAAATATATGGCAGAAGTAGAGGGAAATAAAAGCAACATCTGTAAAAGCAGCAAGCTAGCAAAAGAACAAGAATTAGGACAAAATATAAATCAAAAGGCCACAGTCATTTTTATTTGTTGCTACTGGTATGAATATCTCCAGTCAGTCATATGATTAATGGGAGAATATAGCTTACCCACATCTCCTAGTAAATGAGCAGAACTGTCAGCCAGTGCACTAGATATTTGTCATAAAAAAAATTGCAAACCTGTAACATTATTAACATTATCACCATGTATTCAAGAAAGGTAAGTCCTCAGAAGTGTTAATATCAAAAAAACTATCAATTCAAACTAACAGTTTAAATAGTTCCCATCCCCCAGTTACTGGAGAGAATTTTTAACATCCTAATAGATTCATTGTACAGATGTAGGTAACATTCTCAACTATTTACAACTATTATAACAATTCAAAATTAACATTTGAATTAATACATATGAAGAAAATGATGTGTTACTATACAAAGCTTTTAATATTTGGTGCTTTGAACATCCAGTTTCTTCTATAACCTTTCCAAGATAATTCATGCAGCTGGGCATGGTGACGCACAGGTGTAATCCCAGTACTTAGGAGGCTGAAGCAGGAAGACACTGCGCGTTCAAGCCCAGCCTGAACTACATAGCAAGACTGCCTCAAAAAAAAAAAGAAAAACTTCATACATAACTTAGCAAGGCTTGAGTCAATCAAAAAGCAAGTCTCAAGCAAAACTATGTGTATTTATGTGTATGAAATTTTATCATATTATACATTTACAGCACATAAATATGAAGAATATCCAGGGTGCCTCCAAAAATATTAATATATCTAAAAATATTCTCATAAGTGGTAGGCTTAAATGGAATTAATTCAACTAATGGACTTCGCCTGGCAATTTTTCTAACACAAAATCTGAACATTTTCATGATGGGATCATGTCATTAAATTATAATCTCATTTAGATTCCCTGTGAGGAGAGAAATACTGCATACTAATACCAGTTCTAGTTATAAAAGCAGATGAGCCTTTGTAGCAGAATTCCAAGTCTTTTTATGTAGAAATTAAAGTAACAGTTATATTTATAGTCCATATAGCCAAATTATTGAGAACTTACGTACTTTCCCCATGTAATAAAAGCTAAGAATTTTCACATATTAGGTAATCAAGCATATTTTATATTCAGTGACTAAGATTCTATAT
Organism: Chinchilla lanigera; assembly: GCF_000276665.1. Lineage (NCBI taxonomy): Eukaryota > Metazoa > Chordata > Mammalia > Rodentia > Chinchillidae > Chinchilla > Chinchilla lanigera. The sequence goes on along the minus strand of NW_004955415.1, from coordinate 1,314,119 downwards.
TTAGTGGTCTCATTTAATTCTGATATAAAAACGTACCTAATAACATGTACCCTTCCAATAACCTCTGTCTTGTGCTTAACCAAGTTTCATTTCCTGCCTGCGCAGCCCTCTCCCCAGAGCCCCAGCTGCAGCTTCCGTAATCTCAGCGAGCTCCTGCAGATGAGCTCTTCCTGACTGTCCACTGTGCTCCCTGAGCACACCTACTTGCAAATAGGCCTGCTTCCCCCAGGGGCTGAAATATATACTTGTCATACGCTAAGTAAACAGACTCTGTGCTCCATATGTACTCACAAGAATTGAAAGAATTCCGTGGAACAAATGTGATTTGTGCCCAGGGTAAAATTTGGATTATAATCAAGCCCAAAGGAGTCAAACCACATGCTATATATCAACCAGACAGGAGCAAAATTACAATCTCCAAGGCTAAAAGTACAGTTAGGCTTTGAATTTTTGATAACAACAACTGAAAGTATAACCTATAATTATCCTGCTATGAGGCTTTCTATAGCACAGTGTTAATTGTTACACTGGTGAAAGCTGTGGGTCAGCCAATGGCTGGATGCAGACTGGTCTCAGCAGGCAGGGGCTGCCCCCGTAGCTGCTCACGCAGATAATGCTCTCCTAGGTTGTTAGTTCCATAAATCTAAATGGCATTTGTTTCCACTATTTTCATTTAAGCTTTTAATTTTCTATATACTTGCCCCCCATATATAACAAAAGTTTGGGGAATTGCTGGGGAGACGGATACATACACAGATAGACAAAATTTTTTAAAATTGAGATGTAACTCACATACCATAAAGTTGATGCTTTCAGAGTGTCCAGTTAAATGGTTGTTAGTGTATACTCAGGAGGTGCAGCCATTATCATTACTAGTTCCAGAGCATTACCATTACCCCAAAAAAGGAACCCCATGTCTGAATCAGCCATTCTCATTTCTTCCTCTCCCTCACCTAGCAACTGCTAATCTCCTCTCCATGCATTGCCTAAGATACAAGCTTTTGAAACAGCTTTCTGTTAAAGGAGTAAAACTACTCATTAGGCAACTTGCATATATCTATTTGCCTATATTCACAAATAATATAGAAAGGCAAAGCAAGGTGTTTTCTTAAAGGCATTAATTTATAGAGGTTTTTTATTTCATATAATTTATAGATCAGCCATTATAGTAAAAAAAAAAAGCTTTAATAAGGTTCTAAAGTTGTCTCCTTTGGAAAATCATAGGCACTTTGAGAGTCCATCTTTTCTTCATGCTATCACCCCTTCCCTGTGTAGCAGCTTCTTGCCTTGTTTTAACAGATGAGAACGAATGCTCCAACCCAGGTGCCTGCGGCTCTGCCTCCTGCTACAACACCCTGGGGAGCTACAAGTGTGCCTGCCCCTCGGGGTTCTCCTTTGACCAGTTCTCCAGTGCCTGCCATGATGTGAACGAGTGCTCCTCCTCTAAGAACCCATGCAATTACGGCTGCTCCAACACAGAAGGCGGATACCTCTGCGGATGTCCGCCCGGCTACTACAGAGTGGGCCAGGGGTAAGGTGACCCACCGCCCCCTCTCCCATCAGCAGGGTGTGGCTCAGCAGGGCCAGCGCGGCATTCCTTCCCGCAGTGAGCGCCTCCTCCCACTGCTGCTGAAGGCCCAGAGGCAGAAGTGCTGCACTGAGCTCTTAGGGCCCTGGAATAAGCACCCAGGAGGCACACAGCCTGATCTGTGGTATAGGACCGCTGCCTTTGTGGTGAGACGAAGTCTTGAACTTTAATACAAGTTCTGTGTAACCCTTTACCCCTCATAGTGGCCTGAATTGTTGCAGTCAGACCCAAGGCCGGAAATAAGTGGATGTTTAAAAGTGAGGCCTTTTGGCTAAGATCAAGTGTAAAACTGCAGCTCACAAGTAAAACTGCCACAGATAAGATCAAGTGTAAAACTGCAGCTCACAAGTAAAACTGGGCTGAGAAGTAGAGGTGGAAATGGCCCCTTACTTAGGTTCTTCTTGCACATACTCTCTCTTCCTTTGCTCCTCCACTGAGCGAAGACCGTTTTCCAGTTCACCTGGCCATGCTCAGGGTGGCCGTGTCCACAAGGCCGGCTCCCCTTCAGAACTGCACTTTCTCAAGTCCTTTTGGCTGTGGCTGACAGCTGGGCCTGTGTCTGCCCATCAGCACAGCAGAGGTCAGGAGCCCAGAAGCTGCGCACTTAGGAGTCAGTCAGGGTCCTCTTCTGTGTCGTCTTTCGGAGCAGTGGGTGAGGCACACACTGAGGAACAGGGGCAACTCTGTCCGACTGCAGTACAGAATAGTACTTTATAAACAAAGGCTTGACTTAGACATAGGCCATTCAGAGTCAGTTCTAAACTCTGAGTTACTCTTCTAGCATGGAACTTCTTTTCCAGAGGCAAACACAGGCTTCAGGCTCAAGGGACTTCTCTTAGCATTCTCTGAAAAGTCACGCCTGTTGAGTCTAAGTAGGACTGAGCATTGAGGAAGCACAAGGCTCACCCTGAGAAGAATTTTGCTGTTTGAAAACAAAGGAAAATAATCATGATTGTTGAAGAAAAGACCTGTGAAGACAGTTGGAGTTTTATGGTTGTGAGCATAGAGTGTGCTTTGTTGGTTCCACGTGTCTGAAAGTCTTTGCTCCACCCCTGGGGAACTACTGCCTAAGCTAATAATGCTAATGTCTAAAATGCTCTGCTTCTTGTAAATAGCCACTGTGTCTCAGGAATGGCATTCAACAAAGGGCAGTACCTGTCGCTGGACACAGACGTGGATGAGGAGAATGCTTTGTCCCCAGAAACATGCTATGAGTGCAAAATCAATGGCTACGCCAAAAAAGACAGCAGGCAGAAGAGGAGCGTTACCCACCCAGAGCCCGCTGCCGTGAGTAGATCCCACTCCAGTCCGCCACAGAGAAGAGCTGCATAGAGTACTGTATATAGCACAGTCTGTGTAGTTTCAACTTCAGAGTAAACCTTACAGGCAATTTCATGGATAAAGTAATTAATGTACTGGCATGGTCAACAGAAGTAAATGAAAACTAGTCAAATTGATAGCCCAGAACCCAAAGATCTGGGGAAAGACTTAAAGGTCCAGTGTCAGATCATTTTCTTTGGTTTATGTACATCAAAAGGTACAGAGTCTCTGTTTAGGAAACAAGTATTTTGAAATGATTCAAACAAAGGAAATTATTTGGGATTTTTTTTCCAATTCTGTTTTATACATATGTAACACAGCAGGCCAACTTTAGTTTTTAGTAGGTCAGCTAACTAGGTCTCATATTCTGTTACTTATTTATAAGATATTCCTGCCATTAAAAAAATGTTATCTTCAAATAACTGAGATTCTTGTCACTGCTGTTCCCTGTCCAGGAGCAGCATTTCAGCAGAATAGCCAAGGGGTGGGCTACAGGCTGCCTGGTTTTAAACATATGCTTGGCCCTTTCCAGTGATACCTGTGTTCTATGGAGCATGTTACCTCTCTCAACCTCAATTGCTTTACCTATACATTGAGAATAAAAAGACTTCACCTTTGAAGTTTTGTAGAGAGGTTGTGTTTAAACACAGGAGATACCTGGAACAGTGCCTGGTATGTATGTTAGTGTGTTCAGTCCATGTCAGTGATGAACATCCTGTATCTAGACATGTTGATGATTTCCCTAAGGACGAGCGACAGCATGAATCTTCACTCACCACTCTTCAGTTAGTTATCAAGAAACTATCCCACCGCAAAGTCTACTTGCCAGCTAACTGGCTGTGTGGATTGGCAACTTTTTTCAATGTTCCTGGGCTCAGAAATTTATCTTCTTTAGCCAAAAAGTCTGTGATTCTAGTCAAATAAACCAATGTTACATTTAACTTAAGTAGGCTAAAGTATCAAACACATGTGTGGGTATGACAATTGAATTATTCTTCAAGTCACCAAAACTACAAATCCAGACACTCTGCTTATATAACCTTCCCATCGTAGTCTTAAAGTATAATTCTTCCTGAACACTGATGGGTGCTACTGAGCCACCCCAACTGCGTCCTCACTGAACGGGTCCCAGCCAAAACACTGGGGGTTCTGCCAGTCTGAAGCATTACTGTTCTTGCACTTCCCACCCTGCTGTCCAAGTCACACTGAATTATGTGGGCCGGCCCCGCTGGCTTTTATCAAAGCTGACTCAGGCTGCAGCCCTGAGGGCTCTGCGGTTCCCTCACTCTGCCATGGCACCAGGGGCTCTCACCAAGGGCTCACTCCTTGCCCAGGGGCCTCACAACCAGAGCAGAGCCTTGAGCCTTGAGCATTGGACAGTGGCAGCATTTCTCATTTTGACTCCAGGAAAAACAAAATTACATTCATTTCTTTAATTGTCTTTTAAAAATATTCATAAGCATGCAATTCCATAAACTCATGAAAAAAACTTGAAATGCGAATGCTTTTTGGAGTCTCAGTCTTGTAACTTTAATGAGCTTGTCAAGGCGGAGTGCGAAGTCATAAAGATTTACAGGGCCTCTTCTACGGAAAAGACCTCTCCTGGGCACAGTGGCCTCTTTCACAGCCTCTGCTGGGGCAGACAGGGAAAGTGGGAAGCAGCAACCTATGGTTGTGGCTGCAGCCCAGCAGCCACCCCGTGAAGTCGTCTACTTGTGCTGTTGAAATTCACTCCAAATGGCTTCCTGCTCTTTCTCTAGGTGGAACAAATCAGCCTGGAGAGTGTCGACATGGACAGCCCAGTCAGCATGAAGTTCAACCTCTCTGGCCTTGGCTCGAAGGAGCACATCCTGGAGCTCATGCCCGCCATCGAGCCCCTTAACAACCACATTCGCTACGTCATCTCCCAAGGGAATGACGATGGCCTCTTCCGCATCCACCAGAGGAACGGGCTCAGCTACCTGCACACGACCAAGAGGAAGCCCATGCCCGGCACGTACACACTGGAAATCACTAGCATCCCCCTGTACAGGAAGAAAGAGCTTAGGAAACTGGAAGAGCGCAATGAGGATGACTACCTCATGGGAGAACTCGGGGAGGCTCTCAGAATGCGGCTGCAGATTCAGCTCTATTAACCGTTCACAGACGTGGTTCCAGGCTCAGATCCCAGCACAGGCAGCCTTCAGAAGCATTGGAAAAGTCAGTGACTAACTTCAAAGAGGGAAAACAAATGACATTCGTTTCTTTCTCCCTGCCTCAGACTTTGGAGCGATGGCCCTCACAGGCAGGGATGATGCAGACTCTGGTGTGGCCACAGATCTGAGTACAAAGGCAGCCGTGGTTACTGTATTTTTTTTATATAACTTCATTTTAAAATGTATTAAAAAAGAAACCTAAATGTTCAAGAGATCAGCATATGGCACTAAATGCACAAAATAATGTGAGCTTGTTTTTTTCCTGTTAGCAGTCTGTAACACTTTGGGTATTTTGCTATAGTTGCTAATTAAAAAAATATAGATGTTTATTTATTTTTAATGCAGTAATATATGGAGAAATGAACAAACTATGTAAACAAAAAGGGAAACTCACTTGTTTTTCTTTAGATTTATAAATTTGAGCTATTTTAGAGGTGCTTTTTTTAAAAAATTCAGTAGATTCAAGAGATGTTTCCTTTGGTTTTTCTGCCAGTCATCCAACTGATACACACCTGATTATCTTAAAGAAAGCCTCAGAGAGCTGAATGGGCAGTGTAGTCAGTAATTTAAAAGACATGGGTGCTGTTACATCCTGTGTAAAGGAGAGCAAAGCTAAAGCAGCTCATCGTGAGAATATCTCACATCACCAGCTACACCAGGCAACAGAAGATGAAACACAACCACTGTAGCAAAATACCTTGACTGCTTGTGAGACCGTTAGCATTGCAGGCCAGACTGTACTGTATTTCCTTCTCATAACCTCAAGGAACCACAGGTGCTACCCACAACACCTCATTCCTACCCAGGGTGCGCAGCGCACTTGTGGTCCCGTAGGCAGCTGAAGAAACGCCGTTCCTTTGAACAGGAACACCTGGCGTTCTGTAGCGTTTGGTGCTGTCTTAGATTAATGGTGCATTTATTACGTTCAAGCTGTTTCAGGATTGCCATATGTGCAAACAAATCATGCAGTGCAGCCAAGGAATATATGTTGTTTTTTTTAAATCCATTTTTTTTAGAATTTTCATTAATACTGTAGTTATACACCATATGCCTCATTTTATCATAGCTTATTGTGTATGAAAGATGTTTGTACAATGAATTGATGTTTAGTTTGCTTTAGTCATTTAAAAAGATATTGTACCAGGAGGTGCTAATAAAGTATGTTTCCGTGTTCTTTACCCAAGAACCAGTCCCTCGACCGGTGAACAAACCTCATATGTGAAACGGCCAAAGAACGCCCAGATTCCCAGTTGTCCCTCGCACACCTCTGTTGACCAAAGATTAGTAACCAGTTATATCCAGTGTTTGGGGTTTTTTGACTCTTTTTTTGTTGCATAATAACTAAAAGAAAGAAAAACTGTACATTTGTAATCAAGTGTTTGTGAGGAAAAACTTAAGGTTTTTGGTTTTGTCTTTGTAGGTCTATGTATGAAATACAACACTTTTCTTGCAATAAAGCTTATTTTGGGGTAGTTTTCTGGCTCAGAGTTTTCCGGGGTGCCAGCCCTTGCAGCATTCATGGGCGAGCAGGTGGCTTTGTCTATAGGGACCTGTATTAAAGGGCAGGCGGCCAGGCACATTGCCAGGAAAGTAATGTTGTTGAATATATAAAAGTAAACAGTAATGTTCAGCTGATACCTACAATGAAAGTTACATCAAGTAGAAGGACGTTGTCAACACAGTGAAATTGTCCACCTGTACGCAGAGGCTAAGCCTCCTTGGACCCATCTTCTCAGTAAGCCCAAAGTTTCTTCACTTTTTCCACAGTTAGACTTTCAGTGCTGTCCTGTTAAAGTGCCCTGAAGTGCCCAAGAAAAAGTGAAGCATCCTTTTAGAGAGTCTTCTTTAAGCCAGAGAGAGTCTTCTTTTCTGGTACCGAATTTTTAAGCCAAAGTAATAGCAGCCAGACCCCTGGCCAAATGGCCTCTTTACCAAAATCATTCAAAACTTACCTCTTGCAGTGCTATAGGCTTTGCTCAGTGGAGAAGTGGTAGAGATTAATAAGTTATTTCACACACACTCTCTTTTGATACATTGCTGAAAATGAACACAAAAATGTTTCCAGGTCTTGCAAGTTAATTCATTATATGGTTTAAGAACCTATGTGCTTAACGTGTTCATCCAAGGAATAAGAAAACAAGGAAATATTATGACTGATCTTAATGCTGTTCTTTGCCAATCAGAAATTAGCAACATGGAATAAGAGAAGTATTTGCCTCAGGGAATCCTTTAAAACCTAGCATGCATATTCAGTTTCATCTGGCATCTATTATTGGTACAGCATGAGTATCGTAATATGAAATTACCTAGAACCAAATTTGATTCCAGCTTTGAGTGTTGAACAATGCCCTTTAGAATTTAGCTTTAAATTTCTCATGAGGAAGTTTGAGGATCAGTGCCACTAGGTGCTTTACACCGAAGATAAAAAGCTATCAGACTATTACATTGTGCTAGAAAGATGATCACTTCAAAAAGTTGTTTGCAGGTTCCTGCACACCCACGTTTATCATGGCACCAATTGTCAAGGTAGGGAATCAGTCTAGGTGCTCAACAGATCAATGGATATAATGTGGTATATATACACTTGGCTATATGGAGTATCACTTGGCCATCAAGAAGAATGAAGTCAGGTCATTTGTGCATGATGCTCTTCATGTTAAAGGAAAATAACACCAGACTCAGACAAGTATCACACGTGTTCTCATATGTAGACCAAAAATGAATACATGAAAGTAGCGGGGGTACTATTAGGAAACAGGAAGGGATGGTTGTGGGTGAAAGAGGATAATAGGGAAGGCCAGTAGATCAAAGTGTGGGATATGTATGTATGAAAATGGCAAAACCCCATTCAACTCTGTTGTGCTGATATTTATAATTTTTTTAAAGATTTTCAAAGAACAAATGGTCTGCAGTGGTCTCTTGCACTTTGAGCACCCCTTGGAAGAGTGAGAGTACCGAACCATTTCAGTTCAAGGTCTTTGGACACCACAGAGGTGTTGGCATGTCCATTTGTTCTGTTTGTCTACAGTAATGTTCATTCTTTTGGGGTTATTTGGGGACCCCTAAAGAATTTTGTAAGTTCAGAGATTGATTACCTGTGCGCATTTTAAAGTTGACACTAAAATATTTTGAGTTTAAATATTCACAGTTTAAATTTGTCCAGCACATTGTTAATATTGACATTTAAAAATAAACATTATATCACATTGGAAGTGGTCAGTGGAGGGGGCGGAGAGGAGACTGGGAGAGCAAGAGGGCTTTCCAGAAGGGCTCGATGGTAGATGAATTGCAGCTCTTATTGTGAGCACTGACAGCGGTGATTTATGTATCTCTGATAACTACCTGTTAACGATACCCTCTATACTGTGTTGTCATTCCCATTAACTTCACATTTGTCACAGAAATTACTCTGGCTAAGTTACAGAAAACTTGCAAAACAGTAAAGTGTAATGTAAGCCCAGACCTATAAATCAAATCCAAGTGACTACGCGTAGTAGTAGTCATGGTCTTCCGTTTAGATTTTGAGCCTTTAAAATTTCCGTCCTGCTTAATACCTTCTCATTCAGCTGCTTACTTGTGGGAGATGAAAGTGGATCATGTCTGCATATGAACACTGAAAATAATTTAGGGTAACATATAACAGTTACACTAAATTCAGACATCTCTTTTTTATTATCTAGGAATAGCAAACGGTCACTCCTAATCTTTCCTTTCTAAATAAGGTTTTATTCTGCACTAGTTGCTGTCATTTCGCAGAATACAGTAGGAATTGAGGGTGAAGAATATGACTGACAATTGCAGAGCTTCAGTTTGAGTCCTCCAAAACTTTAGACTGTGAGCTATTGCACTTATTAAATTGAAGCTTGTGAAACAGTCAATATTTGATTATAGTTGACCTGTGCAATGGCAGTTTCTTACAGTTCAAGAACTTAACTGTTCAAAAGTATTCACGCTTCGCAAGAATAGGCTCCCCTCCAGAAGACAATAGAATAATCTAATTTACTCAGCCGTTTTCTTTCCTGCTCTGGTAGTTGGAATGAGTCTAAGTCATACATCATTGGGACCCTCATAGGATCACTGGACGCTACTTAAAGGCACATCCACTGGGATAAATTAGAATATAGCACAGTATTATTTTAAAAAGTAAAAGAAAAGCATCAGGAATTGTTATATGGAAAGAGAGGAAAGATGGAAATCTATGGCCCGCCCACTGACAGCGAGGGTGTCTGCCACTTCTGCCTACCCTGCGGTTGATGTACACTGATTTTGCTTTAAAGGATGCTAGCTCTCTCCAGTGGAGACAAAGCCATGGCTTCCTTGCTTAATAAGAAGTATCTATTTCTGATCCTCATTGTCCTTGGAGATCCTTTCCGTGTACAGAGCAGTGCGGACCTAAAATACAAGGTCATATGTTCATCAATTCAACCACCACAGCGGTATGGCCGTGTTATGAAGAGAAACAGACTTTTGAATCAGACAGACCTGAACTTAAATTTTATCACCTGGGACAAGTTACGCAACCGCTTTGAGCCTCAATATCTGTCCTCGGATGACCTTTGCTTGCAGTGTGGCTGGAGGAACAGTAAGCCCTCGGTGTCAGCAGCTTTTCCTCCTCTCCTACTGGCACTACAGCTACCTCTAGGAAGATGAGACCATGTCTCGACTTAAGCTCCTTTCAGACATGGCTCAAAAACTACTGCCTGCCTACTGAATTCAGGACCTCATCCAGGTAACCACCATCCAGTAGAAGTCTCTTGAGTGGGCTGCATCTCTAGGGCCTTGAGAAGTCCTGATATCATCACCAGCATTTACTATCTCCACACTGTCCCTCACTTACTGGAACTGTGGGCCCTAGAAGAACAAACCACCAGCCCAGCCAGGGCCTTTACATTTACAGAGCCCCCAGGAAGCTGAACAAGATGGAGAACATGGACATCCAATAATCCCCACTAGGATGACGTGATGTAACAGGAGGTCAGAACTAGAAAGACCTTTAGAAACCAACTCATTTGTTGGTGGGGAAACTGAGGCCCACATCTGTAACACAGCTCAGCGCAGTGCTGGTTTCTAAGCAAGTGAGTCCAGAGCCCTGCTTGGCTGCAGTCCAGAGCTACATGGTAAGCCTATTTGGATCTCTCTTAAGCCCTGAGGATATAGGCCAGTTCCCATGGTTTTGGCTCTTACCGAATCCAAAAATTTTTCCAAGTACGATTTAAGCCCTGTTTTTTGTTTTGTCTACCCCACCCTCTGCTCAGCTACTCCCAACATCTCATAAACCAGAGGTTTGTGTGTGCACTGAAATGTCAAGATGTTGGCGGCCACAGAGAAGACCCCACCCAAGCCCTGTACTTGTCTGAATACATACTGTGGTCCTGGTTTTTAAAGGGTTAAGTATTTTATTTAAACCAGACCTTCAAGACGTTAAAATCACATACACGTTTGTTTTACTAAATGCTTAAGGAAAGTACACTAGTTGCCTGTGTTGCTTAATTGTCTTTTTTTTCCTTTTCCTGTGAGCCTAAAAATGATATTACTAGATTAAATTGGCTTTCTTTCGAAATAGCCGACAACCTACAGCTATCATTAGTCACCCGCACTAGAGCTGCAGATTAAATATCAGGGTGTAGTGTAGACATTTTCCAAAGGAAAACAGGCAAACACTTTACATGATTTTCAGAGCAAACTGTAAGGAAAGTTAACAGTATCAGCCTGCTCCAAATAACTGTAGCTTCAGGTGCAAACGGTCGATTCCAGCAGTTGTGTCAGAAAAGCAGCCTCTTGACCAGCAAAGCTGCCTGGTTTTCCAACTGGGCTTCCCCCTGCCTTCAGCTTTACTGTCCCTGGCTTCCCTGCACTGAGGGAAACTGTAGAGGCACATTTAGTCTCAGGCCTGTCCATGAGTGATCATCAAGCCTGAATCAAGGTCCTAAGACCCATGGCCATGTACTAGCACCTGGGAACCCAACCTGCAATAAACGTGTATCTTAGCCACTCTAGTACACTTCATGGAGCCAGGACCTGAAAATGCTGGAGGGAGGGAGGGAGGAAGGAAGGGAGGGAGGAAAGAAGGAAGAGGATTCTAACTCAAGACCCATGGATACCACAGGAACTTAGAGCTCCTCCAAGGAATGGGTGGTGTCATGGTGAGAATTTTACTGGAAACCCTCTGAACACGGTTCTGGGAATCATGTCTCCAGACTCTTCCCTTCACGTGCTGTGTAATAATAGTCAAGTTACGTTCAGCTTTCTAAGTCTCAGTTCGGGCCACTTTTGGCAGGGCGGTATTGGTTTTGTATTCTTTTCTTTTAGGAGAGTTATCTTGATGTGTGCTGCTTGCCTGCACTTTTCTAGAAGCACTATATGTCTCAACCAGGATGAGAACAGATTGAAAAGGCAAGTAGGGCCGACTGACTGCCATTCTGATTTGTGCCAGGAGGTAGCCCTGGACCAAACTTGCACTGAAGTTTCCACTGCTGCAAAATTATAGATAAAGGAAGAAGAACAATAATCTCCACAAGGTAGATATGGCACAGTTCATATTTTTTAAACAAGTTGATTAAATGACTCTTAGTTGTTATCTATTAACCAAACCTAAAAAGATTTTTCCCTCCAAAAGTTTACAAATAATTAGAAGAAACAAGAGAACTGCAAAATGTTAAATGATGTTGTGTACTTAAAGGCCACAGAAGGTAACTCAGACAACTGGTCCAGGCTCTTGGAAGAGGGAGTGTTCAATAAAGTGCATAGCTCCTCGACATGGTCTTCCTGCAATGGGAGCTGGACCTTGGAGAAAGAAGCAGAGTTTGACAAATAGGAAGAAATTTGCTGGAAAACCGCATGTGTAAATGTTAGAAGTCATAATGTGAAGGCATGTTGGAACACAAAGAAGAGATAAACCAAGGCTACTTGAATAATCATACCATAAAGAACAAAGATAAGTTACACTCACCACAAATAAATAATTAGCATTTGCGGTGATAGATATGCTCACTGCACATAAATTGATCATTACCCATTGTGTACAGGTACTCCATAAATATATACAATTATTATATGTCAATTTTTTTTAATTTTTAAAAATAAAACATACTCATACATAGTAACTTTTAAAAACAGACATTATTATGTAGGTTGGAGCCCAGGCATGAGGAGCTCTGAAGGCCATACCAAGACAATGGGACTTTATAGTCCATAGCTAATGAGGGACCATTGCTGTAGGTTGGCGTCCATGAAGGAAAGGACCTTGGATTAAGCCCTGAGGAGTTCCTCCATGTAGAATTAGAAAAGACAGGGTTCTCAGAGCATCTTAGACAGAGAGAAAGTGGAGAAGTACAAATAACATCGGAAGGGAAAGAATGCACAAACGAGAGTATCATGGGAATTCTTCTCCAGTAAGTCAAAGCTCCTTTCACATCCATGCCTACTCCAGTCTTCCTTTTTTAGTTGTGCTGCAAACAGTGACAGAAAACAAAGAACAATGCATGTGATCCTTGTCCATAATCTGACCAAGAGGTAGCATGGCAGAGTGGAAAAGGATAGCTTTTGAGAGGGGGGAAAAAAATAGGTTGGAATCCTGGCTCCGTCTCCTGATAGGTGGCATGATATTATGCAAGCTGTGTTCAGCTTTCTAAGTTTCAGTTTGTTTAGGGCACACCTTTTTGTTTGTTTTGTTTTTTACTCCCAGTATCATTTTCTCAGCTCTCTTTATACCAATTTTGCTCTGGATAACTACTAACCACCATTATGTAAAGTCATATTAGAATTTCACAGACTTCTGTTTACCTGAGGTGGGTTCTGTCTTTCTGAAACTTGAATTTTGAGTAGAACAATCCAAGGACAGATAACAGTTCTTGCTTTTTTCATCCACCTAGCACCCCAAGCAAATTGTAAATCAGTTTCTGCCACCTACATCTCAGGACCTGACCCATTCTGTCTTCAGTTTTCCCAGACTTTCTGAGCTACCTCATATTCTTCCAGTCAATTGCATTTAACGTCAGAGTAAGTTGTTGCTTACATCCAAAGAATTCTAACCAGTATTTTCCCTACTCCAGGATTGTTAGGAGAGTTAAGGGGGCTGCAGTGCTCCAGCCACAGAGCCTCCAATCTGTGGGCGTGCAGTAGACCAACAGCTGTTTTCATGATGTCAAGGAGAACAAACCCTGCGTTTTCTCCAGTCTCATCCATTTCCTGAGCCCTCTATTACCACAAGTAACTAAGCCAGGATAGGTCTACAGTTCACCAGACTTTCACCACTTTTGTTCATTATTTCTTGCATTCTCCCAGTTCCTATTTGGCAGGATAGGGCAGAGCTGCGCTGGGCTCAGTCCCAGCCGAGGTAAACCTCAGCCAGACCTCTTTGTTTCTTGACCACATCTGGAAGAAAGGTGAAGTTGGCTCTGTCTAGGAGCTAGTTTGCATTTCTTAAAGGACCAAGGAAAACTGCAGAGAAGAATCACTCATGAGCCCCAAGGGATATGCTCAACAGTCCCAAGAATAATCAAAACACCTCAGCTAACTAGGAGAGATATATCAGGCGCTGTAACCTATGTAGCCACTTTAATTAATGGGGTTTCTTTTCATGCTATTGTACTTTGTGTTGTCTACAAAATTTTGTGAAACTCTTGCCTGGGCTGATTGAGTGTGTGCATGTGAAGCTTTGTATAGAATAAATAATGACACAAGACACTTTTGAAAGAATAAACACATTTGACCTAACAAAACCAACTCACGTCTTAAAGGGCCGGCTCCTTCAAATGGCAGTTTTGTCAGTTTCTGCAGCGACTTCGCAATTTAATTCTCCTCCTAGTCTCTTGGCCATATTACACACAAATGGTTTTCACCATACAGGAAAAGATGCTTTCCAGTGTCTGTTTTAAATGTTTTTATCTACGGTCTGTGTCTAACATTGTCCTCATATTTATTTTACAACCGAAACTGAAACGATATTAACCAGAAGTTTATATAAGTTTCTTTTTGCTGTTGATAATAAAAGCAATTCTGTTTTATTGCACAGATCTTCTTCATAAACAACAAATATCCACTGCCCTAACTTCCTTCAAGTCTCTTCAAGAGCTGATGAAGGGTTAGTCAGTGACGTGTGGGTGCCCTGCAGGGTCCTCTAATAGCAGTATTTCTATATTATCTATTTGTGAGGCCACAAAAGCTGTAAAGAATCCAATTTCCCATTCATTCTTTAAAATAGGAAACAGAAATCACACTGGGGCCAGAGAGCCAGGATGAGGAGTTGTGTTTCCTGCTCCCTGGTCCTGAGTCCAGCCAACAGCTGCCACCTTAAAAGTCCTAAAAAAGCATACCTCCCACTACAACATATTTGCCTAATGCGAGGCACCCCAAGCCTGAGATAAGCTCTTCTTGACCCAGCTGGGACCACTAAGAAGAGAAAGAGTGAGTATGGGACCAAAATGAATCTGTAAAATTTACAAATTGTACAAAACAATAATTTTATTTTCTATTTCTCACACTTCTATTTTTAAGCTACATCATATCTAAATTAAGATTAGAAAATAAGGTACTAATTTAAAATATTTGTTTTCCTACATTCATATTTTATCAACCAATTTTACTTGAATTCCTTGCTTGTAGCCTATGTAAGTTCTGCATTTTAAAATCATTTCACACAGATTCCCAGACATGCTTTCCCCACTGTTACCTCACTGTTTGAGATGCAGCACTTTTCAAGTGATGCTATAATGCAGTTTTCTAAAACTGCAAATGCTCCTTTGCATAGAATTAGGATAGTTAATTATCTTAATTCATCCCAGATCTTCATAAAGAAACAACTCACAGTATTGCTTTTCTGAATGTTCATTAAATAGCTTCTTTGCAGTTTTGTATCAGATGGCAGGAATAATTACTAAATCTGTGATAAATTTACTTCCTTTAAAATAAAAAACAGATTTATGAAGATGACCTTTGTAAAAGTCCACAGTTAGCATTAATTGAGGGTCATTGTAGATAATGTCTTCTTCAAAACTGTACTTTTTAAAATAATGTAGTTATTTGTTGGGCATCCCACAAAATACGGGGTGTTATAAAATAAATACATGAAGTAACATCCTGCCATATACACTTGACCAAATACAGGACATACCATAATATTTACTACATTCATAAGTAAACCAAAAAACAGCAATTATACTTAATGTTCACTAGTAAGTCTACAAAGAAACATCAATTTCGTAGTTAGAATGCATAAGTATTGTTTTATGGGATGACAGATTTTTAATTCACTTTTAACTCAATCTGTGAACCCTTGCTTTCTTAAAATTGCAGTTAATGTTAATTTCTGATTATAAAGGCAATAAAAACATTTAGTGTAAAGATTTGAAAAATGTAAGTTATGATTTGCTAACCAGTCACTCTCTCTAATATGTCCACAGTACAATCCTTAGAATTTATGAAGGTTATTTTACATGGCAAAGGGAATTTTGCAGATGTGATTAGGTTAAAGGACTTCAAGGTGAGGGATTACCCTGAACTATGCCGTTGGGCCCAGTGGCGCTGTATGACTCTTAAATCAGCTTCCCTCGCTGTGGTAAAGGAAGGACAAGACTGCAAAGGAACATGACGTGAAAGGACTCAACTCACCACCGCCTGTTTTTTAACTTTATTTTTGTCAGTACACATTTGTCATAATACTGACCACATTCATCAGAGGGAATTTTACCTGTGCACGACACATCCCACTCCCTTTCTCCCCATCCCCTCCGCACACTTCAAGCCCCTTCCCATTTCCATTTACAAAAGCACTGTTTAAATTTTTTCTTTCCGTTCTTTTTTCCTTTTCTCTTCCTTCCTTTATTTCAACCTGCTCCTCCGCTCCCTTTCTTATTTGAATATCTTCTTCCTGCTTCCCAATATCTGTCATCCACCTTGATCATTACTTACACTTCTGATTTCTCATACAAGAGAAACAATGCACTATTTAAACATATGTGTCTGATTTGTTTCACTTAAGAGTATGTTCTTAAGGTGCATCCATTTGCCTACAAATGATTCAAGTTTATCCTTCTTTATGGCAGAGTTGTACTCCATTGCATGTAAAAACCACATTTTTTTTAATCCATTAATCCATTGATGGGCATTTACACTGTTTCCAAGATTTGGCTATTGTGATGCTATAAATATAGCACACATCACTATAGTATGATGCTTCTGACTCTTTCAGGAAGATAGCTAAAAGAGGAGTAGCTAGGTCAAATGGAACCTCTACTTATAGTTTTTTGAAGAATCTCCTTACTGATTTCCATAGTAGTTGTACCAGTTTACACAGTTCAAACTCCTACTAACAGTGAAAAAAGGTTCCTTTTTCCCTCAGCCTCGCCAGCATTTGTTAGTGGTTGATTTCTTGATGATAGCCATGCTTTTGGGAGTGAGATGGAACCTCAGTGTTGCTTTAATTTGCATTTCTAGAATGACCAGTGATGTAGAACATTTTTTCATATATTTATTTTATGTTGTTATCTGACAAGTACCTATTCATTTCAGATGCCTATTTTTGGGCTGGGTCTTTAAGTTTGGGGGAATCTGATTTTTTTTGAGTTCTTCATATATTCTAGATATTAGTCCACTGTCTAAGGAATAGCTAGTAAATGTTTATTACCATGCTATGGGTTGTCTCCTCACTCTTTTGTTGGATTCTTTTGCTGTGCAAAAGCTTTTTAATAAGATGAGATCCCAGTTGCTGATTCTTATTCTTTGTACATTTCCTGTGTGGTTATGGTTTGTTCATAAACCCATTGACTACAACAATGTCGTCTAGGGCTTTACCTATTCTATCTTCCAGCAGATTATTTCTGTTTTTATAATTAGATCTTGGATCCATTTTGATTTTAGTTTAAAAAATGGTGAAACATATGAGCCTAGGTTTAATTTTTGGCATGTGGAAAGGCAGTTTTCCCAGCACCATTTATTAAAGAGGGTATCTTTCTTCCAGTGAAGGTGTTTAGATCCTTTGTCAAAAATAAGGTATGTGAGTATGCTTGGAGTTCTTTTTGTGTGTTCTATTCTGATCAGATCAGGCTCATTCAGAGTGATGTGGCTGTTGCATCTTCTGTTCTGTACTATTATCCTCAAGTCTGGTTTTGGGTTTAGTTTTTTGTTTGTTTGTTTTGTGTGTGTACGTTTTGTTTTGCCAGTTCCTTGCAGTCCTAAGTGGGACATTTATAATGGTGAATTCTGACATAAAGAAAACAGAGGGAACTCAAACCTAATGTTAAACCTCAAGTGTCTAGAAAAAGAACAAATAAAACCCGAAGTGCATACAAGGAAAGAAATTATAAAAATCAGAGCAGAAATTAATGCAATTGAGACTAAGAAAACAATACAGAGAATCAATGAATCAGAGTTGGTTCTTTGAAAGATTAAATAAAATTGACAACCCCTTAGCCAGTTTCACCAAAAAAATGAAAGAAAAGACCCAAATCCATGAAATTAGGAAATAAAAGGATGAAATCACAATGGATCCTGCAGAAATCTTGAAAATCATCAATACCTACTTTGAGAACCTATACACTACTTAGGAATTTCTAAAGCTGAACCAAGAAGATATAAAAATTCTAAATAACCCAATATAAGTCAGTGAAATAAAAGAAGTAATTTTAAAACTACTAACAAATAAAATCCGAGACCTGATGGATTCACTACTGAATTCCATAAGAACTTTAAAGAAGATCTAATGCCATTACTTCCCTCAAAAAAAGAAGCAATACGCTTAAACTCATTCCTAGAAGCAAGCATTACCAAAACCAGAGGAGGATCTAACCAAAAAAGAGAACTACAGGCCTATCTGCCTGATAAATATAGATGCAAAACTTCTCAATAAGATAATGGCAAACAGACTGCAGCAAATCATGAAGAAGTTAAAATATCATTATTTGCAGATTGCATGATACAGATTTACAGATTGCATGTAGACATAGTTCACCCCAAAAACTCCATTAGAAGACTCCCAGAATTAATAATGAAATTTGGCAGCATAGCAGGATACAAAGTCAACACTCAAAAATCAATAGCATTCTTGTGCACAAATTACAAACTTGTTGAGAGAAAAATTAGTGAAACAAAGTGAAAGATTTATATATTGAAAAGAACAATACTCTGAAAAAGGAGATCAAAGAGGACATCAGAAAATGGAAAGATATTGCCCATTCTCAGATAGGCAGAGTGAGTGTAATCAAAATGGACTGTTTTATAGATTTAATGCAATCCCAGTCAAACTACAAATAGAATATACCTCACAGAGCTAGAGAAATCAACCCTAAAATTTATATAGAACCAGGAGAGACCTAGATTAACAAGAGCAATTCTGGGCAACAAAGGTAAGGTAGGGAGCATCACAATCCCTGACTTAAAAATCATACTACAGAGATATTGTAATTTAAAAAACAACAATATTTTGAAGGTGGAAAAAAGATCCCTTAGTTTTCCAGAGCTGTTGTAACAAAGCATCACAAATTAAGTGGCTTAAAATCGTGGAAATTTATTGTCTTCCATGGAGATCAAAGTATTGAAGGGGCTGTGCTCCTCAAACCCCACAGGAATGTGACTGATGCTCCCCTACCTCTTGCGACTCTGGTGCTTGTCAGAAAGGCTTCACACTCCTTGGCTCACTGCCACAGCCCTTCAGTCCCTGACTTCATGGCCTATAGCACCCTCCCTTCATGTATCTGCTTCTGAGTGTCTTTTCATTAGGATGCCAGCCATGTTGGATTAAGGGCCACTCTACTCCAGTACAAAGTCAACTTAACTTACATCTTAATCACTTGTGCACAAACTCTATTTCCAAATAAGGTCACTTTCATAGGTATCTGGGTTTAGAATTTGGATATATGTTTTGGAACATAAATTTGCCAAACCTCAGAACAAGAACACTTAAGATTTAGGCATTTCCTTGTTTATAAATCTTACACTTAAATAACCATATATAAATGTGGAGGTGTTTAGGAAGAAATGTACTGAACAGTACAATTTATTTTGAGATGCATCCAAAAATTTAAGAAGAACCCATGCCTTTTCTCCTCTAACCTTGGAAGTCATGTGGAATCACTCATGCTACATTCTGTGATGGCTGTCACCAAGTCTGTCCAGAGAGGGAACATAGAATGCACCTCCTAACAAGATTATCATGGAAGTTTTAAGCATGTTTTAAGAACACCACATTGTGTAATACATCTGAGCAAATGCAGCATCTTCAATGGCAACATAGAAGATGGAAAACCAAAAACTGTGGATCTGAGTTCTGTCAGCATGGGGTAAGTAAAACATACAAGCTTGGAAGTAACAGAACTCTGCTACCTCTCAGCAATGCAGATTGGACCAGTCACAGAGCCTCTTCAAACCTAAGTTTCTTCATCTATCTGCCTTTCCATCCATTTATTCATGCAGCCTTATGTCCATTGTTTTAAGTGGACATCTGAAGGAGTGGAGACTCACTGCTCAGGGTCTGAAGTCTTTTATTGCTGGGCATTTCCCCATCATGTATGTCTGGAAACAAAAAGTATCACCCTTTCCTGAAAGGGCCCAATGTTCATACACAGACAGTAAGCTCAGTCAGTCAGCTGCATCTGCCAGACAGTGGAAGAAAACTCATTCTGGCTGTAGCTACAAAACTGGCTTCCAGAGCACCAGTGTCCCTTGTGCAAGCTACAGTCTCCTGATGGTGAGAATGTGGAAGGTGGCCAGGGAGAGGGAGTAGCTGGATAGATCTCAGTGCTTCTAGAGCATGATTTGGGCTGCAATTCTTATTTCCTAGACTCCTTTTCTTCCTGATTATTTTCCAAGCCTTGTCTCCATCCTCTTAAGTAACTACAAACTATCCCATATCAGGGGCTGAGGATTTAGCTCAGCGGCAAAGTGCCTGCCTGGCAAGCGCAAGGTCGTGAGTTCGGTTCCTGGTACCAGAGAAAAACCAAACTATCCCATATCCCTTCAATTAAGTTTTTATTAATATAAGATGGTTTGGTGGGTGAATACAAAGATGGATAAATGGATAGGTGTGTGACAAAACAAGCACGGTGAATTCTAATGATAACATTTAGGTAGTAAGTATATAAGTGCTCAGTGAAAAGGTATTTTAAGTTTTCTGTATGCTTAAAATCTGTCATAATAAAATGTTGAGATCACTCATAATCCAAATCATTCAAAAAATCCATAATTATGAATTTGACTTACCTCTTTTTTCCTATGATGTGGCTCATAAAATTAATTATAGTATTTTTGTACTTAAAAATGACACTACACCATAAACACCATTGTTAGTCTTCTGGAGCTCTTAAAAGAGAAGAATGGGCGCTTTCTAAGGCATTGCTCCTATTTATAAAAACTGAATCATCCTGACTCCTCTCACACTCTAATCTACATCAAATCTTATAGGCACAGCTTTCATTATACATGAGCATGTGAACACTACTCACCCCTTCCCCTGTCCTAAAAATAAACCCACTGTGTCTTCATACTCAAATTAGGTCCACCAGCATTTACCTTTTATGCATTAGTTTTCAAACTTATTAAACATTATTATATAGGTCTTCTCCTCTCTCCAGGAAGTCTCTGTATCACTACCCAAAGGTCTGCCTTGCTGATCAGCAGGAGGCCAGAAAAGCAGTTTCTAAAAATTCCTTTTGGTGCTTATCCCTTGACCCACTCTATTCTGATCTAAATCCTGCCAATAATAATATGATAATTATTAAAATAAAAATGCATTTCCTTAGATAGTTCTAGGGAGGGCTCTTCTCAGCAGTGCTCACAGAATCAAATGAGTACTTGGAAACTTGTCTTTAGCAACATAGTAGCTTTCCTTGAATTTGACTTGGTATTTACACATAGAACCCCCTGAAAAAACCTGGTCTTCATAAACTGTTTTCCACATAGTAAGGACATAAGTATTCATTTTTACAGTTATATGTATTACAATCTCCAGCTCCTTGGAGAAAGAAGCAAACCACAGCAAAAGATAGGGTTTCTCCTTCAGTCCTCTACTTGTAGAGTTTTCAGGTTTGTTCAATGGATAAGTCTCAGGTTCATCAGTTCACAAAGATGAACTAGAATAAAATGCTCTCATAGAGTACACTGAGGCAGTTAGGATGGTCTGTCACCCTTACCATGCTGCATAATCCTCTTTTCATTGGATGAGAATGGAGGATATCTCTGGACCTCCGTAAGTCTAACCAGAGACAGGGGGAACATTAGCTTCCTCAGGTATCTACTAACTAACTTTGAGCTCATATGAAGCTGTAAAGTTCTACAGAAATTCATAAAAGTGATTGTGGGAATGAGTTGACCCCCAGGGAAAACAGGGACTTTTGGTGAGCTGCCCGGAAGGGGTGCAGCTCAGTGTTCTTCCCGCTGCTGCCATCACCAAAATGAGTCTGACACCAAGGGACCTTCAGTGAGCTGCCCAGGAGATGAAAGACTCTGTGCTCTGCCTCCCACCGGCATTGCAGGAGAGAGTCTGACTGCCAGGGAGCCTTGCAAGCTTTGAAAATGACAAGATGCATGAGCAAAATGAAATCTCATATGTCCACCCCACCCAGAGCAAGTCTAGGAGACATCAACATAGGAAAACTTGGAAGTCACACAACTGAAATTTCTGAAATGATAGCAACTTAAGTAATAAAACTATATCAGGCTACAGAAGAAATCAGATCAGAAATAATTCTTCAGGTAAAAAAAGAAATGATAACCATAATGAAAGAATTACTCAGCATATGAAAAGAAAACATGGGTTAAAAAAAAAGACAAGAACAGATAAATGATGGAAACCTTGAATGAAAAACATAGGAAAGAATTAGAATGCATGAAACAGATTCAAAGAGATATCCAGGAAATTAAAAATTCCACTGAAAGCTGGCAAACCACTTGACTGAAACTGAAGATAGGGGCTGGGGATTTAGCTCAGCAGCAAAGCGTCTGCCTGGCAAGCGCAAGGTCGTGAGTTCAGTTCCCGGTACCGGAGAAAAAC
>NW_004955415.1:1288762-1291935 GCF_000276665.1 Chinchilla lanigera | reverse complement strand
TGCAGCTAGTGATCACAAAAGGAAAGATCTCTCAAAAATAACAAGGAACGAGGAAATAATTCAACACAATAAGGCAAAGAAAAACAATATAAGACTGATAAGTGTCAACAAAAAAGCAAGAGGCAACACAAATGACATAAAGAGATTACTTGCAGAAGTAATAGCAGAAAATTTCCCAAGCATGGAAAAAGAATGTAACAGTCAGTTAAGTGAGTCATATAGATCTCCAATTCACCATAATGAAAATAAATCTACACAAAGACACCTAATAATCAAGATCCCAGAAATTCACCAAAAGAACAAAATATTAATAGCTGCTGGAGAAAAGAAACATCACCTATGAAGGAAAACCCATCAGAATCATAGCAGATTTCTCAACACAAATCATCAAGTCAAGAAAAGCTTGGAGTAAAGTATTCCAGGTTCTGAAAGAAAACAGCTTCCAACCCAGATTGATATATCCTGCAAAACTATCTTTCATGGAAAAATACAAGACTTCCATGACAAAGAACAACTGAAGAAATTCATGACCATCAAACCAACCCTACAAAGAGTATTAAAAGATATTCTAGAAAGAGATAAAAATGACCACATATCCAAGAACACTAGTAGAAAGGAACAAGCAAGCAAGGCAACCAATTAAACAGAAAGGGAAAGTAGGGAATCAACAGTAGGAAAATAACATGACAAAAATAAGCCAATATATATCAGCAATAACAAGTAATATAAAGGGCTTCAATTCACCAGTCAAAAGAAACAGATTGGCAGAGTGGATAAAGACACAAACTCCAGCAATATGCTGTATACAAGAAATGCATTTAACTCAAAAGGAAACTCATAGACTTAAAGTTAAAGGATAGAAAATAGTACTCCATGTGACAGGAACCCCGAAAAAAGCAGGAGTACCTATTCTGGTTGCAGAAAAATGTGAACTTTAAACCAAGAATGATCAAAAGAGATAAAGAAGATCACGGCATACTTGTTAGGGGAAAACTACAAGAGGAAGAGATAACAATTACAAATATATATGCACCAAGTGTAGGAGGACCCAACTATGTAAGGTAAATTTTAACAGAAATGAAAAAACAAGCAATAACACAATTGTATTGGGGAAATTTAACACCCCATTATCACAAAGAGATAGATCAACTACACAAAAAGTCAGCAAAGAAATAACAGAATTAAATGAAGCTTGTGAGCAAATGGACTTAGGAGACCTTTACAGAGTATTCCATTAGAATACACATTCTTCTCAGCTGCACATGGGATGTTCTCTATGATAGACCATAATAGCACATAGAACATGCTTAAGCAAGTGCAAAGGAATTAAAATCATTGCATGCATATTAGCTGACCATAGTGCAATGAAATTGGAAATAACTGAAAAAAGAAATTGCAAAAACTGCATAAACATATGGAAATTAAACAACCCCCTCCTGAAAAACCAACGGGTCACACATGAAATTAAAGAAGAAATTAAATTAAATTACAATCAAATGAAAATAAAGATACAACTTACTGGAAACTGCAGGATGCAATGAAAGTAGTCCTCAGAGGGAAATTTATCGTGGTGAATTCTCATATCAGGAAAACAGAATGAGCACAAATAAACAACCTTATGCTGCATCTCAACCTTCTAGAAAAAGAAGAGCAATCAAGCCCAAAGAAGGCAGGAGATTATAATAATCAAAGCTGAAATTAATGCAATGGAGAGTAAGAAAACAATGCAAAGAATTAATGAATCAAAGTTGGTTGTTTGAAAGCATAAATAAAATTGGTAAACCCCTGGCCAACCTTATCAAAAAAGGGGAAGAAAAAATTCAAATCCTTGCAATAAGGAATCAAAATGGTAATATCACTACAGATCTTACAGAAATTCAGAAGCTCATCAATACTTACTTCAAAAATCTTTACTATCATAGGATGGAAAACACAAGAAATGGACAGATTCCTAGATGCATATGAATTACCAAAGCTGAATCAAGAAAATATAAAAATTTAATAACCCAATATCATTCAATGAAATTTAATAACCCAATATCAGCCAATGAAATTGAAAACATAATAAAAAAAACTTACCAACAAAGAAAAGCCCTGGTCCTGAGGGATTCACAGTTGAATTCTACAAGAAATTTAGAGGAGATATAATGCCAATTGTTCTCAAACTCTTTAATGAAATGGAAATGGAAGTAATTCTCCCTAGCTCATTCCTGGAGCCAAGTATTATTACCCTGATACTAAAACCAGAGAAAAACCCAACCAAAAAACAAAACTACAGGCCAATCTCCCTAATGAACATAGATGCAAAAATTCTCAATAAAAAAACTAGCTAATAGAATGCAGGCAATCATCAAGAAGATTATACAATGTGACCAACTGGGATTCATCCCAGGAATGCAGGAATGGTTCAATACATGCAAATCAGTAAATGTAATACACCATATCAACAGAACCAAAGACAAGAATCACATGATCAACTCAATAGTTGCAGAAAAATCTTTCAATAAAGACCAACACTCATTCATGTGAAAAACCCTACAGTAAATTGGAATAGATTGACTTTACCTTAATCTGATAAAAGCCATCTCTGATAAACCAACAGCCAATATCATACTAAATGGGCTAAAACTGAAAGCTTTCATTTTTAAAAATCAGGAACAAGACGAGGATATCCATTATCACCACTCCTATTCAATATTGTGCTGAAAACATTAGTGAGAGGAACTAGAAGAGAGAGAAATAAAAGGAATAAGGATAGGAAAAGAAGAAGTGAAATTATCATTATTCATAGATGACATGATATTATACATGGAAGACCCCAAAAACTCCACCAAATGACTCCTAGAATTAATAAAGTAATTCAGTAACATAGCTGGACAAAAAATCAACACTCAAAAATCAATTTCATTCCTATGCACAAACAACAAACACACTGAGAGAGAAAATAGGGCAGCCACCCCTTTCACAACAGGATACAAAAAAATGAAATACTTAGGAACCAATCTAACAAAAAAGGGGAAAGATCTATACAGTGAAAATTACAGTGCTCTGAAAAAAAAGATCAAAGAGGATTTCAGAAAAGGGAAAGATATTCCTTCTTCATGTGTAGGAAAACCAACATTGTGAAAATAGCCACACTCCCAAAACTGTTATACAGATTCAATGCAATCCCA
>NW_004955415.1:1138296-1285477 GCF_000276665.1 Chinchilla lanigera | reverse complement strand
GATCTCTTTCATGAAAACTACAGTACTCTGAAAAAAGAGATCGAAGAAGATTTCAATAAATGGAAAAACATTCCTTGCTCATGGATAGGAAGAACCAAAATAAAAAATGAGAAGACGTGGAAACAAGATATAACGCCAGACCTCCAGTTTTCCAAAGACAAACCCAGGGGACAATGAGGTGGAACAATTTGAAAGCCACCAAACTGGACTCTCAGAAGTGATAACAGCAGAAGTAACAAAGTAGGTGGATAAAGCTCTAGAAAAAAATCTAATCAGAAATAATTTCTCAGACAACTTCACATATGATAACTAATAAAGAACATGAGAAGTGAGTCTAGAGTAATTACAGATGAAAAAGAGGAGCTTAGAAAGATGATGGAAATAATGAATGTCCAACATAAGAAACAGATTCAAACATATAACCAGGAGATTAATTCCAATGAAAGTGTACACAGCAGAATGAAGCAATATGGGTGCAGAATATCAGCTCCAGAAGACAAGATTGTGGTTAGTGATCATGAAAAGAAAGATTTCTTTAAAATACCAAAGGACTGTGAAAATCAATCCAGCTTCTGCTAGATGATGCAAAGAAGAATAACATAAGATTGACCAGAGTCAATGAAAAAGCAGGAGATAGCATAAATGGCATAAAAATCCTGCTCGCAAAAATAATGGCATAAAGCTTTCCAAGCATGGAAAAAGAATTTGACATATAGATAAGTGAGGCATATGGAAACACCACTTACCCATTGTCAAAAAACTCTATGCCAAGGTAAATAATAGTCAAGATTCCAGAAATTCAACACAGAATTCTATAAAAGGATACTGAAAGCTGTTAGAGACAAGAAACAAATCCCCTATAAAGGAAAGCCCAACAGAATCAGAGCAGACTTCTCAACACAAACCCTTAAATCAAGGAGACCTTGAAGTAGTTCAAGTACTAAAAGAAAACAATCTCCAATCCAGATTGATGTACCCACAAAACTACCTTTCAAAATTGATGACGAAATAAGATTATTAAAAGGAACAGTTAATACTTAAATTGTTTTTATTTTGACCAATTTTGCATGCTTATACCTGGTTATCTGAGCAACTGATTTGAAGACAACAATAAGCAACATCACAACCATTGGTGAATTCCTACCATCTTGTCTAGTGAAGCTCTGTATCATCTATAATGTTTTTTTAATTATTATTTTTTATTCTCTTCAACGGTTTGATCAATCTTACATTCTTACCTCTAGTAACCTGAGCACCTTCATTGAAGGTAACAATATGTAATATAACAACCACTGTTAATTCCTATCATTTGTTTCGAAACCC
Organism: Chinchilla lanigera; assembly: GCF_000276665.1. Classification (NCBI taxonomy): domain Eukaryota; kingdom Metazoa; phylum Chordata; class Mammalia; order Rodentia; family Chinchillidae; genus Chinchilla; species Chinchilla lanigera. Next base: position 1,284,154 of record NW_004955415.1, on the reverse strand, counting down.
TGTGTTGTTTTTTATTTTTTTTGCTTTGTTTTGTTTTGGTCTGTGACATGAGTATTTTGCTATTATTCTTTTTTTTTTTTCTATTCTCTTTAAAATTAAAAAAAAAAGAAATAAGATACTTCCTTCACAAAGAACACCTGAAGAAATTCATGATCACCAAACCAGCACTCCAAAATGTTCTGAAGGACATTCTAGAAAGAGATAAAGAGGACTACGATTCCATGAAACCCAACAGAATGAATCCATCATGCAAAGTAAGCAATTGAACAGAAGTGAAAGAAGGGGAACTAAACATAGGAAAATAACATGACAAAGTCAATACATATCAGTTATAACCATCAGTGCTAATGATCTCAATTCAACAATCAAAAGAAAGAGAACGGATCAAGGAACAAGATTCAACAATATGTTGCATACAAGGAACACATTTAATTCAAAAAGAGATCAACAGACTGAAAGGCAAAGAATGGACAACAATATTCCATGTGACAGGAACCTGGAAAAAAAAGCAGGGGTAGCTATTCTATTTGAAGACCAAGTGGATCTCAAGCCAAAACTGATTAAGAGAAGCAAAGAAGGTCACTACATTCTTGTTAAGCAACCAGTGCAAGAAGAAGAGATAACAATCACAAATATATATCCAAGTATAAGTGCACCCAACCAAATCAAACAAATATTAACAGATATGAAAAATCAAATAAGCACTAATACAATGGTAGTGGGGGACCACAATACACCACTGTCACAAATAGACAGGTAAGCTAGGCCAAAAAATCAACAAATATCAGAACTGAACCAAACTTTTGAGCAAATGAACTTAGTAGATGTCTACAGAGTGTTCCACTACACAACATGAAAATATTCATTCTTCTCAGCTGCACACGGATGTTCTCCAAAATAGACCACATACTAATTCATAGAACATGCTTATATAAATGGAAAGGAATTAAAATTATGTTTATTATCAGACCACAGTAAAAGAAAATTGGAAATCAATGCCAAAAGAAGCCACAAAAAAATTCATAAACCCATAGAAATTAAATAATACTCTCCTGAACAACCTATAGTTCACAGATAAAATTAAAGAAAAAATTAGAAAGTTTTGACAATAAAATGATAATACTAATATGACATACTGGAGTTTATGGAATGGAATGAAAGCAGACTGACAAGGGAAATGTCTGGCACTAAATTTCCACATCAGGAAAACAGAGTGAGTTCAAATAAGCAACCTAATATTGAACATCAAGTTTCTAGAAAAAGAAGAGCAAGTTAAACCCAAAATTCATACAAAGGAAGAAATTATAAAGATCAGAGCACAAATTAATGCAATTGAGATTAAGAAAACATGGGGATTGGGGATTTAGCTCAGCCACACAGCACCTGCCTGGCAAACGCAAGGTTGTGAGTTCAATTCCTGGTACCGGAAAAAATAATTAATTAATTAATTAATTAAAAAAGAAAAAACAAAGCATCAATGAATCAAAGAGTTGGTTCTTTGAAAGATTAAATAAAATTGTCAAACCCTTAGAGAACCTTATCAAAAAAAGGAAAGACTCAAATTCTTATAATTAGGAAGGATAAGGGTGAAATCACAAAGGATTCTTTAAAAATCCAGAAGATCATCAGTACCTACTTTAAGAACCTATATTCTAATAAGTTGGAAAACACAAGAAATGGGCAGATTACTATACAAATATGAATTTCCAAACCTGAATCAAGAGGATACAAAAATTCTCAATAACTGAATATCCATCAATGAAATTAAAGATGTAATTAAAACCCACCAACAGAGAAAAGCCCAGGTCCTGACAGATTCACTGATGAATTCTACAAGAACATTAGTGAAAATCTAATGCCACTACTCCTCAAACTCTTTAATGAAATTGAAAGGGAAACAACACTCCAAAATTCATTCCTGGAAGCAAGTACTACCCTGACACCAAAGCCAGAGAAGGATCCAACTGAAAAAGAAAACTACACACCAATCTCCCTAATGAATATAGACACAAAAATCCTTGATAAGTTCCAGACAAACAGACTGCAACAATTCATCAAGCAGATTATTCAGCATGACCAAGTGGGATTCATTCCAGGGATGTAGGGATAGTTCAACATACAAAAATCAATAAATGTAATACACCATATTAACAGAGCCAAGGACAAGAAACACATGATCATGTCAATAGATGCAGAAAAAGCATTTGAAAAAGTCTAACACCCATTCATGATAAGAACCCTATAGAAAATTGGAATATATGGTCTTTATATCATTCTGATAAAAGCCATCTATGACAAAACAGTTAATGCCATACTAAAGTCAAAGAACTGAAAGCTTGCACTCTAAAGTCAGGAATAAGGCAAAGATGTCCACTAGCACCATTCCTGTTCAATATAGTTCTAGAAACACTAGCTAGAGTAATTAGACAAGAGAAAGGAATAAAAAGAATAAAGACAGGAAAGGGAAAAGTTAAATTATTACTATTTGCAGATTACATGATAAGAGTAATAGAAGACCCCAAAAATTCCACCAAAAGACTCCTAGCATTAATAACCGAATTTGGCAGCATAGAAGGATAAAAACTCAGCACTCAAATATCAGTAGCATTCCTGTACACAAGTAACAAACTCACTGAGAGACAAATTTGGGAAACAATAGCTTTCACAATAGCATCCCATAAAAATGAAATGCATAGGAATCAATCTAATGAAGGAAGTGAAAAGATCTCTACATTGAAAAGTATAGTACTCTGAAAAAAGAGATCACAGAGGATATCAGAAAATGGAAGAATCTCCCTTGTTTTTGGATAGGCACAACCAATATGGTGAAAATAACTATACTTCCAAAGCTGTTATATATATTTAATACAATCCCAATCAAAATATCAGTAGCATTCATCATAAAACTGAACAAAACAATCCTAAAATTGGTATGAAATCATTAAAGACCTAGAATAGCAAAAGCAATTCTGGGTAACAAAGGCAAAGCAGGAAGCATCAGAATCCTTAATTTGAAGTTATACTACAAAGGTATCATGATACAGACAGCATGGTACTGGCAAAAAACAAAATCAAGGATCAACAGAACAGAAGATGTAGATACAACTCCAAGCACACTTAGCTACCTTATGTTTGACAAAGGAACCAACCATCTTCCCTGGAAGAAAGGTAGGATCTTCAATAAACAGTGCTGGGAAAATTGGCTCTCCCCAACTAAAATAAAAATGGATCAAAGCTCTAAATGTAAAAACAGAAGAACCCAATTTGCTGTAAAATAAAATAGGTAAAATTCTGGAAGATATAAGTGTATGCAAAACTTGGTGAACAAAACCTTCGTTGCACAGGACATATTGCAAGGAATTAATGACCAGGATTGCATCAAATTAAGAAGCTTCTATACTTCAAAAGAAACCACAAACAGAGTGAGGAGACAACCCACATAGTGGGGAAAAAATATTAAGACTTACTCCTCAGACAAAGGACTAACATGCAGAATAAAGAACTCAAAAAAATCAGAAACCTAAAATTTAAAGACCCAGTCCAAAAATGGCATCTGAAATGAATAGACACTTCTCACAGGAAGAAGTGGAAACAGCAAGTAAATACATGAAAAAATGCTCAACCTCACTGGTCTTTCAACAGATGCAAAACTGTTATACAGTGTTAAAATAACACTGAGTGAGATTCCAGAAAGAATGGCTATTATCAAGAAATTAACCAAAAATAAGTGCTAGTGGGGCTGTGGAGACAAAGGAACCCTTCTCCACAGGTGATGGGAGTGTAGACTGGTGCAGCCACTGTGGAAATGAGTGTGGAGATTCCTCAAAAAACTAAAACTAGAGGTTCCATTTGATCCAGCTATTCTCCTTGCCATCTTCCCAAAAGAGTTAAAAATATCATACAAAACAGTATAAGCATACACATGTTTATAGTAGCACAGTTTGTAACAAATAATCTTTGAAACAGCCCAAATGTCTATCAACCAATGAATGGATAAAGAAGATGTGGTTTGTTTATACAATGGAATACTGCTCTGCCATGAAAAAGGATAAACTTAGCTGGATATGGTGGCACATACCTGTAATCCCAGTACTCCAGAGGCTGAGGCAGGAGAATTGCTGTGAGCTCAAGGCCAGCCTGGACTACAAAGTGAGTTCAAAGCCAGCCTGAACTGCATATTGAAATCCTGTCTCAAAAAAAGACAAAAAAAGGATAAACTTTAAGATATTTCTACATAAAGGGATGCACCCTAAGACCATACTCTTAAGTGAAATAAATCAGACACACAAATTTAAGTATCACATTGTTTCTCTGGTATGAGAAACCCAAAGGGTAAACAAGGAGTATGGTGGAGGATAGGTACTAGGAAGTAGGAAGAATATGTTCAAATGGGAAGGGAGGGGAAAGGATGAAGGAAAAAATGGGAAAATGAGAAAAAGGAGAACGGAAGGAAAACAGTGGAAGCAAAGCTTTTGTAAGTGCAGAGCGGAAGAAGGAATGAAGGGAGGGGAGGGAAATAGGGTAAAAAAGAATTAGGCGATATTATGTACAGGTACAAATTCCCTGTGGTGATTGTGATCAGTATGTATAACAAATATATACTAATAAAACTAAAAAGTTAAAAAAGAAAATTAAGACTAGAAATTCCATTTGACCTGGCTACGCTAGGTATCTTCCTGAAAGAATTAAAGATATACTAACGTGATACATGCATACACATATTTATGCTGCACAATTCACAATCGCTGAATCTTGGAAGTGGCCTACCTATCCATCAACAGAGAAATGGATAAAGAAAATGTGGCATTTATACAGAATGGAGAACTATCCTGCCATAAAGAAAGATAAAATTGAGTTATTTGTAGGACAATGTTCAGTGAAATAAATCAGACACAACCACTTAAATATTGCATGGTTTCTCTTAAGTGAGAAACACAAAGTATAAAGAGAAAAAGTGAAAATAGAAAAATAGGAAGTAAGAAGATAGAACTTCCTCAAAAGGGAAAGGGATCAAGATCTGGGGGGAGGAGGAAGAAAGAGAAGGCAGAGGGGATAAAGACAGGAAGAAAGATGTGCTATCAACATGTACCAAGGGGGAATGTAAGCATTACAGTACTACAGACACGTACTAACAAAGGAAATGATCTGGAAAAAAGCAGAGTAAATAATAAAATGTCAGGAGCCAACAAGGACCATGATGACACTGAGCCCAGTGGGGACCCTCAAATAGAACTGGGGCAGGGCTGCCTCAGATGCCCTAGGAGATCACATTCCCACCTGGGCCTATGTTGAAATGTCAGCCTTGCAAAAGTCTCCAGGCAGAGGAGAGAGAGGAATGCAGGAGGGATGAGAGATGGCAGAGCCAGGATCATGCTGTGCAAAAGGACTTGAGGCCTTGGTAAGGACGCTGACTTTCATTAGGTTCAATCTGATTTGGAGCAAAATGAAAAGCTATTACAGGGCTCTAATCACGAGATGGAAGGATCTGACCTAGGTGCTCAAGGATCTCTTTGGCTGTTCTTGTGCAATGTTCCTAGAGAGGCATGGATGATTTTGGGGAGCAAGCAAAAGGTCAGTGGGTCATCCAGAGGAGACACAAAGGAGGTGGTAGAAAGGAGTAACTTCTGGATATATCTGAGGATGCGCTCATTCGGTTATTGATGGGACACAAAAGGAAGGATAAAGGAGCAAAGGATGACGTGGGGACAGTGAGCTTGTCTGAGTGGTGACTGGGTCTGCCAAAGGCTACCACTGTCCTTTGCCAGGAGCAGGATAAATTTTCTCTGTGGGAACTGCCTTCCTTGCCATTTAATGATGACATTGTGAAAATACCAGGCAATTTCTTTTTTTTTTTTTTTTTGGTTTTTCTCCGGTACCGGGAACCGAACTCACGACCTTACGCTTGCCAGGCAGGCGCTCTGCCGCTGAGCTAAATCCCCAGACCCAATACCAGGCAATTTCAATGTGTCCCTTTTCGGCTGCCCTGGGAGGAAGTCCACAAATGGCTCAACATCTTGGAATGCATTGCTCTAAAGCACCATTCCATTTCTTCCAAGTTGGAGACTAAATTATGCTGTCCTCGGTGTGGTAGCAGTCACATCGGCAGGTGTTTATACACAAGGAAGCTATTTACCTAACACACCTGCCTAAGCAACGAAGTTATCTGATAAATGGGTGGAAAAATAATTTCTCCCCACTGCATGTCCATTGATTGCTCCTAATATTTGGGAGTCTTATGGGTTTCATCAAGCCAAAAAAATCTCATCTAAACACTGTGTTCGAAGTCCTACTGTGTCCCACATACCATCTCACATGCACAGCAGTAATCAGAAAACAAAGTGCCACAGGCCCTCAGAACACAAAGTGCCACATCTCACCTGGCTCCCCATACCCTGTGCACACGTACAAGGAGAAAAAAGAACATTTAAGACATATGGATCAGTAAAACATCACCATGATGTGCATGTACTTTCACAAAGAGAAAAAGAAAAGACAATGAGATGTAATGCTATGCAACATAAGTTAGAGGAAAGGATGCTAGAAAAAAGATAGTCTTTGGAAAGCAGTTAATAACTGTAGTGGATTGACAACTGGTGATCAACTTGTAATGCCCATCTGAACTGAGTAAGCATGGCACTGGGTGTGGGAGGCCCACATGAGGACTGTTGCCAGCAGCATAAGAGGCAGAACTGGAGAAGAGGAAGTGAAGCTGTTGGGAGCTGAGAAAGGCTGTCGGGAGCTGATAGAAGCTGTAAGGAGCTGTTGGTTGTTTCGGAGGAGCTTGTCATGCTGGCTTTCCTGATGAACTTGGCTGTTTTCCTCCTTCGAGGAGCTCGGGACCTTGTTGGCACTGAGAATAGCATCGGTTCACTTTGTGGGAGCGCTGGTCCTCACCTTGAGCATCACTTCCTGGTTCCAAAGGGGAAGATGGTGCACAGTTCAGTCTCCTGAAGAAGCTTGCTGCGTTGGCCTCCCTGATGGGAACTCAGACATCTTGATTATTGGAGAAGCTCGGGACCTCACTGTTGCTGAGGATGGCTGTGGTACCTTTTGGGGGAGCTCTGGTTCTTCTGAGTGTAGTTTCCTGGCTGCAGTGCAGATCCCTCAGCCTGCTAGCACAGATCCTTCATCCTGTTGGCACAGACTTTCTAGATTCCACCACTAAACTTTGGGCCTTCCCAGCGCAGATCCGTGAAACAGGCCTGCATGAGATATTGTTATGGGTTCTAGGCCTCCAGGTAGACTCGTGGGAGGCAGTGTTATGAGCTCTAAGCCTTCAGCTGGACTCATGCAGGACATTATTCTAGGATCCAGGCCCTCAGCCAGATTCCTTGGTCTTAGTGTGTGGACAGATTTCTTGCACTCTTTTGTGTGTCATTCTTTGGTTGACTATTGCTAATAATCTTGTGAAATATGTTCCCTGTATTGTATTGTTCCCCTTGCAAAATATCCCCCAAACCATAATAATTCAGCAATCACTACTATCTTAGTATCTTTCACTTCCCTCTGTATAGCTCTTTCTTCAATCCCTTTCTTAAACCACCAGCAACTGGAGACCTCCTCTGACCTGCCCCCAACACAAAAGGTAGATGGTAAGAAATTTGTTCCTGTTCTGACAGTCATGAGTCAGACTTACAAAATAAGCATGGTTCAAAAGACAAAGAGAGAAATGCTGAGTGGAACAAATGCATCTCTGAGGCTGTTGAACACCTCTCCGCAGACCAGAGCCCCCAGCACAGACCCAGCACCTCAATTCCAGCAGTCAGGCCAGTAATCAAAACAACCCCCACTGGAGTTCAGCAATGAAAATGTGAATGAAAACGTATGGAAAACCACAGCAAGAGCCCTCGAGCCATAAAGACCAGACTCTAAAAATAAAACTGCACCTATCAAAATGAAGGATGAGGAACAGATAAGAAAGTAACGAGAAACAGATGACAAAGGTATTTTCCATGTGGAACTGCTCTCTTTTTAATGTATTTTTTTTAATTCTTGAGGTATTTTATTCTGAAAAGATTTCTACATGGGGGTTTCTGGACATTTCTCTGTTCTTGCAGAAGGAGGTAGAAGCTATTTATGAAACTCTACAAGTTTACGTGTTGTGGACAACCAGGGCAGCCTGATGACACTGGGGGTTCTTCACTGAAAGGTCCTCTCCAAGGCACAGGCAGACAGTTTGGGGAAGGTCCAGAGGAAGTGATTGGCTACAGATCAAACTTGGCAGTTATGACTCTTGAACAAAGAAGTGGACACCTGCCACAGAACCTTTAAGGTGTCTCATGGCTTTCTCTCTCCACTCAAAGTTGAATTTAAAACTGATGCACAAAGATTGTAACTCCTTACCAGATCCAAGAAGTCACTGTTAAGACCAGAAGTAAATAGCTCCCCTCTGACTTGCCACGAGGTCTAAAACAGTGCTTGCTCTTAATTGGCAGAAGGTACAATTTACAGTATGTGCTTTGTGGGGACAGGTATATTTCCTCCTCATCTCTAAGAGTAAAACATAATTTTAATAGTTTACTTAAATTTGGGGGAAATTGACTGCATGGGTTTCCTGTAAGTAAATTCTGGGAATTCTTTTTAAAAAGGAATTCTAGATGAACTTTATTACAGAGTAAAGAAATTGCTGCTCACTGGGCATGAAGATTCCTCTCCACATCTGGGCTAACCTGGTGCTGTAATCAAGCACAAGGACAATGTGCTTCAGAATTAAACGAAGTGTCCTCAGCTAGCGCTGACATATACTATCCTCATGACCTTGGCAAGCCATTTCACTTCGCTAACAAAGTAGGGCTCATACTATTTTTCCCCAAAAGTGCCACAGGAGTTGGGTGAAAAGAGACATTTGGAACCTCTGGCTCAGAGTCAGGAGTAGAGGCGGCTTTGGGCAATCATCTACCTCCATCGCTACTTGCTCACCCCTCCTTGGCTGCGTTACCCGCCATCCAGTGCTCAAGACGCTCAAATGACTGCACGCGTCCTTCTTTGCTCTCCCTATGAGAAAGACTAGGTTAGAGGATGTGGAACAGATTCTTTTGGTGTGACTTCCCACTCTCTTTAGTGTTATGTGTCAGAATGAGTTTATTCAACTAGTTGGCTGATATTTTTCTACACCTGAGTCATAAGGTAGCTGCCAAAGAACACTCAATCCCACCAACCCAGAAACGTCAGCTTCCACTGGTAGGAATACCAGCCCCTCTCTCCATAAACCCCTCAGAAAAAGAAAAGTCCTTAGGGATACACTCAAATTATACCTTGGGAAAAACCAAAACCAAAGTATGAGTCTGGGGAGGTGGAGGACTCTACCCAGATCAACAGTGAATTTGGGTTCCCTTTGGGCTAACTTTTCAAAAATATGAATTATTTTTCCCCTTAAAGTTGGTATAGCAAAACAAAGCACATACAATAAGAATTCTAAGTGTAATACTGAGCAGCACAATTGGTTGGAGAGTATGGATAATTGAATTCAGCCTGCCAGCATTGAAGAGTCTTGGTATTTACACACGGGCTGAAGTCAGAAAATTCCCTTGGTTAAAAACAAAAACAAAGAGTAGGCAATTTTGCCTAAGTGAAATCAACTTTTACAAGAACATCTTATAAAGACATTGTGGCTAAATCACCAATATTGAGAACTATGATAATATGTTCCTTGAGGATGATAGAAAGTATTTAATTTGGGGCTTCAGGGGTAAACTGTGGGACAGCATGAGATTTAAATAATTAGAGTTTCCAAGCATTTCTTGCATTATGACAGTTGGCTCTGCCTGTAAGATACTTGTGTCCCCCACTGCATATCACATTCTTTGTGGTATGTGGGACACTGCCCTCACTGCAAACTGGGGAGAGACCACCATGCAACATTCATAGAACCCATTTCTGGTAGCATTAGTCACTTTCCCAGGCTCCATTTGAAAGCGGACCCAGAAGAGACTAGGGCAGTTCAAGACATTTTAGGGACTATTAGAAGTTCCTGGGAATGTTTAATTTGTTGATTAAGATGGATTGGAACAATGCCACCTACAACAGATGCTTTAGCAAAGAGGGACAGTAAAACAAATGAGTACACGAATGTGTAGTGTCTGCAGAGAATCCGGGTAAAAATTACTGGTGTTTAATGACCTAATCCTGGGAAGGTCAGCCAATAGCACAGTTTGGAAAGAATTAAATGCCAATTCCTTGATGGAAATGAAGCATAATTAAGATAGAACAGTGAGGTCTTGCACATGTTAATTGTCCCAGAATTGGCATTAATATCTCTAATAAATGTTCATAGGAGATTTTTTAAAAATTATGTATTTAAGCAGTTTAAGTAATTGCTGTTAAATAATAAGCAAATCTCACATCTTTTCCCTGGCTCTCTGTCCGTGGAGAACAATAAGACCCCAAGGATGGTGCCAAAGACAGTCCATTGTTGCAGTAAATTGGTAGGGCCCAAGCTGGTTAGGTAGATAGTAGGCTTTCAGAAAGACACAACCCTATGACTGGTGTGGTGGCACATGCCTATAATCTCAGCTGCAGGGAAGGCTGAAGCAGGAAGATCACTGGAGGATCACAAGTCCAAGGCTAGCCTGGACAACTTGGTGAGACCCTGTCTCAAAAAAAAAGTTCTGGGGATGTAGCTCAGGGTTAGAGCAACACTGTGTTCTATGCCCAGCACTTCAGATGAGATTGGGTGTGTTCAGGGTGGTATGACTGTAAATTATGCCCAGCACTTCAAAACAAACAAAAGTCTACTCAGAGCAGAGCAGGGATTTTCATGCTCCCCACCTTCAAGGCTGTATCACACAGCCTGAAGTCAGGCCAAGGCTGGGTTCCTCACGATAACAACCAAGGAGCCATGAATGTATCAAGTCAGTGACTTCTTCCCATGGGAACAAGCTATTTGTTTAACAGCAAACAAACTATCCCATAAAGTAGCCCACAGCATGGGAGTCAGTGGACCATCCTCATCAAAGCAGCCAACAGTGCAAGCAGAGCTATGTTTGTCTGTTATTGCACTCAGGTTAGAAGTGTGTGCATGTTATGAGTCATAGAGCCCAACTGTGTCATTGCTAAGGATCAGTATTGATCAGCCTAGAAACATGTATTTGGGTGTTCTGTGGGCCCCTGGGCACCTATCTCCACCTCTGAACACACAGCATGCACATAGTGTGCATACACATGCATGCACAGAATTGTACTGCCCTATTGCTGCAGCAGCTTTTCAAAGAAGAAATTATATGAAATTAGCAATTTCTAAGCAAGGAATCTTCTTGTTGTCCTACCACTTTGGCTATAAGACTCAGACACAGAGCTGTTTGTTGTTTTATTTTCCTTGTATATAAAATAATAGCCTGTTTCTAGATTGTTCCCATAGTCCCTTCCAACCTGACCAGAGCTCATGAGTCTACTTCTTGTCCATCTCATTATTTATTTTATATTCCTCATTCAAAAATTTATAACTTTTTAGCCTTTCCTTTACTCAGAGAGAGTTCCTTCTTTGACTTTCAGAGTAAATAGGAGAAGGGTAAGAAATATGCGTGGTCTGTAATTCCTTGAGGGACTACAGCTCTTCCTTGAAGAACCCTGTGCTCAGAGGTGGAAACCATGGAGAAGGCATAGTTCCAATCCCCAGTGAGGACTGTGTTTTTGTCCTACTTCACAGAATACTTCTCACCTCCAATTCCCAGCCATGGGTCATATCCCCTGAGGTCACTGGGTATGCACTTAAGCTTGCCTGCTCTTGTTGTCACAATTCCCCTTTTCAGAAAAGCAGTATGTCCCCAATTTCTTGAAAGGCTAAGGCATCCTCTGGAATTTGGCCCACTTCCCAGGCCCATCCTCATTCTCTGAATCCAGCTCTTTCTCTTAGCTTCTGGCACTAAAGAAGCCAAAGTAGGACCCTAGAATGTCTCTGTTCCCTTAGTTTTCTTCTGAGGGTTTTTAATAACAGAGGTTAATAGCATGTTCAGCCACTGAAGAGAGCAAAGTCTTTCTTCCTCTTCTCATGTTCAATACCCAACTGTTTCTTTGTGACCTTCCTGCTCTCTCCTCTTGATTCTCTCCACCTGTGGCACTGTCTTGTTTCATTTGAAAAGCTAGGCCACCATGGGAGGGGTCTTGGACTCGGGAAACCTTGGTGAGCTGCCTGGGAACCCAGACCCTCTGGTCCCGCCCCCTGCCACCATAAGCCTTGGACTCAGGAAGCCTAGGTGAGCTGTCTAAGGATCTAGGTCCTCTGGCTCCACCCCCTGCTGCCATTTCAGGAATGAACCTGACTCCCCAATACCTAAGGAGATTTGAAAATGACAAAAAGAAGAAGCAAAATGCAATCTCAGCCAAACATCCCACCCAGAACAAGTCCAGGAAACATCAACATGGAAGAACATGGAAGTCACACACCTGAAATTTCTCAAATGATAGCAACTGAAGTAAAGAACCAACTACATCAGGCTATAGAGGAAATCAGGTCAGAAATAATTGCTCAGGTAAAAAAAGAAATGACAACCATAATGAAAGAACTGCTGGGCATATCAAAAGAAGGCATAGATTAAAAAAAAATAGAAGAGCACAGAAAAATGATGGAAACCTTGGATGAACAGTATAGGAAAGAATTAGAATGTATGAAACAGATTCAAAGAGACATTCAAGAGATTAAAAATTCTATTGAAGGCTGGAAGAACTGCTTGAATGAAATGGAAGATAGACTCTCAGACCTTGAAGACAGCATTGCAGCTAATGATCATGAAAGAAAAGATCTCGTAAAAACAGCAAGGATCCAGGAAAAGTCAATTCAACAGCTGCAAGATGAGGCAAAGAAAAATAATACAAAGCTGACAGGTGTCAATGAAAGAGCAGGAGACAACATGAATGACATAAAAGGACTATTTGCAGCAGTAATAGCAAAAAATTTCCCAAGCATGAGACAAGAACCTTATGTACATGTAAGTGAGGCATATAGAACCCCAATTAGCCAAAACCAAAATAAACCTACTCCCAGACATATAATAATCAAGATCCCAGAAATTGAGAAAAAGAACAGGATATTAAAAGCTGTTAGAGAAAAGAAACAGATCACCTATGAAGGAAAGCCCATCAGAATCATGGCAGATGTCTCAACACTGACCATCAAGTAAAGAAGAGCTTGTAGTGAAGTATTTCAGGTCCTGAAAGAAAACAACTTCCAGCTCAGATTGCTGTACCCTGCAAAACTATCTTTCAAAATTGATGGAGAAATAAGATTCTTCCATGACAAAGATCAACAGAAGAAATTCATGAGCACCCAGCCAATCCTACAAAGATATTCTACAAAGAGATAAAAATGACCACAATCTCAAGACCCACAATAGAAAAGAACTACCAAGCAAGTTTTTTTAATCTTTAAAATTAAAAAAAAAAGTTCAACCCCCCTTGAAAAAAGAAAAACTAGCAATTTTTCCACCCAGCTTCCAGATTTATTTCATCTGCACAATTCACAGCTAAGCCCCAACCCCTTTAAAGTCTGTGGGCATCTCAGTAATCTGGGGACTCTGTCAGACAGTGGTGGGCTTGGGACCAGAGAGAAGGACAGGGTGATGCTGGTTGATAACTGATTCCCAGGCCTGGCAAGGATCCTGGGGCTGTGAGTCTCAGACGTAACTGTGACACCCTGCAATGGCAAACAGAAACACCAAAGTGGCATCCAGGATTTGGAGGCAGATTTATTTAACATCAGATGGGCACTGACTAGGAATCAATTATTCCTCAATGTCAGGCCTCGAAAGCCCAGGGAGGGAGATTTATATGGGGGTGCAAATGGAGGGAGGCTGTTTACAGAGGTACTTGGCTGTCTTTGATTGGTTCTTACAATATGCATCATAGTGACAAGCTATGCATCACAGGAACCAGCCATTTCTAAGAGATCGAAGCAACTGGAACTGCAACAGGAGCTGTCACCTGGGCAACTGAATTGTACTCGGGGGGGGGCATTTTCTGCTACAGCACTAACTGGAGAGTTTACAGAAGTGCCACACTAAGCAAAGACTTGTGGTTTTTTATAATAACTGAAAGTGAAATCTTGTGAGGATGCCAGTCAACCTCGCACTGGGGGAGTAAGCCATCAGCTCAAAGACATTCTGCACTTGGACCGCAGCACCCATGTGAGAACAGGTGACTGATGCTGTCACTTGCCTTGATGACATTTTCTTCCCCGAGAGGCTCACCTCACCCTCTGGCAGTATGAACTTGATTTGGAGGTCAGCACACAGCTCGAAGCTTGGCACATGAGCCAAAGCTGCTGTACAAATGCCCACACTGCAAATCACTTGGCAGTTCTTCCCTTTATCCCCTTCCACACATTCTTGGACAGAGCAGGAGAGGTCTTACCCACCGCAACAGGGTATTTTTTAAACAGACATACAGTTTAAAATTGCCTTCCAGTGAAGCATAGTATTAGAATTTTATAACACTAGCATTGTTTTTGTTCTCTTTTTCATTAAATGAGACTTCAAAGCCATATTATATCATAAGGTGCATGCAAGGGAGCTGTGTCCAAAAAGGGAATTTCACTATTAACATCACCATGGCTAACCTGAATGCAAGATTAACAAGCTAGCCTGAGCCTGCAGCAATTCCCTGTCTTTTACCATATATGTGGAGCACACCCTGTGTGGAGAAATGGAGAGAACACACATAGGGCCCCTTCCCAAGTGGAGGTTACAGCCCAAAGAGACAAGGCCACATCTGGCATATCTTTGCCACTGGAATATAAAAATGTCACAGAGGCATCAGCCAGTCATTTTAGGGTCTTATAAACCTTAGTGTTCAGTAGGTATAAGCTCTTTTGCTCTCTTTCTACTCCAAAACACTTTATGGAATTTGGGAAGAAATAATATTCTCTTCTTTCTGTTTCTCTGATATTCTGACATTTACTGCTGCTCCCCAAAAGCTATTTTATGACAAGCATTCCATTAGGCAGAGAAATATGGAGCTGAGAAATCTGTGGAGCAAGCTCTGAAAATGCTCAGCCTAGAAGGAGACAGCTGCAGGGTGTTCCAGGCCCGAGAGTGATGGAAACAGCAAACAGCTATGTTGCCTTCCGCAGCAGGTAAGGCACGGGTGGCAGAGAGCCAAGGAGGAAAATAAGCCAGTTTTTCTCTAGCAGAATTGAGCTTGATGACCGGGTGAAAGGATGGATCAAAAGGGCTAAAGCGAGAGTTAAGGAAAAGAGATGGAAGATGTTGGACAGGCCCAGAGGAGGGAGGAAAAGCTGAACTCAGAGGCAGTGTATATATAAGCCTTAGACTGCCTCCTTCCTCAGCCTGCCTGCAGTATCTGCCTGCAGCCTGCCCGGATTGCCTCTCCCAGCCCCCTCCCGCCTGCTAAGGAAAGGGAGCCGCTCCCCACCCAGAGTCGAACCACCGTGCAGTGACCCAGGCAAAATGCAAAGGGACAGTTCAAAGCACAGACATCCATCTCATTAAGAGAGAGACTTCCAAACACTGTTTACTTGTTATGTAAATTTCTTTTATGTAAATTTATGTTTATTATGCACCAACATTTGTAATGTATTTATGCTGTTTTATTACACTACTGATGACAGAAAACACTATCACCAGCATTTTAAAATTATATGTAGATTTATGGCTACATGAGAAACTGTTATGTTTTAAATTTCAATTTATTTATAATTTGTGAAAGAGAAATATAATGGGGAAGTCAGTAGAAGAACTTCAGCTATAAATATAATGGGATAAAATTCTTGGATCTTGTAAAATGGAAATGCAAATTAAAAAAAAGAAATGATGTAAATATCTTCAATTATTAAAGAAGATGTGGCAGTATAAATACATACTTTCTTTAATTTGCATATGGTGTAATTTCCTCGTTATGGCTTACAGTTCTGTGGGTTTTGGCAAAAGTACTCACCATCACAATCAAGATGTGGAACAGCCCTGTCCTGCCCCCAGATTCCCATGGGCTGCCCCTGTGTGCTCCATCCTCCCTCCAGCCCCAGCCACTGGTAACCGCAGTGATGTTTCTATCCCTAGACTTTTTTCTTTTCCAAAACCTTATTTAAGTGGAATCAGACAATCTTTGAGGTCAAGCTTCAACTTTTTATTGTGCTTGTCAAGAATTCCTTCCTTTTTATTGGTGAGTAGATTTCCATGGTATGAACGTCTCATTTGTTTATTCATTCA
This sequence comes from Chinchilla lanigera, assembly GCF_000276665.1. Classification (NCBI taxonomy): domain Eukaryota; kingdom Metazoa; phylum Chordata; class Mammalia; order Rodentia; family Chinchillidae; genus Chinchilla; species Chinchilla lanigera. The sequence continues at coordinate 1,267,997 of NW_004955415.1, read as the reverse complement.
ACAACTGAGGGACAGTTGAGTGTTTCCAGTTTGGAGCCACTGTGAACAGAGCTGCTGTAAGATTTCCACACAGGTCTTTATGTAAATATAAGTTTTCATTTCACTTGGGTAACTAGATAGAAATGGGATTGCTGAATTATGGAACCAGTAACCTCTTTAACTTTTTAAAAGAGATATGTTTATTTTTCCAATATGCATGCAAGTTTACAACTACTTCTACTGTTTTAGAGTGCAGAAATAATTGTATTATTACCAGAATGTCAAATTATCAAGTACAACAACCACTTGGTGATCACTTTTCTGAAGTTATTGTCACAGAACACAGGAACAATTTTTAATTTATTTTTTCAAGACCAGAGTTACATTATGAGACCAGGATAAGCTGATAACGGGCTAACAGTTACACATGCTGCCATGTTACATAGGAGAAAAAGAACTTTTATAGTAAAGAGTCTCAAGTGCCTTATATTGGAATCTTTGAGATAGCTTGAAAATAGAAGTCTCTCCTTTTGTGGATGTGAGTGAAATGCACATTCTTTCTGAATCTGCTTGCTAATTCTTGAGATTTGTGTCTAAGGCCCATTTCTGGGTTTTCATTAGTTAACACTGAAATCAAAAAGCAGATGATGTGATAACCACAGTACCCCCCTTAGCCCTCCCAACTGTCACAGCATCCCACAGTAGCCCTGATTACTTGGGCATAGTGTCTTGGACCTTCAATAACAACACTGCTAGAAGGTGGAGCCACACATGAAACTATATGAATGATAACCGGTAATTATAGCAAGATAACAGGCGTATAGGGCCCAGGGACCACCCTCTGCATCCCTATCTTTCTGAAAAAGTCCATAATAAAGGGGAAAACCATCTTTTTTTTAAGTGGGCTTGTATAGCTTAGGCAAAAATGGGCAAAGCGGTAAGATTTTAGAAGCAAAATGTACACAATACACAAAATACACAGAATATAGCATTAATCTTCCACATACACAAAGCCTCATCTAGAAACATCTAAAGTAACTAATCCAAAGTAATATTCTGGTTTTGGATTGTTTCTGTGATGCAAATAATCCACTAACGATGAGATGCAGTTGAACAAAATTCTAGACTCAGTTTCATCTAGGCATCCTACTTACCAACAATCCCTTCCCAACCTCAAGGAAGGCCTTTTAGTCCCCCATCACTGAGATGAATGTCCTCCCTGCAGCTTCTCAAGCCATTCCTGTTAGTTTTTCCAGGCCCACGCCACACCAGGTTCAGGCCTGCTCACCAGGCTTTTGCTCTAATTTCCCCGCCCAGCCTCCCTTCACTACAACTCTCACTCAAATGACTCCCTCACAAAACTTACAAAGAGGTCTGCTCTAAGGTAAGAGAACCCAGCAGGAGTGCAGGTGTAGATCTAATCTTCCTTTCCACTCAGGGAGGAGGGGGAAAGAGGACACAGACAAGCTGGGGCAGGGAGGAGCTCAGCTTGCACACCTACTGCGAATAACCTGGAATTCTGGAACAGATTCCCCGCGCCCTGGAAGCACATTGGAATCCTCCACAGTGGAGAAAATACCAATTCTGCAAGCATCTGAAGGTACGAACAGTGACAGCAAAGGGATGCCAGAGAGGAAAAGCCAGGGGCGGAGGATCCAGGTAGCTGAGATGACTACAAAGGAAGAGGCAGAGGTCCCTGGATTTTATGGGGCACACACACAAAAGTCAGAACAAGAACAGACCCTAGTCAATTGTTGTGGCACATTTAACTTGCAAAGAAGCTGCCAAACTGTCTGCTGATCTACTTCATGGAACCCTATGGTTTTATGTTCTGCCAGCAGTACATGAAAGCTCCAGTTGTTTTATGTCCTCACCAGCACTTAATACTGTCAGATTTTTTTAAATGTTAGCTATTTGAATAGTTGTGAGATGGTATTTCATTATAAGTTTAATCTGCATTTTACAAACGACACTGAACATATTTTTATGTGCTTACTTGCTATTCAAACATCTTTTTTCTTTTCCTCTTATTTGCTGAAGTCTTCAAATATTTTATCAAACTTGTATTGGGTTGTTTTCTTTTTATAAAGTTTTGAAAAATGCAAATCTTTAGCCAGAAATGCAATTTACAAAAAGTTTCATTAGATCAATGTCTTGTCTATTCATTCTCTTACCAGTGACTTTCAGAGAACAAAAATTTTTAATTTTAATAAAGTCTAATGTATCAATATGTTCTTTTATGGATTATGCTTTTGTCATTACATCAAAAATCTCTTTGCCTAAGCACAGATTACAAAGATTTTCTTCTAGAAGTTTCATAGGTTTAGGTTTTAAATTGAGATCTATGACAATTTTGAGTTAATTCTTGTGTAAAATGTAAAGTGTGAGTTTAGTTTTAAATGTCTTCACAAGGCCATCCAGTTGTATCAACAACACTTGTGTAAACATACATTTTTTAAATGGATGGTGGTGAGTAGCAACACCAGTACTTAGATTTTATTGGATTCGTTTTGGGAATATGGTGAGCAATGAAATGCTTTCCTTTTCAAACATCAGTGATCATAATATACGGGAAATGGCATCCTTTGCAAACATTTGAATTGTGATGAAACAGTTGAGAGGAAAGTTTGATAATGTGTGGGGGTTGCCTTGCTTTTCTTAAGTTTTTTAGGGAATAGTTAAGCAAAAATTCTGAAGTCCACTCTTAAGCACTGACAAAATAAATAGAAAGGAAACTTACTGCAGAGTATTTCTACTCTGCAGGCTAATCATATGCCACCAGCAGAGAGAGAAATTAGCAAGAAAAAAGCAAAAAAATATGGCTTTGTAGTTCCTAATTTGAAGAAGACACTGGCTGTTACGACCAACGATCAAGTTCAGTAACACAAGAGGGAGAGTAGAATGGCGTGAACAAAAAGATATGAATGGAGTGTGGGATTTGCTGTACCTGGGGTGCCTGCAGATAAAACAGAATTACTCTTTCATGAGTTTTGAGTTTTGGTGGGTTTTCCTTGCTTGTAACTGGATAGGGTTTTCCTTTCTGTTCTCTTTTCATGTGTGCACATGCATATGTGCATATACGTGTGTGAGGATGATAGAAGGTTTTGTTATGTCTTCAAATACTTAGAGTAGTAGCATAACCATAGTACAGTGAAAAAAATATCAAAGACTCAGGAAACATGCAGGTTTGGAGTGTGAATTCTACCTCGCTATCCACTGGCTGTATGGCTTGGGCATGGTACCCTACTTCTCTAAACTTCAGTTTCTTCGCCAGTAAAATAATGACACGAACATCTTCTTAAAATAGTTTCCTACATTATACTTTTTCTGTCAGGATTTCAACCTAGGACAAAAGGTAAAAACAGTTCATACACACATTCTAATAAGATGTGCTAAGTAGATCTAAATTATTTATTTGCTCATTCATGGATGCTAAGTGGGGTATTATGTGTGGGAGATGAACTATAATAATGCTAACCTAAAGGTTTCAAAAACTTTTAAAACAAACAAAATGTTATAAAATGAGCTTGTATCAAAGGTCACATTCAATTCAGAAACTAATGAGGGAATGTTGCCATTGGTTCAAAGAACACATAAGATGATAGTTATTTATAGGTAACTTAGAAAAGGAACATTAGGATAAGACAGTTTATTCAATAAAAAAAAACTGGTTAGTACTACATCCCTATAAACAGAGAACTTAGGCATTATCTTTTCCACCAGACAGTAACTATTTGCATTTCTACCAGACAAAAATCTCCATGTTAATCACCAGTGGAAAATCAAAGTTGCAAACCCAATACTATACTGAAAGAACATCTTGTAATCTCTTTTTCTTGGTTCAAAGTTTCAGATCATTTTTCTGACAAAGAGAAGAAAAACAAACCAGTTTGAGACAAGTCCAGGAGAAGAGCTTTCTATGATTAAGTGTACAACTAAAAATGCACTCAGAAATATTTATTTTCCTTTAAACTTAATTTCTGTTTTAAAGCACTGTTCTGTGAGATATCCAAAACTCCAGCCAGTTACTTCCAGGAAGAGCCAGTTACTTCTATGATTTTCAAGTTTTAGGTTTAAATATGATCAAATACAGTGGTAGTTCTGTATATGAACTTAATTTTTTTACAATTTGTGGGCAGATGGTCACATTTGTATTTCTGTGGGGAAGATGGCTGTGTTGTGTTTGTCACCTGATGTCGAGTTTGTGAATGGAAGCAAAATTCTGTTGAACACGTTTGTTTGAGAACCAAATTATTTGCAAACAGAAGTGTTCCTGAACCGAGGTATTACTACTAGATTACACTCTTGCAAATACAACATTTCCCACACAAACTCACCACAGAGGCCCAGGATCTAGGAGCTTGGGAGTGTACCCACTACTGTGGCACGCATGGAAGAGCACAGTGCACTTCTCTATATGCTGGTTCAACCAACACTTACAGCCTTCCCATCCTTGCCTTTAGCTGCCACTCTTCCAGATAGGCATAGGAGCATTTCCATTTCTCAGGTCCGTGCGTACCATTCTGTGTCCTCCCCACTTGCCAGCCATGATCCACAGAGACTGTAGCTTCTTCCTTAGGATACTTTCTGTGCATGAACCAAAGGGCAAAATTCTGAGTGCAGCACTTTGAAAGTTAGATCAGGGCCTGGTAGAGCCTCCAAGAACTTCTCTAGGCCTATTTGCTTCATAGAGTACACGCTGGACATGCAATTTTTCCCCAGGGCTATACTCTGGAAATAAGTTACAGGATAACTTTACTCTGGAACACCAGACCCAAAAGGATATTATTATTTCCTCTCCTAGTCTGGCCAGGAGACACAAGTACAGACTTGAGGTTCAGAGTTCCTCTTCCCTTTCAAATGCCAGTGCAGTCACACTTGATTCTACCGGTCGTATTTCTCATCTCTCTTTCCCTGTCCTCAACCTCAGCCTGAGCACGTACATCTGATAAGGTGGGAGATGGAAAGATTACTATTTATAGCTGACTTCCCTAATCTCTTAAAATAAATAATTGTATTTGAAAGATTCCTAAACTTTGAGATTTAAATCTAGACTTTTCTGCCTTTGTTCCATAGCTTCTTCTCAACAACCCTCCCTATCCTGAAGGAAAATGCCAGACTGTGTTCTTAGCCAACTGGCAAGTATGTAGCAGTGGAGGGAGATGGGAAACACCACTGAATGCTTCGCGTGTCTGCCTGCTACATTAGTTTTACATGACGTACACTCTAGGTGTGACCTGCAATAATCCAGTCTCCATTAAAACTTGACTGGCTCACAGTGTGATTACATCTGGCCCTGAACCATCCTCCAGTCATGGATTTGTGGGCACAAGCTCATCTGAGCACATTAAAGTTGGCTCAGGAGGCAATGGGAACAGGCCACAAATGCCTGGCCTGAGGCAAGCTGCTTGGCTCCCAGCGGGAGTCTCAGAAACCCAGCCTGTCCTGCACAGCAGGGGAGCAGCCTGGGGAGTGAGAGCCAGGGGAGGTCGATCTCCCCTACCCCGTCCACATCAGGGCAGAAATCCTGCCAGAATTAACAGTGTGGCTCCTGGCAAAGCCCCTGCCCAATTCCCTGAACACTGTGGTCACCACGGCTTGTGTTTTCTCTGAGATGTGGGTTTTTAAAATGACCTCCTGAGGTCTGGCTCACAACTGAGTTCTCGGAGGGGAGAAGATGGGAAGCTGACACCTCTCTGTAAGGTGATTATGAAAACGCAGCAGGCGGTTACTCCTGGGAATGGTTACAACAGCACAGTGCACACTGAGTGTCCACCTCAATAAGGTGACTCCACAGCCATTGACATAAAATCACATCATGGAAACATAGTCCTCCAAGGGTCTGAGAAGAGTCTATACAAGTGGAAGGTTTGTACCTTCCACTTCGAGGGGCAAGAAGCCAAAGTAGGCCACTGTCAAATGATCGCTCGAGTGGGGCCTCTCCCTCTGTTCAGTTATGTCCTCTGTGTGTTTTGCCTTCTGCTAAGCTGTCAAGGACACTGTGGAAGATGGTTGTCCTGGTGTAGAAAATGAGTAAGCCACTAACCTTCCTGAGTTGGTGGTCTCAGGTCTGGACAAGCCTTGATTGCCTCGGGTAGTCAATCTCAGGAAAGGAGCTGAACCCACGGATCAGGTCAGGCATGAGTCAAGTGACCAATTTCCTGGGCCAGTGTGGGTACAAAGAGGTCCAGTTCATAGCTAACGTCTGAAGGACAGTGCTGGTATGTTATGTGTCCCAGTGATAGGCTTCATAGTGGACAATGACCATTCAAATGTAGTCTGTTCAAAAAGCTTTCCCTTTCCCAGACCTTGGGAGGTCATTGTAAAAACCCACATCTCAGAGAAAACATAAGCCGTGGGAGGAGAGCTAAGATGTTGTAGAAGAAAATGTGCTGAGTCCGAAGAGTAAAGAGACATTGGCCATCTGATTACAAGTAGAAATGGGACCAAAGGAACCTTGGTCCAGCTGAGTGGCTGAGACAGTCTCACTGTGTGGTGCCCGGTGCTTCCTGCCTCTCTTCCTGCCACACACAGAGCGCCCACCCCCTCTACCACAGAGTGTCTCTGCCCCTCACAACTTCAAATAGCAGCATGACTGTAGTCCATGACTCCAATAACTCAAACTTTAATTGCCCTGGCAGTAGCCTTATTTTATGTTAATGAAAATCTTTCTTTAAAAACATGCACAATTGTCTAACTTCTAAAGTACTGGGCTCACACTTCAGGCGTGACAGTCTCTAGGCTGTTTCGTTCATTTCTGGTCTCCTCCATCTGAGCCATGCACTGCCAAAACCGCACCTCACTCTCACTGCTTAACTCTCTTCCCTGCTTCCTCTCTGGTCCTTCCATCTACTTCCTGTTGTGACCTTCTTTTCTACAGAAAAGCTCAACTTTTGTAGTCGCTTTGATCTTTTATAGACATTTGGTCCTGCAAGGAGGAACCTGGCCAGCCTTATGATTTGTGTGCTCTGCCTTGGCCATCCTTTGCTATGCCACTCTCCATGTGGTGGCAAGTCTGCAGAGGCAAACAAATGTGACTACCAGAGTCTTCACTCCACCCCACCTCAAGCACAAGCTCACTTTTCCTCACTCCAAAGGCCCTGTAGCAGGATCCCTCGAGGATCTGCACCACTGCTCCACTGGCCCTTCAGAGGGCACATCACAATACTTGTGTGTAAAGAGTTGGGGTCAAAGGCAGTTGTCTGTGAGGGATGGACACGACACAGGCATGTGCACTGAGGTGAGTGTGCCCTCACCTGTGAGAGCTCTTGAGTGGCTGAGAGTCAGCTTTTTCTGTGTATCTGTGTTCTGGGGTAAAGTTTGGGGGCTCTGAGAATCCATATTCTTTCTAAGCAATTAGGAAGGTATATCTGTCACCCTAGAAGGATAAAACACATCTCACTCAACAGGTTTTAGCTTAATTAATAATTTAAAATGAGGAAATGTGGTACACGGCCTCCATTTGTAAATCTTGTCCTGGACTTTGTAAACATAAATACGAAGGGAGTAGCAGTCAGTGCTCACAGAGAAACAGATACATGTAGATGAGACAGGTGTGGAAGCGTACGGAAGGACTCTCTGCACCCTGGAGAGCCAGGGGCTCCAGTCAAAAGCCAAAGGCCTGCAACTCACTGCAGAGCCCTGTGCAGCCTGTCCCAGGAGCCAAAGCGTCTGTGCTGCCGGGCTGAGGAGTCTGTGCTGGAAGCCAGGAGACAGCCGGCCACTGCGAAGCCAGAGACTGGAGCTCCTCTGGAGAAACAGAAGTGAGACTTCCTTTTTCTTTTCCTTTTTATTGCATTCAGGCTACAAGCCTATTAGTTAGTACCACTCACATTCGGGTGGGTCTTCCACCTTCAGCAAATCCATCCAGTCACACCCAGAACTATGCTAAACCAATCAGCTGGGCTTTTCTTACTCAATTTGCCACAACAGTTACCAATCACATGGACACTGTCGCCAGACGTGAGACTCAAGTTTGGGGTTTTTTTTACCTAGATTTTTCCTATTTTCCATAAATACCTGTGAACCATCCTGAAATAAATTAAAAGAGATGTGGAGTGGTTTGGTTGGCCTGGGTTTGAGATAGAAAGGTATAAGCAAACCTCGCATGGAAACTATATTGGCAGATTTTTTTCTGCCTCTCCTGTTTATCAAACCCAAGTCCTCAAAAATCAAGTTGTTTACAGACTCTATCTATAGCTCTAATTCATCAAACCTAAATTCACAAAGGCAGGATATTCCACACGCAACCTTTGAAGGACTTCTCTATACTTTGATGGTTGTGCTTATCTGAAGTGTAACTAATTTCACAAGCTCACACTCCAGGAATTCCTAGCCTGTTGACAACGCAGAAAGATTTGCTAGCTCTGCTGAGCTTTCCTTGATTTCACAGAGGAGTGTCACAGAGTCTGTACCATGCAGACCAATGGGTGAGTTTCCCGTACTGGCTGTGAGAGTATCCTCTGTGACCCTTATTCTCGCTGTGGAAGGGAAACCTGTTGTTTTCAAATGCATACATTGCCATGGGCTTGCACGAAAGAACATTTTGCCACTGAGAAAAAGTTGTTGGCTAGGACGCTATGGGGATAGTGTTTCTGCACATGAACTTACACATAAAGATAGCACGGTTAAGAAAAACTTCTACTGATTTATGAGACAGAAGTCTTTTAAAAACTAGTTTTCAAGCTCCTTTAACTTTGTAATAACATTAAAAGATAAGCAGACAGATAAGCAGACAATAGACATTCCAAGTAGTTACATCACACACACACATACACAGGCACACATTTGATCTGATTATTTGGGGGTAGGAAAACTTTAGTATACGTGCTGCCGAAGCGAGCACAGGTAGGAAAACTTTAAAAACAGTATTTCCTGTGGTTTCAAAATGCTTCCATCTTCTTCATTTCTGAAATTTATGTATCTGATGCCTAGATTTTGACATTGAGTCTGACAACAGTGAACATGCTTTTATCACGACTGACATTAAAAAAGTGAGATAAATTCTTTTTATAGTTTGGGAGAGTTGGCAAAAATTTAAGCAGGATTGAAGTTGAATTTTGGCCAACCCACTGACTAACTAAACCCTCAGGAGTTCTTAAACTTTCTGGAGGTTGATGAGTTCATTTGCGAAATGAGATAAGAATACCTGCCTTATAAGTAATCCTCTAACAATTAAATAAGGCCAGTCAAGTAAAATACTTGGCATAGTACCTGGCTCATAGTAAATACTCAGAAGTGGTCGATGTGTCTGTAATATTATTACCGGTGCTTTTTTTTATCGATAGTTCTCAAAATTTGCTATTGGAGTATGCCGCCTCTGCAATTTGTCTATTTCTTTCACTGACGAGGAGTACTTTATTCAAAACCGGTAATTTGACAGATTTTTTGTCAGCCCTTCCCTTCCTCTTCTGCTGGGTTGATGGGGTGAACCGAACAAATGACTTTGGATTAACTTGTTTCTTACCCACGCCTCCTACCATGGTCAAACAACTTCAGCACCACGACAGAAAAGTAGGAGGAACAAAAAGCTCAGGAAAAGTGGAGAGAAATGCTTCAGCTTCTCGTGAAATTCAATGTGTACATTTCTAATGGGACTGAAGCAACATGTTAACCCCAGGTGCCGAGCAGCTTCTCGCCGCTGTTTCCCCAAACACAAAGACAACATCGCCATCTACTGCTACCACTGCAGATCACCGCAGAGAAAACTGCTCTTCATAGAGTAGAGAAGCCAGGGAAACAAAGGAATGTCTTTTTTACCTTATAAAACCAATAATTTGGTTTCTATTTCAGCTTCCAGAATATCCCTGTTTCACAGAGATTCACTGTTGGAAATCTCTTGCTGGGGCCATAAGCTGGCTCCAGAGTAGATGCCTGGCTGACTTAGTCAAATTTCTTCTCCTAAACTTTCTACCATGGTGCCTCTGACTTCCAGCTGTCACCTCAACTTATTATACTTAAGGATCTAAGGAGCGGTAATTTGTGTGTGGTTGGTATCTTCACCCTGCAAGTTAGCCAGGTATGGGGCAGTGGGGGGAACTGAGAAATCCTGAGAAGCCAGCATTTATGGTTATTGCTCAAAAAGTGACCATCTTCACATGAGAGGAGCTCAGGGGAACCTGAGAGTGAGGTGTGTGTTCTGGATCAGCCCTGTGGTCCCCAGCACCAGATCAGAAACCTGTCCCCACCACACAGACAGCTGACAGCAGTGTCATCTCCTGCCTGTCATGTTTTCCTCTGCCTCTATGGTGATTTATCACGGCAGGCTGACAAAGGGCAAAGACTGAGCTATTTATTAACTGTAAAGTGGTTGTGGAAGCAGCTGTATGAAAGGCACTCTGCAAAAGCAAGCCTGAAGTACTGCAGCAAGTTGGAGGAGAGGTACCCTTTCTCCATCCCCTTTGTGCACACACTTGTCTGGCATTTTATTTTTCCATCATCTCACTTGGCTCAGGAAAGTATCTTTCATCTTAGTTTGGCTTCCTTCCACGTTCCAGTGTGAAGTCTGGTCTCTGGGGGGCTCCCCGCCGCCTCGCATGTTCCTCAGATGCTAAGGAAAATTCTAGGATGCCCAAGTAATAATCTGGGAAGTGGCAGTTCATCTTGCACAGAGAATAAAATAATAAAAAGTGTCTTCACCTCCTACCAGAATAAACTGCACATTCCCTACCATAGGACAAGGCCTGCTTGTTATGTCCCAAGTAGGAAGCAAAGTGACTTAGAATGAGTGGGATTTTTCATGTCCTTGGAAGTGAGTTTGGCAGCATCACTGGGCCGATGTCAGCCCTTAGGTCCCAGCTCCTTTAGGGGTCATTTCCCCCCTGGAATCAGGACCAAAGTGAGCAGAGCCCATGGCCAGCCGGAGCGCACTCTTGCAAAGGTGAACTGGTTTAGTTTAGACCAGCACGAGGGACTTTCCAAAGTCAAAGCTATTGGGAAACGCAGGAAGGGGAGTGTTTGGGAAAAAGCTGTTAGTGCCGGATCCACGCATTCCTTCTTCCTTCTCTGCTGCCCGTAATCACTCCCAGCACCAGGTGCACGTGAGCAGAGAAGTGGCAGCCTCCTCCTGCCGAGGCCCTGACCGAAGCCACGGAGAAGCCCCCTCAGATCCTGCTTCTTTTCCAACCATAACTACACATTTAAATTCGAGGAAACAATTTAAACATAAAATAAAATGTAGCCACCAGTATTTTCTCTGTATATTTCCTTGCATTTTCTGGATGTTAAATTCTACTTGATGTCTTTCTCCTGGTTGTCTTTCAGCTTCTGCCTTGTTTATTTACATTATTAAATGCTGTAAATTTTATTTATTTATTTAGTTAGACTGTTACTTTATGAGAAGAACATATCGCAGAATTAATGAGGTATAATTGACAGAATTATTTAAATTTAAGATATATAATATTATTTTGATATACAAGGAGTAACCAAAACATACAGTGAATAACAACCATCATTGAATTCCTACCATCTTGTTTAGTGAAGCTCTGTATCATTTCTAATGTTCTTTTTATTACTTTTTATTCTCTTTAATGGTTTGATCAGTCTTGCATTCTTACAAAAATCTGGTAGTCTGAGCAACTTCCTTGAAGGTAACCATAGGTAATATAACAACCATTGTTAATTCCTATCATCTTCGTTTGAAATCCTGTATCATTGTTATTGTTTTGTTTTGTTTTGTTTTTGTCTTTGTTGTCATTACTTTGTTATTATTTTCTCCTTGAAAGAAAAAAACCTACAGTGAATGCATACATGATAAAAATGTATTACAGTAAGACACATTGCTGTTGATCCCTGTCAAAATACTCTCCCCCACTTCAGACACACTTATCATCCTTGCCACTTTCTGGAGTAATTCTGGAAGCCCTCTTTTGTGTGTGTCTTTCTAAGGTGTGACCAAAAGTACTGCAAATGCTAGTACTAAATGCCATTCGATGGAAAGGCAGGCTCATGCAAACTTTATGATGTGTCTTCATCTACCTTACGCACCAGAGCTGGCACCACAGGATTTCTGACTCCTCCCCAAAGTCAGAATGACCAAGAAAAGTACATGTTTTGGATCAGTTCAGTGCACCAAGGAAGCCATGACATTCGCAAAAGAGGACAAAGGGCAACAACAAGGGACTAAGTGTGTTTGAAGTGAGGGGAGTAGTTTGAGGGGAATTAATGGCAACGTGTCTTATACTATAATAACACTTTTTAATTTATACTATATTTATCACCTCTCCTCGTTATAATTGGTAGGTGTGTACACAGTAAGAACACTTGAGATCTTACTCTATAGCAAATTTCAGGCACACAGTATAGTATTGTTAACTGTAGTGACAATATTAGATCCCAGCAATTTTTCACTGTATAGCTGAAGATTTGGGAACATTGTCCCAGATCTCTCTATTTTGCTTCCTGTTTCTATGAGTTGAGTTATTTTTGGATTCCACATATAAGAGATGGTGCAGAATTTATGTTTTATTTCTCTTAGCCTAATGCCCTCTAATGTAATTCATGTTATCACAAATGGCAAGAATTTCCTCTTTTATGGTTGAATAATATTTCATTGTACATACTACAATTTCTCCATTCATTCATTTGTAGACATATAGATTGAATTCAGGTTGGGACTATTTTGAATAATGCTGTATTGAGCATGGGAGTGCAGATATCTCTTGAAAAGAATGATTTTGTTTCCTTTGTTACCTTTTGTTTTAAATGCATGTGTATTTTAAATTATTATATCTTTTAAAAATTCAACGCCATATTATTCAAGAGCAGGTTCCTTTGGGAGGTACCATGAATTGAACCCAGGGCCTTGTGCTTGCCAAGTAGGCTCTGTGCCACTGAGCTACATCCCCAGCCCCAACTTTACTTTTTAAAAATATTTTATGCCTGAAAGTTTCTTTCATCTGATACTGCTATACCTACATTAGTCTTTCTTTCTTCAGGCTGAAATAAGGGGTACTCTCTTCCATTCTTTTACTTTCAACAATTTTTTTTTATCCATATGACTTAAATGTATCTCTTGTTAAGTAGCATAAGGTCTAGTTTTTGTTTATCTTCACTAGATGATACAATCCATTAAGGTTTGGTATAATCAGACAACACAATCTCATATGGCTTAGTATGGTTACTGTTTTGTATTTTCTATTTGTTTCTGCTCTCCTAGATTTCTCCTTGTTCTCACGCTTGACTCTTTGCAGATTGTTTATTTTTTACATTTGATCTTATCTTACTCTTTTAATTTTAATATTTATTAAAATAGTATCCAAATTTTTAATATTTATTGTTTAAACTCTTTTTTTAAAAAAAATCACACAAGATGTTATTGCATGAAAGAATCAGTGCTTACTCAGCTTCATCTGTGTACTAACCATTTTCTTTACTCTTCACTTATTCTTATATCTCAGTCATTTTTTTCTTCATTCATTTTGTTTCTATCTTGAGCATAATCTTAGAATTTTCTTTCATAAAACTTGCTAATGGACACCTCAATTATCTACAAAAATCTTTATTTCACTGTTATCCTTAAGAGATGTCTGACTGTGTACAGAATTCTGGGTCAGCATTTTTCTAAATGCATGAAATACACTCCATTGTCTTCTGACTTTCAAAGTTGCTGCTGAAAAGTTACTGTCATGCTGTCATCCTCCCAGGTAATCTCTTCTCCTCTCTCTCCTCCTCCTGCTTCCTCCTTTAAAAATCATTTGTTTTACATTTTCTATAGTTTCACTATGAAATACAAAAGTTTTAGTTTATTTTTTCAATTCTGCTTTTCATTTTTGCACATCTAGAATTTGTATTATATTCTCAGTCATTACTTTTGTCTCATGCCATTCTTTTTCTTCTATTTCAAATTCTTAACCAATATATTTGAGGCGGTGATGTATCTCAGTTATGGAACACCTGCCTAGCCTGTGTAAGACACTTGATTCAGTCCTCAGCTCCATGAAAACAACAACAGCAACAAATGTATTTGACGACCTCCCTCTGACCTCCATAAATCATATATCTCTCTCCTTAGTGCACTTCTGCACTTCTGTTTAGATTCTGAATGAAATTTTCTCATCTGCCCTTCAGCTTACTAATATTCTCTTTAGCTTTGATGAATCTGCTATTTTATCACTATAACCAATTTTTCAAGTTTTGACTTCTTAATTTAAGAAGTTGTGTTTACCCAGCACTTGGGAGGCTGAGCCTGTGGTACAGAATGAGACCCTGTCTCAACAAAACAAAACAGAACAGAACAGAACAAAACAAAATGAAACAAAACAAAACTGTTTGGATTTAGTTCCTTTCTCAACCTGGTTTATTAAAATAAGCAAAATTTTCATATTATGTGTCTGAAACTGTCATAGAAGGCCAGTGAGTCTATTCATTTGTCTTTTATTTTTGCAGGTTCTTGCACAAGGTGAAACTAAGTATTTCTTTGTTTCCACAAGAAAATCATTTATAAGAATTAAAGAGGACATAGGATAAAGTGCATACCTCCAAAGAAGATCAGTATTGTTTCTTCCTAGCACTCTGGGCCTCAATATTCTATGATAATTGTAAATTAAATTCATAAGAAAAAAAATTTGGGGCCGTATGGATAAATTGGAAATACAAATCCTTGTAAAAATGAGTTTCTAACTGTCCATTGTTTTTTCTTTTCCTTCACTCTATTAAAGTAATCATCATCACACTCCTCTGGAGCTGGGAGTTTGAACAGCTTAACTGCTGGATTGGCTTTAACTGAAAGAGTGGCCATCTGAGGTCTCAGCATTTGCTGACAGATTCTTCTGCCAGGGTGCTACCATGAACAGCACTTATGGACCCGTTATGCTTCCTGACCCTGTTGCTCCTGCCCAGGTGCCTTTATACTTTTTATGTTTTTGTATATATCAATGAACAGTACAACGTATTAGCTACCATTTGCATCTTTCCTAAGTCTCATCAGATTCTATGTATAACTCTTTTTCTAGTAACAATATATTTTTAAAATTTAATTATGTTGACACATGCCACTCTAATTCATTTATTATAATTTATATCTGTTACATTTTGCCTACCAATTTAGGGTATTTGTAGTGTGAAGGTTTCTAGGTAAGCAGTTCTGCAATACAACCAGCTGTAGGAGTCCTCAATACCTTCACATATATTCTTCACTTCTTTTGCATGCTATCCTTCATTTTATAAAGCTCAGGAGCAAACATTACAAGATAAAACACTTTTGTTCATTGGCCTAACATTTACATTGTTGAACAGTGCACACTGAGACCCTGTTGGTAGTTGTGGACACATGTTGTCATGCTGCTTCCCAAGGCAGCTGTAAAAATAAATCAGATTCACTATGAACACATTAGCATATGTTATTTTCATGGTAGGATTATTTCCTAATTTAGTTGTACAGGGCACTTTAATTTTGGTTTAATTTGTGTTTCTCTGAACTTGTGCCAAGGAGTACATTTTTTTCCTGGATAAATATTTGCATTTGCTTATTTGCATACACTGGAATTTAAGTTTTTGAAAGGATCTCTAAACTGATTCAGTCTTTGGTCATTTCTCAAGAAAATGGCTATTCTTAGCAGCAATGAATATTTCCTAATGGTCAAGTAAACTCCCTGAGCACTCAGGGATTAAGCTAAAACAGGAAAGAAATCACTTTTTCCTCATTTTCAGAAGCAAACCCAGAAATGTGAACACTTAAGTGGAAAGACATCACCAAACTGTATTGTCAATATCATTAAAGTAAAAGAACCACGAGTTCAGTAAGTTTAATTGCAGATTTAATTCATGTTAGCAGAATTAATTGAGAATCAGGTTGTTGCATGCAAGGAACTGCCCTAGATCAATGAAGTGAACGGGAGCTTATGCTCTTGGGTAGGTGACAGGAGAAAGGAGGAATACTTAAGGAAAATGGGAGCGTTTCCTTCTGGTTCTCTCTCCAGCTTCATAAAATAACAGATGCAAAGGGAGAAGACACAGCACAATATCAAACAAATATTTGCTGAGATGGCTGTCTCCCATTGGGAAATGTTTGTGGTACATGGAGACCAGTTTATCTGAGCCTTTGGTCCCTGCTCAGCAGTAGCTCTGTCCTCTACAGAACTCCCAAGTCAGAGCAGGCTCTGAAGCATGCTAGTGTGAGGATCATGTGTAATGATCAATAGTCATGAATGGAACTTTTAGTTCTTATATAACTGTGATCACTACAAAACATTGTTAGTTGGAATTGTAGTTACGTGAGGCATCTAAAAAAACATGTTAAGAATCTTTTTTTTTTTTTTTTTTTTTTTTTTTTTTTTTTTTTTTTTTTTGGTTTTTCTCTGGTACCGGGAACCGAACTCACGACCTTGCGCTTGCCAGGCAGGCGCTTTTTGCCGCTGAGCTAAATCCCCAGCCCCTGTTAAGAATCTTTTAAACACTCCTTAACACAAGTTATTATAAACAGCATACAGCCCTCTTCTCATTACCACCTCTTCTCATTACCACCTCTTCTCATTACCACCTCTTCTCATTCTGGTGAACCACAAGGGGATTGGCATTCTAGTGTGAGCCCAGCCCTTCATGGAAGATCTACAACCAAAATCCCATTCTGTTGCTTTTGCCTACCTGTCCTCCATCCCTAGTCAACACAGTCACATGAATAAGAATTTAAAGAAAATGTATTTACTTTTGTATTTTGAAGTGGGGCTACTTGAATTTGATTCAGTTAAGCACAAGATGAAGATTTCTATAACCATTCTTCCTGTAAGTTAACAGACGCTATTAGTTCATGTACATTTGTCATGGCACTTGTGAAGTGTGAAAATATGGCTAAAACAGTTTTTAAATTAAAAAGCGATGACCTACAGCAGAGAGTAATTACAAGGAAAGATTTTCAACACTCCAGCCAAGTAATGGACCTCCCTTCCTGGCTTGAACTCCTGTGTTTAGAAATATGCCAAGTACAGCATATACTGTACTGAATTTCTTTTGACTCAGCTTTCACTATAATGATGTTTATTTAAAAGCATAGTGCCAAATGGGGCTTCCTTGCTGTTAGGCTTGCAGCATATAGAGTTTATAAAGTTTCTAAGATAGCAGAAATTATCTGCCACAAATACTTGTTTTGGAGCTCAGGTGAGTAAAGTTTTATTTTCCATACTGTTTATAATAAAGATTTTTTTAAAAAAGATTCATTAGTTCACAAGTGTTCATTTTTCCACAAGGTATACATTTAAATGTAAGGCATGTTTCTCTCTCAGTAACTAATTATTCTCTGAGACCTTGCTTCTATAGCATCATTTGGGGTGTCACCTCCCTGGTTTGCACTTGCTTCCTGGCAGGCACATCAGGACAGTACCTGTCACACCTTCTGAGCCCTTCAGGAAGGTATCACATAAAAGGATGAGAAATAGGAAGCTAAAGACTCAGGATCCACTTTACTAAGAAACACTTATTAAGTTGAGGCCTAAGTTTAGCCATAGTGTCATTTAGCCTCGTGTCCTCACCTTTAAAGTGCAAACAAATATTACTCATTTTGCTCATCTCCAAAGTGAGTAAATATTATATAAGATCATGTGAAAGCTCTTTGTAAACATTAGACACATT
This sequence comes from Chinchilla lanigera, assembly GCF_000276665.1. Taxonomy (NCBI): domain Eukaryota; kingdom Metazoa; phylum Chordata; class Mammalia; order Rodentia; family Chinchillidae; genus Chinchilla; species Chinchilla lanigera. The sequence continues at coordinate 1,250,453 of NW_004955415.1, read as the reverse complement.
TCTGTACCCCCAACCTTTGGGAAAGCCAATTATGGCCCAGTCCAGTATTGACTAGCATTCTTTTAGCTCCAAGTACCAAAAATACAATTCAAGTAGAATCAAGATAGACAAAAATAGGTTCCTTTGTCAGAGCTGAGCTGCACCTTGGATGGCTTCAGGAACTCGGGTGACCTGCTGCTGGCCCCACACATGAGCTTGGGACAAGGCAGAAAGCCGGACAGTGGTGGGGCTGAATCCCAGACATCTGCAGGAAGCCCACTGAGGTGCAGCGGTGCCTGCCTGACCAGCATGAAAGGCAGGCAGAACCCCCAGGCACCCTCTGGGGCCTTGGTGGCTACTGACCACACCCATAGTGTGTCTGTGGGGGCTGGGCTGAATGCCACAAACCTTTAAGAACCCCAGTGAGCAACTCTGGTGCCTCTTCCACTAGTGTGTGAGGCACATGGAGTCCTGGACTACTTCTGGGGCCTTGGTGGTCACCACCAGAACAAATCGCACCCCCCTGGGAGTTTAGCTGAAACCTGAACAGAGCCAGCAGTCTTGGGGAGTCCACCCTCACCCTCCCCTTCCAGTGTGGGGAGCAGTTTCTATCCTGGGCAATATCTAAAGCCTCAGTGAACATGACCTGCATCTCCCCACTACTCTTATGGAAGCTGGGCTGAATCCCAGACATTCTCAAGAACTCTGGTGAGCTTCCCTTGCCCTTCCCACACATGCCTGGGAGTCAAATGAATGCAAGAAAGGTCAGAGCATCTGGGACCCCATCCTGCCACCACTCACCAGCACAGGAGCTACACTGAGCACTGGGGACCTTCAGAGTCTTGCCCTGCCACTAACACTCAACCAGGAGAGTGAAGCTGCACTCCAGGGAGCCTCTGGATCTTCAAAAATGATACAACAAATGAGCCAAATGCAATCCCACATATCCACACCACCCAAAACAAGTCCAGGAGACATCAACACAGAAGAGCCTGAAAGTCATACACCTGAAATCTCTTGAAATGATAGCAACTGAAATAAAGAAATAACTCCATCACACCATAGAAGACATCAGATCAGAAATAATGTCTCAGGTGAGAAAAGAAATGACAGCAATAATGAAAAAAATGCTCCACATATCCAAAGATGACATAGACAAGAAAAAAGAGAAGAGCATAGACAATTCATGGAAACCTTCAGGGAACAATATAGAAAAGAACTAGAAGGTATGAAACAGATGAAAACAGATATCCAGGAACTTAAAAATTTCATTGAAAGCTTGCAAAACCGCCTGAATGAAGCTGAAGATAGACTTTCAAACCTTGAAGACAGCACTGCCACTAATGAATGTGAAAGGAGGGATCTCTTAAAAACAACAAGGAGCCAGGAAATAACAATTCAACAACTACAAGATGAGGCAAAGAAAAACAATGTCAGGATAATAGGTATTAATGAAACAGCAGGTGTCAACACAAATGACAGAAAAAGACTATTTATAGAAATAATAGCAGAAAATTTCCCAGGCATGGAAAAAGAATCAGACGTCCAGATAAGTGAAGCATATAGAACTCCAGTTAATCATAACCAAAGTAAGACTACACCCAGCCATATAGTGATCAAGATCCTGGAAACTCAACAAAAGCTCAGAATATTAAAAGCTGTTACAGAAAAGAAACACATAGCCTATAAAGGAAAGCCTATCAGAATCACGGCAGACTTCTCAACACAAACCATCATGGCAAGAAGAGCTTGGAGTGAAGTAGTTCGGGTACTGAAAGAAAACAACTTTGAATCCAGATTGATGTACCCTGAAAAACTATCTCTCAAATTTCATGGAGAAATAAAATATTTTCATGATAAAGAACAACTGAAGAAATTCATGCATGCTAAACCAACCCTACAAAGAGTACTAAAAGATATTCTAGAAAGAGATAAAGCCGACCCCAACTTCAAGAACAACAACAGAAAGGAACCACAAAGCAGAAAATTAAACAGAGGGAAAAAGGAGGATCCAGAAGCAAGAAAATATCACAACAAAGATAAGCCAGTACATATCAGTTATAAGCCAGTACATATCAGTTATAACATATCAGTTATAATCAATGTAAATGGTCTCAATGCACCAATCAAAAGAAGCAACCTAGCAGAGTGGATTAGGAAACAAACCCCAACTACATGCTATATACAAGAAACACATTTAACTCAAAAGGAAATTCATAGACTGCAAATTAAAGGATGGAAAACAATACTCCATGCAACAGGAACCCAGAAAAAAGCAGGTGTAGCTATTCTGTTTGCTGACAACATGAACTTCAAACCAATAACAATCAAAAGAGATAAAGAATGTCATTACATACTTATGAGGGGGAAGCTTCAAGAGGAGGAGATAACAATCATAAACATCTAAGCACCAAATATAGGAGCACCCACCTATATAAGACAAATTCTAACAGACATGAAAAATGAAATAAGTAGCAACACAATCATAACAGGACACTTTAACACACATTGACACAAAGAGATAGATCAACTAAACAAAAAATTGGGACAGAAATAACAGAACTTAACCAAACGTGTGACCATATGGACTTAGTAGAACTTTACAGAGTGTTCCACCCAACAGCATCAGAATACACATTCTTCTCAGCTGCACATGGGACATTCTCTAAAATAGACCATATACTAGTACACAGAACATGTTTAAGTAAATGAAAAAGAATTGAAATTATCCCATGCATACTATCAGACCATAGTGCAATGAAATTGGAAATTAATGACAAAAGAAAACACAGAAACTCCATAAACAGCTGGAAATTAAATAACATCCTCCTGAACAACCAATGGGTCACAGATGAAATCAAAGTAGAGATTAAACACTATTTACAATAAAATGAAAATATACATACAACCTACAGGAACCTGTAGGATGCAATGAATGCAGTCCTCAGAGGGAATTTTATAGCAAACTGACTCCCATCTCAGGAAAACAGAACAAGCACAAATAAACAATCTTACGCTGCACCTCAAGTTCCTAGAAAAAGAAGAGCAAGTCAACCCCAGAGCCCAAAGAGGGCAGGAAATTATAAAGCTCAGGGCAGAAATTAATGCAATGGAGACTAAAGAAACAATACAAAGAATTAATGAATCAAAGAGTTGGCTCTTTGTTTTTTGTTTTTTGTTTTTTTTGGCTTTTCTGGTACCAGGAATTGAACTCACGACCTTGCGCTTGCCAGGCAGGCGCTTTGCCGCTGAGCTAAACCCCCAGCCCCAAGTTGGCTCTTTGAAAGAATGAATAAAAATAGATAAACCCCTAGCCAACCTTATCAACAAAAGTCGGAAAAAACTGAAATATATGCAATAAGGAATGAAACAGGTGAAATCACTACAGATCCTGAAGAAATTCAGAAGATTATCAATACCTACTTTGAGAATCTTTATTCTCATAGGATGGAAAGCACAGAGGAAATGGACAGATTTCTAGGTACAGATGAATTACCAAAGCTGAATGAAGAAGATATAAGAATCCTGAGTAACACAGAATCAGCAGTGAAATTGAGACTATAATTAAAAACTTACCAACAAAGAAAAGCCCGGGTCCAGATGGATTCACAGCTGAATTCTACAAGCAATTTAGGGAAGTTTTAACACCAGTTCTTCTCAAACTCTCTAATGAAACTGAAAGGGAAGGAATTCTCCGCAACTCATTCCTGGAGGCAAGTATTATCCTGATACCAAAACCAGAGAAAGATCCAACCAAAAAAAAGAATGACAGGCCAATCTCCCTAATAAATATAGATGCAAAAATTCTCAATAAAATACTAGCCAAAGAATACAAGTCATCAAAAGATTATACACCACAACCAAGTGGGAGTCGTATCAGGAATGCAGGGATGGTTCAATATACACAAATCAATTAATGTAATACACCATGTCAATAGAGCCAAGGACAAAAATCACATGATCATCTCCATTGATGCAGAAAAAGCCTTTCATAAAGTCCAACACTCATTCATGTTGAAAACCCTACAGAAAATAGGAATAGATGGCTTTTACCTCAAGCTGATCAAAGCCATCTATGATAAACCAACAGCTAACATCATACTAAATGGTCAAAAATTGAAAGCTTTTACTTTAAAATCAGGAACAAGACAAGGATGTCCACTGTCACCACTCCTACTCAATATAGTTCTGGAAATATTGACTAGAGCAATTAGACAAGAAAGAGAAATAAAAGGAAAAATGATAGGAAAGGAAGAAGTGAAATTATCATTTTTTGCAGATGACATGATACTCTACACAGAAGACCCCAAAAACTCCACCAAAAGGCCCATGGATTTAATAACCAAATTCAGTAGCGTAGCTGGATACAAAGTTAACACTCAAAAATCAGTAGCATTCCTGTACACAAGTAACAAACTGACTGAGAGAGAAGTTAGGGAAACCACACCTTTCACAATAGCATCTAAAAAGATGAAATACTTAGGAATCAATCTAACAAAAGAAGTGAAAAATCTATACAGTGAAAATTATAATACTCTGAAAAAAGAGATCGAAGAGGATATCAGAAAATGGAAAGATATTCCTTGCTCATGGATAGGAAGAACCAACATTGTGAAAATGGCCATACTCCCAAAATTGTTGTGCAGATCCAATGCAATCCCAAGTAAAATACCATTAGTATACCTCACAGATATGGAGAAAACACTCCTAAAGTTCATCTGGCATGAGAAGAGGACTAGAATAGCAAAATCAATCTTGGGAAACAAAGGAAAGGCAGGAGGCATCACAATTCCTTTCTTAAAATTATATTACAAAGCTATTGTGATAAAATCAGTATGATACTGGCACAAAAACAGACGTGAAGATCAATGGAACAGACTGGAAGATACAGATACAACTACAAACACACTCAGTCACCTTATCTTCAACAAAGGGGCCAAATATGTTCAATGGAAGGAAGATAGCTTCTTTAATAAATGGTCCTGGAAAAACTGGCTTTCCACATGCCAAAGACTAGAACTAGACCCATGTCTTTCGCCATGCACTAAATTAAAGTCAAAATGGATCAAAGATCTAAATATTAAAACAGAAACACTAAATTTATCAGAAGAGAAAGTAGGTAAAATCATGATGACATTGGAGCAGGCAGAGAGTTCATGAACAAAAACCAAACTGCACAGGAAATACTTCAAAGAATCAACAACTGGGATCTCATCTTATTGAAAAGCTTTTGCACATCTAAAGAAATCACCAATAAAGTAAAAAGAAAACCCATGAAGTGGGAAAAAATTTTAGCCAACTCCCCCTCAGATAAAGGACTTCCATCTAGGACATATAAAGAATTTTAAAAAGTTAGGCCCCCCAAATTTAAAGGCCTATCCAAAAATGGGCATCTGAGATGAATACACACTTCTCAAATGAAGAGATACTGATGGCAAATAAAAACATGAAAAAATGTTCAACTTCATTGGTCATTTGAGAAATGCAAATTGAAATAACACTGAGATTCCATCTCACCCCAGAAAGAATGGCTATCATCAAGAAATCAACCAATAACAAATGCTGGAGATACTGTGGGGAGAAAGGAACCCTACTCCACTGCTGGTGGGAGGGCAGATTGGTGAAACCACTGCGGAAATCAGTTTGGAGATTCCTCACAAAGTTAGGATTGGAAGTCCCATTTAACCCAGCTATTCCCCTTCTGAGTATTTTGCCAGAAGAATTAAAGACATCATACCACAGCGATATACGTGCACCCATGTTTGTAGCAGCACAATTTGTTATAGCTAAATATTGGAAACAACCCAGATGCCCATCCACTGAGGGATGGATAAAAAAGATGCAGTATTTTTATACAGTGGAGTATTACTCAGCTATTAAAAAGAGATAATCTTGAGGCTTTTGTAGGTAAATGCATGCAACTAGAGACCATACTCATAAGTGAAACAAATTGGACCCCCATGTGTAAACATCATATTGTCTCCTTGGTGTAGGAATCTGAAAGACTAAGTAAAACTCAAAACATACAATAGATGATAGGAAAGGGAAAGAAATTGCTCAAAAGAAGGAATGACTGTGATGAGGGAAAGAAGAAAAAAGAAAGGCAAAACATATATATATGAATAACTGCAATAACTGTATTGCTGATGTCTGATGGTGTATTGAAATGAACAGTTAATGATTACAATTTTTTATGTTCTGATTTATTATGCATGCTTGTGTCTGGTGGTCTGAGCAACTGAAGTGAAGGTAATGGTATGCAGTGGAATTAGAATGGTGAACTCCTACCATCTTGTCTAATGAAACTCTGTATTATTGCTACTGTTTTATCAAAGAATTATTTTCTTATTCCCTATAGTGGTTTCAGCAATCTTTCATTCTCACATCTGGTGATCTGAGCAATGTAGCTGAGGATAGCAATATGGAATGTAATAACCACTGTTGATTCGTATTATTTTGTCTTGAGACTCTGTACCACTTTGAATGTTGTTGCTCTGATTTGTTTGTTTGTGATACTGGTATGGTGCTACTGTTCTATTTCTTTGTTTGTTTGTTTCTCATTTACTACTCTCTTTAAAATAAAAAAGTGGAAAAAAGATAGACAAAAATAAATTGACTTGATATATAAAAATTCATTGTATTTCTATTCACTTATAATGAACTACCAGAAATGAAATTAAGAGAATCATTTCATTGAATACACAGAAGCTTCGGAATAAATTTAACAAACAACAAAAAATGCCAAACTTACACTGTGAAAATCACAATACATTGTTTAAACAATTAAAGAAGATCTAAACAAATGGAAAAACAATCCATGTTCATAGGATCAGAAAACATAATCTGGTTAAGTTGTTAACACTCTCCAAATTGATCTACAAAGTCTCTATCAGAAACTTCATTAACTTTTTTGTAGACATGGGCAAGCTGATTCCAAAATTCATACAGAATTGCAACATACTTGAAAGAGCACAGTCTTGAGAAAGAAAAGTGGGAGTACTCACACTTCCTGACTTCAACACCTACTACAAAGCAACAGTTATGAAAACACTGTGATACTGACACTGTAGATCAATGGGAGAGAATTGAGAGACTAGAAAAAACCTGTGTGTTTAGGACCAACTCATTTTCCTTTTCAGCAAGAGGGGTGCAAAATCATCTGATAATGTATGGTGTGGGAAAGCAAACTGTCTTTCTTCTGCTTCCACACAACAAAATTCCAAACAGAGTCTATGACCTCCTCAAAATGTGGGGATTCCTTTTCACCAGCATACAAGTAATTGATTCTGTAGTGGTGGCCAGGAGCTAAACATCCTCTGATTCGATTCAGTTCTTATACTCTCTGCTTGCAGGTGGCATCAGATCCTACAATCTGAGGGTACAGTCCCAAGACTGCTGTGACTTTAGAACCAACAGTAAGGCTTGGTTATTTTACCTGTGCTTCTAACCAACCAGCTATACAGCAGGAAACGCAAACCCTTTCCTCGTCTCATTAATTTAGTAGAGTGGTTCACAGAGTCAGAGAAATACATTTCCTCATGTACTGTACAGGGCATTTCAAAGGATGGAGACAAACAGATGCATAGAGTGAGGTATGACAGAGTGAGGCGCTTCCATGACCTCTCCCCTGGAACCTCCAAATGTTTAGCTTTTCAAACAGCTCAGAACTCTGCCCCTGGGGGTTTGACCTACAAGAAACTCCTAACCTCTAATCCTGCCTTGATCGTTCAGGAGATCAGCCCCACCCAAAGCTACCTAGGAGCTGCCAGCCATCAGTCAGCTTGTTAACATACAAGAAGACACTCTACACTTCAGAGAGTTGAATGAAGAGCTGTGTGCCCTGAAAGGAGGACCAGATTATATCTCATGGAATCACATGAGGAAAGGGTCATATTTTCAACAAATGCTACTGATGTTAGATAGAAGATATAGAGATAAGTAGAAAGGAGATGAAGAAAGTGCTAATTTTAAGATTATATTTTTATAGAAAAAACCCTATCGTTTGCAAATTTTTCCCTTCCAAGCTACTCATTCTTAAATCTCTAAACCCTAAAAAATATCATAGACAGTTTTTCTCCTGTAAAACGGGCCTTTTCTCTGTAAATGGGCTCTTGCTCTCCCCCTGTAACTTGAACCCAGCTTTTCTCCCTTTATGGTAGATTCACAGGTTCTGCAGATTTCCACTCCAAAACAGCATAAAAACCCCCAACTCCAGACTATCATGTGCTTCTTTTAAGGACCCACATTCTATTTTCTCTGAGTGCAGCTCTTGTTTAACTCTGCCTAATAAATCTTTTTTATGCCTCCTGCTGCTGTGTCCTGAAAATGCCTTTTCTGTGATGGAAATCAGCGATCCTATTCTGTAAGGGTGAGATGAGAGCCCATCTCCTGTTTGAGGAACCTCCTTAGCCCCATTAAGTGACAGCGCTGCAGGACTGGACAGCCAGTGCAAACAGATGAAGTTGGATTCTTCTCTTATGCCGTATAAAATTAACTCCAAAAGCATCAAAGCCCTGAACATAAAAACTAGTACCATAAAACGATTAAAAGAAAGCATGGAGGAAATCTTCATGTTCTCAGAACAGCAGGAGGTTCTTTCTTAGGTTTAACATCAAAAGGACAACTAACAACAACTACAAAAATAAATTGGATGTCATCAGAATTAAAAGCTTTTGTACATCTGTCAAGAAAGTGAAATGGGAGATTACAGAATAGGGAAAATATTTGTAAATCACGTCTATGTCAATAAGTAAGATAAATATTCTAACTTTTAAAATAGGCAAAATTCTCAGTAGATAATTTTCCAAAGAAGATCTACAATATGTAAATACATGAAAAACTCCTTGACATCATTATTCACCAGGAAATGCAGTCAAAACCACAGTGAGATACCAACACGCTAAGTAGATTGTTTAGAATAAAAAAGTGAAATATTAAGAGTCAACAAGGATATGGCAAAATCAGAAGTCACTACGTGCTGTGGGTGGGAATGTAATATGAAATGGCCACTTTGGAAAACAAGCTGGCAGTTTCTTAAACAAGTAAAAATGGTTATTGTATGACCCAGCAAGTCCACTTTTAGGCATATACACAGAAGCATGAACACAAATATTTATAGCAGCATTATCCATAATATACAAAAGGTAGAAACAGCCCAAGTGCCCCCCAACTGAGAAGGATAACAAAATATGGTATATCCACACCACATGGTGCATACTGTCCTTTAGCCACAGAAAAGAATGAACCGATGCATGGCATAGCATGAACAAACCATGAAAACACAATGCTAAATGGAAGAAGATACACACCAAAGACTAAATATTATATAATGCTGTTTATTTGAAATAGCCAGAATAAGAAAATTTATAGAGATAGAAAATGTGTTTGTATTGCTTACGGTTGAGGGTATTGGAAGATACAGGTGTAATAACTAGAAGGGATGGAGGCTCTTTTAGTTTTAAGCTTTAGTTTATTTTTAATTAATATAAAACTCTGTGTAATTTATAAGGGGCAATGCAATGTCTATTCCATTCATTGCTCTAAAACAGAAGCTTGGGGTGACATGGTAGAAGTCACTGTTCTAGGGGATTTGGAAGAAGTTGCTGAAACAACTTTATATTTGAATTTATTATATTTATTTCTCCCTTTTAAAGCCAATGTGATGTATTATCAGTGCTTTACATTATAACCACATAAACTTATTTCTGCTTCGATTTGAAGGATTTAAGCAATTTATGCATCTTAAAATTATAGAGATAAATTTTCTAGAATTAAAAACTGGCCTTTAAATGAAAAATTAAAAGTTAAACATAGATGTTTTAGAATCTTTGATTTCAAAATTTTTTCTTCTACAGTATTAATCTGATATCTATACTTGATTTTTTTCCTAAGAGAAAACATCTTAAGACATGTTCAATGCTTTTCCCTTTCCACGTTACATTTTATCTTGGGTAGATTTCAAACCAGAGTAGCTATTATAGGATTCTAGGATATGTGTGGGGTTTTTTTAAGTGATAAAAATATTCTAAAATTAACTGTGGTGATGGTTGCTAATGTCCATTGAATTATACCATTTAAATGGGTCACTAGTTTCTAAGGCAGGAAACAATGGCCTCAAGCCATACCCTCCATCATTTGTTACATCTTAAGTGAGGGTAGATTTTTATCTAGGGTCTGTAAAAATCTACATCAATAAATGAATCAGAGATATATGCTCAGAAGCAGAAACAAAATCACTTTATTGGAAAAGGAAGAGAAATACTTTATTTCCCAATAACGCAAAATCACTTTATTGGGAAAAGGAGAGAAAATAAGTAGGTAAACAGCTACCTCTGGAGTAAGGTAGGGAGCCCAGAGCTGGCGCTCAGAAGGGTTTTGTTCTCAACCTCTTTGACTGCAGGGTGAGAAAGGGGTTCTCCCCCTTGAGAGTGGGTATCACCTGATTGGCTGTTCTGGGCTCCAGACCCTGATTTAGCCATTGCCCCTTCCACTAACTATGAGCACATCCTTGGGTGTGCACTTCTGTGCCTCTGTGCTGTCCAGGCGCCTCGTGTGAATTTACAGCAGAGCTACATTCGAGGCAGAGTTAGTAAAAAGGATGCATGTGCAGTTCAGTGTATTCATAGGATGAGACTGATAAATATACATGTACTTATATACATGGGCATGTGAGTGTCTAGGTGTTACTGTGTATTTTTTGTACCAATTGAGTTTTTATAATATAGATCCCCCCACTTCGTTTCTTTTGTGCTTAACTGGCTACGGAGGGAGGAGGGATGGGAGCTCTGGCAGGAAGTGAGCCAGGCCAGCCTTATCAGCTCTCTGTTTTTCTTAGCTGCCATCTGTCTCTGTCTCTGTCTCTGTCTCTGTCTGTCTCTGTCTCTCTACACAGTTTTAACTCTTTACTTACCAGAAACCTCACTGAAGCCCTTTAACTTTCCTGCCCCCAACTTCCCCTACAACTGGACAGGAGGGTTGGATGTTTTGTCCTGTGATCTTATTTATTGTTTACTTTGTTCTGAAATTAAAGCATGTGAAATAAAGAAAATGCAGTTTTTAAAAACAATAATAATAAATGGGTGAAGTGTACGGTATATGAGTTATACTTCAATGTAACTTTTTTATTTTTTGTTCAATTTTTATTTTTATTAGTACCTGTTTGCTGTACATAACTACCACAGTTTTGTGGGGATTTGGTAAATGTACCTCAACGCCTCATCCCCTTTCCCTCCACTCCCTTTCCCTTCTACCTCTTGATCTCCTTCCCATTTGCAAAAAACCTGCCTCCTACTTCCTGTACCTAAACTTTATTTTGCTCTTTATTTATATTTTGGATTTCTCACAGAAGAGAAACCAAGTGACATTTAAGCTTGTCAGCTTTTTTGCCCTTAACATTATGGTTTTAGGGTGCATCCATTTTCCTACAAATGACTTAAGTTTATCTTTCTTTATGACAGAGTAGTACTCTACACCACATTTTCTTTACCTATGTATTGATGGGCATGTACGCTGCTTCCAGGATTTAGTTATTATAAACTGTGCTGCTATAAGCATTGGTATGGACACATCATTGTAATATGACAACTTTAATTCTTTTGGGAAGACACCTAGAAGGGGAATAGCTGGGTCAAATGGAATTTCTAGTTTTGGTTTTTGAGGAATCTCCATACTGATTTACATAATGCATGTTCTAGTTTACATTCACACCAACAATGTAGAATTCTTTTTTCCCCTCTGCAGCCTCTCCAGCATTTGTTATTATTTGATTTCTTGATGATAGTCACTCTTTCTGGAGTAAAATGGAATCTCAGTGTTGTTTTAGTTTGCATTTTTCTAATGACCCTAGATGTTGAACATTTTTTTCATTTATTTAGTGGATCTTTGTACTTCTTGAGACTCTCTGTTCATTTCAGTTGTCCGTTTTTTGACTGGGTCTTTTTTATTGGGGGGGAGTCCAATTCTTTTAGTTCTTTATATATTCTAGATATTAGTCCTCAATCCAAGAAATAGCTGTCAACTATTTTTTTCTATTCTATAAGTTGAATCTTAACTCTGTTGGCTGTTTCTTTGTCTGTGTAGCTTTTTAATTTGATGTGATCCCATTTGTTGATTCATGATATTATTACTTGTGCAATTAGTGTTCTATTCAGAACATCCTTGCCTATGTCTATGTCTCTAAGAGTTTTACCTATTTTATCTTTCAGTAGATTAAGTGAACAAACAAAAAAAAAAAAAAAAAGAAAAAGAAAAGGCTGAAATACAATAACAAACAAACAAAAAAACCAAAAAAGAAAGGGCTGAAGTAGATTAAGTGTTCCTATTTCAACATTTAGATCTTTGATACATTTTGATTTTGGTTTAATACAGTGATGAGCTATATGGGTCTACATTCAATCTTCTATGTGGAATAGCTAGATTTCCCAGCACTATTAATTAAAGACACTATCTTTTTCAGTGCATGTTTTGGCCCCTTAGACAAACATCAGATAGTTGAATGTGCCTGGAGTTGTTTTTGCATATTCACTTCTGTTTCACTAATACACAAGTCTATTTTTGTGCCCAGTGCCATGCTGTTTTTATCACTGCAGCCTTATAATATAACTTAATATTTGGAATTGTGATGTCTCCTGCTTTGCTCTTGTTACTCAGGTTTGCTTTTCCACTCTAGGTCCCTTCTTGTTCCATATGGATTTTAGGATTATTTTATCTAGTTCTGTGAGGAATGCTGCTGGTATTTTGATTACAATTGTACTTAATCTGGGCATCAGTTTTGGAAATATGGCCATTTTGACTATATTGTTGTGCTTATCCAGGAACAGAAATTATCCTTCCATTTTCTGAGGTCTACTTTAATCTTTTTCACAATGTTTTAGTTTTCCGTATAGAGTTCCTTCACTTCTCTGGTTAGATAAATTTCTCAGTAAGTTCATTATTGGTGTAGAGGAGTATTATTGATTTTCAGGTATTGATTTTGTATCCAGTTATATTGATAACTTTTTAAATTAATTCTAGGAGTCTTTGGTGGAATTTTAGATCTTCTATATAGAGTATCATGTCTTCTGCAAATAATGATAATTTGACTGCTTCCTTTCCTTTATATATTCTTCTTTTCTTTCTCTTGCCTCATTGCTCTGGCCTATGTTTTGAGTATTATATTGAACAGTAGTGGTGATAGTGGACATCCTTGTGTTGTTTCTGATACTGGAGGAAAAACTTGCTTCCCTCCATCTAATATGATGTTGGAAGTAGACCGCTATTGCTTAGAATAGGCAGGCTTAGAGAGTAAGCAGTCTAGGTGTCCAGACCCCTATCACTCCTACTCCCAACTCTCCCTCTTTCTGTTGACTTCTTTTCTTGGTAGCAAGAATGATGATGAAAAGCTCTTGGCTGACTTTCTATCACTGTATTAGTCAGTTCAGCCTATAACAAAATAATGTGGGCCAGGTGGCTTAAACCACAGAAATTTATCTATCAAAGTATCAGAGGCTAACAAATCCAAGAGTAAGGGGCTGGAAGGGCTTGGTTCATGGTGAGCCCCCCCGCCTTCCTGGCTTGTGAATAGCCACCATTCTCTGCGTCCCCGCATGGTCTTCCCTCAGATCCTGCACATACAGGAAGAGAGCCCTCCACTTACAAGGACACTACTCCTGTGATATTTGGGCTCTATCTTTATGAACTCACTTTGTCTTAACTACTTCTGTATAAGCCCTCTACTCACTGGCAGGCTACTTTATAAACAGACAAGCTTTACTTTTTGGCTCATGGTTCTAGAGGTACACAGTCAAGGCGGCCTGTGTGGTAATGACCTTCTTGCTGGCAGACCACCAAAGCATCACAGAACATCACATGCAAGAGACAGGGGCACACTTGTCCGTGTGTCTGACCATCTAGTCTCTCCGTCTCTCTCTTCATAAAGGCACCAGGATTCAATCACAGGAACTTTACCCCGATGACCTTATCTAAGCCTAACCACTCCCCAAAAGTCCTCTAAACACCACAGTCTAAACTAAGTTTCTGCCCTCTTAATACCTCACAAGGAGGTGAAATGTCAGTGCTCGAAGGCTTGGGGGACTCAAACTACTTCACAGGACTTGTCACAGGTATGAATGCTGTCGACACAAGCACTCACATAACTCAGCTAGAAGGGGATTTGGGGTTCACATGAGCCTTTCACTTGACACATTTCCAAGAACTGGATTTTCAAAATACATGTAAGACAACTTGATAGGAAAGTCAAAATAGACTTTGCATCACTAGCCGTGGGAAGGCTCCATGAACCAGTTCTCATATCGCTAATAAGCATGATTTTGTCTCCCCCAGCCTTGCCTTATAACTGTAAGAGTAACAACCTCACAGGAGTGCTCTCTTGATAAAGCATGAAAACCTAGCGTGCTTTACAGGCCGTGGTCAGAGTGCCACGGTGTGCAGTGCAGATGTGCATTCAGACGTGAGGTGACTGGCCCGGTGCAATGCGATGCCTCTCCGGCGTGTGAGCTCTCCAGGAGAGGAGGAAGGGAGTGCCGGACTCTCCTCTGTTGATGGGGTGGCGGGGTCTCATTTGTGCCAAACTTGTGGACCTCGGGGCCTCCAAGAATCAGTTTCCCTTCTGTAAGACAGACGTGGCGATTCCTACTTCGACTGGGAGAGCCTGTAAGTTTGCACGTATGTAACATGCCTGGCACCTAGGGGTATGCAGCTCCTCTAGGCCTTTCCTCTCCTCTCACTGGCATGGCAGGAGTAGGCTGGGGCGTCCTGCAGTAATTCTACCCTCAGGCTGCTGCTCAGGCAGGCTGGGCTTCACTCAACTCTTCTGCTAGAGCCCATGAAGAACTGTATGCTCTAAAAAGAACAGCAGAGTCTGCCCTCCCCGTCTGATCCCGCCTGCTTCCAGGCCCAGAGGCCTGAAGCTAGATTTGAGGGGAGGAGCTCGCTCCCGGGTTCGATTTTCCCGTCAAGGGCGCAGCCTTCCAGTCCGCAACCTCCGGAGCCTTCGCTGGGTGACGGGCGTTTGATGAGAATGAAATCAGAATAAGGAAGAAAGTGCTTATACAAGGTGGCAATATCTGAAGGCGAGTGCCTGTCTTTCCGAGACCCCGCTGTCTCCCGAGTTATGAATCTTGAGAAATGTCAAAAGACAGGAAACTAATTCAAAACTACGTGCTGCTAACTTGAGAAGCGGGGAGAAAAAAGGGGAAGGAAGAAGGGAGGCGGGAAGGGGGAGAGGGGGAGCAGAGGGAGGGGAGAGCGAGCAGGCGAGGAGGCGGGCAGTGGGGAGAGGAGCGGGAGGGGAACCGGGTAGGGGACAGCGGGGAGGGGAGGGGAGGGGAGGGGAGGAAGGCTTTGCACCCGAATTGGGCGCTACCCGGATGGGGCAGAAATCCCCTGCTTCGCGTAAGATCAAAGGATTGTGTCAGCCCGAAGCCACCAGTCTCCGCAAGGCCTCTGGAAAGCCTGGAGGTTTGAATGATAAATACCTGCACTCCCAGCGCAGCTTTCTGGAACTGCAGACACCTGTGAGGCTGAACCGAACAGAACAAAGCCGTCAGCCCCGCGCCGGGCGCATCTTCCCCGCACCCCGCGGGTTCTGCCACTTCCTCCCCCAGCCCGGCTCTGCAGCTCGCTGAGTTCGCCCAAGGAGCAGTCCCCGGGCCCAGACCCAGTCCTTCCTCGCCTTTTCTTGTTCTTGTCTCCAGGGTTTCGCCTCCCCTTCTGCCTACCTGTGCCTTCCCTCAGCATCCCTCTCCTTGCTTCCAAGCCAGCTGTTTCCCCCTGGACCCTCGACCGGGCACAGGCTCCAGGCTTGGCTTGGCTGGTGGGGCTGCCGGCTTGGCGCTTGTCTTGGTTACTGTTCTTTCCCTGCTGAGACAAAATACCTGCCAACCCAAATTAAGGAAAGAAAAGTTTGCTTAGCTCACAAGTTTGTGGGGGTTTCAGTCAATAATCAGCTGGCTCCAAGGCAGGGTGGCAGGGCGCAGGGGCAACACTTCAAGGCGGCAGAAGACAGCAAAAGCAACAAGAGCAAAAAGGAGAACAAGCCTCTTTTCCTCCCTTATATTGTAAGCAGGCCACTACCTTCTAGTGCGAGTGTAGCCCTCACACAATCTCCACGCCTTCCTCTTGCACAGGATGAGGATGTTTACAAAGTGAGGATCCTGGCTCCCTGCTGAGTTAAACTTCTAAACTTCTCAAATTGACACAATGTATCAGCCATTCCAGAGCTGCCCAGGCCCTGCTTAAACTTGGGAGCTGTCAGCCAGCGCTTTCTGGTTGGAGGCCCTTGCCAGCGCTTATACCCTTCCTTCTCCAAGTAGAGGTACTGGTCATTGGCAACCCGTCTCAAAGTCTGGATGCCATGATTTCTCTTGTGTGAAATGGGGATAACAACCAAGTCAGTGTTTGGGGGTTTCGAGAGATAATGCACAGAGCTGTTCTGTGCCAGTAACCCGGCCTCCTGTACTGCTCTGTGTCCCCTGCTGGTAGACTTTGTACACAGAAGGATGTGTACGCATGCTTCTCAACTCCCAGAAGAGCTGTCTTCCCCGACTCCACCTTCTCCAGCGAGCTTTCCCTAGCTCCCTTTTAAAAAATCTGCTTGCTTTATTATGCCTGGATTGTGGTATTGTTTACATCTGTTGGTTCACAATAGAAGATTGTGTCTTTCTCAAGGACAGGGACAGTGTCTAATTCTATTTTTATGTCCCTGGCACGTGGCACAGTATTTGGGATGTGGCAGTTAAAACAAAAATTGGTAAGATAATTTAAGTTAGTTAGTTTGATCGGTCACCCAGAGATGGCCGAGGCTGGATGGCCCATAGCAGGGTGAGGAGCAGTGGCTGGGCCAGCACAGCGCCTCTCTTGGCTCTTGTCTAAGTGGACCAAGCCAGGGGAGGTGACTGAAATGAGACGCATCCAGCCTTGGGCATCTACTACTTTTTATAAAGACTCACTTGAAATACAAAGTAGAAAATCAGTTCTTATTTTAAGATGAGTTGATTTCACTCATTTACTCCATAAGTATTTACTGAGGGCCTGCTATGTGCCAGCCATGGTGCTAGGTATTAAGGACCCCAAAACCACTAAATATTCACTGGATCAATCAATAAACAGATTATGAATCGACTCCACCAAACTATGGTGTCCCAGTAAGGAAACAAAATAATGTATTTAAGTAGTGGTTACTGAAAATTAGGTCTCAAGAATTTGAGCATGTATGAGCCGTCTTCCATCCCGTAAACTGTATTGGTGGTTACAACCAGAGCACAGAACCAAATCTCCCCTTTCAAAAGCTCCGATGCCAGAAGGCTCTCTTTAATCAACAGCAGTCTTCTCTTTCATGTAATTGATTTTCCCATTTACTCCATTATAAAGCATCCTGTACTGAAAACTCCTAGCTATGCACAATCAAATCCCTGGAAATATGAAAATAGTTACATTAGTTAATCTAATTGGGAAATCAAATAAATACATGTTGACTACCCCTAAGCTGAAACCTCAACGTCTGAAACCTGAAATCCTCTAGAATCTGAAACGATAATGAAAAAAATCTACACTTGCCCTCAGAGCCCTCTGCTGTCCCTGCCTCCCTCTGTCCCCATCTCTCTCCCTCTCTGCTTTGAGAAAGGCAGTCCTTATGCAATGGTTTTTAATAGTTATTAAAAACAATTATTTTTATAATAAAAGAACAAACGGGACCATTTGCTGACCAGGTTTCTCATATGGGACAATTGCCTGAAGTTGCACCAAGACGGTCTCATGTCCCATCCTTTTTCAGGGTCATCGGGCTAAGGGCTGGGAAGCGGGTTCCCCTGAGCTCCACCACATGTAATGGTGAGTGGTGTATTTTGCCCACTCGACCATCTCCCATTACTGTTCACTCCATTAATCCCAAGAGCTTTCTGGTTCGTCCAAGGGTCTGAGAGAGGCGGCCTCCTTCAACAAGCTAGAGGAAAGTAGACTGTACCTTCTTCCCAAGATGTGGCTCCATCTTGTCTTAGACAGGCTTCAGTAATCATGTTTGTGGCATTTTATTGCCGTGACCTAGTGCATCCTGGGCAGCTGTGAATAAAGGGTCATGTGCCAGTGTCTGCGAAACCATCTGTTCTGGGAGATCCCAGTAAGTAGCCAGTTATTTTTGTTTTAATGGTATCAGCAGTTACGGCAAACCTTTTGGAGCTTTCAGTGATACAGACAGCCCGCTGTAGTACATGTGCCGCAGGATTGCCACCTGATCTGTAACAGGAGGGGAAGTGGGGTAGTTTCTTGCATCAGAATCTGTAAGCCATTGAGTGGCCATCAGAAGTGGTTTGGAGAATTTTGGAGGCACGGGAAGGCAACCCCAGAGCCCCTGAACTGAAGGAGTTCTCCTGAAGGTACCAGCTGGGCACCCATTGATGCTAATTTGTAAGCAAGCTTTTGCCACCCAAACCCCAGAAGTACTCAAAGATACTGGACTTAATGAATATATTAAATGAGTCTCCTTGGACTAGTTCTCTATACAGTGTCACACCTGTGCTCCTGAGGAGAAAGGATGTCCCTAAGATCTTGCCTTCAAAGTTGGTATGTGACAATAGGGCTGTTGATACATGACATGGGTACCCTGAAAAAGGTGTATTTCATCCCATTAGAAGTAGAGGCAAACTGCTCTGAGAATATATACTGATTATTTGTGACAAAGTCTTGCTGTGTAGTTCTGGCTGGCCTCGAACTCATGGCAATTCCCCTGCCTCAGTCTCCCGAGTACTGGGATTATAGGCAGGCACCACACTCCAGCTACTCGGAGAACACTGAAAGACATGGAGCAGTTACCCAGTCTAGAGGAACAAAATGTTGACTGGTGGCTGATTGAGTGGAATCACTGATTTTAGCAGTATGAGTTAGTGAGTATGGCTGCCTCACTGAATTAGAACACAGAATTAAGGTTATAGTAATCTGGCATTTAATATTGTTTAAAAATAGCTAAAATTGGGCTGTTTCAGTGGGCATATTCAATCCTTTATCAATTAGGTTTTATATTGTAATTTTTAATACTTGCAGGCTCTTTTTAAATTTACATTGGGTAATGATAACTATCTTAATGGGGGGCTGCTGGAATTCCTTTTTATCAAGCTAATCTGTGAGTACCTTACTTTAATCTTTATTTATTCTTTATGTTGGAATACCTATATCTACCAGGCAGCATTTTAGGACAATGGGTACTAGGATTATGGGAAACTTAGGCAAGGCCATAGTTGAGATTAGGCCTACCTATTGTTATCCTATTTTCTAATCTGTCATCCTCTCAAGATATTAGGGCAGAGCATTTAAAGTTAGTGGAAACTCCAAATAGAAGGTAAGCCCCGGTATTGTTTAACCTTGTGATGTTTTGTCAATGGCTCTATTTTTAGCAAATGTTAAAATTTATACCTGTGTTCAAAAGGCACAAAAAGCCAACCAGCACCTTAAAAATGTTTTTGTTATATAAATTCCTTTGTATATGAATTTTAGATTTCAAATTTGATTAAATTATGGACTTTGTTTTCACTTAATGCTATATTAAATATACATATATAATTTATCTGTTTACAATGTAATTATATTAAACTATTATGTATACACACAATTTACTTGCTTACCATTCATTTCTCCCTATCTGTATGGATTTTTTTATGTGTCAGTAATTAATCTAAGGCTAGCTCTGGACCTGCTAGACTAGTATTTTGCTTTATATGTGACATTTAAAGTTCTTCCCTTGACTTTCACCTAAAGCAGCCGTCTTCTTTCCTGTCCTGAACCTGAAGTTCTTTGTTTGGTCTTCAATTGATTTAAGAGAGAAAGGGGCCGATTCTGCCAGGCAGTAATCTCTCTCTAAAACACCCCTCACCTCAGATAGAGTCTCTTTGCCTCTCTCCTCTTTTTGTTTAAAGTAAAATCTTTGGAATGGCTTGCATTGCTAGATGGCTCAAAGTTTCTCCTTTCTCTTTGGCTACCTCCCTAATGGCTTCTGATGGTCCCACGCAGCCTTGATTGTGAGCGGTAGCCTCCATTTGTGGTAAAGTCACCTATTCTGCAGGCTGTCACCTCCCTCTCTGCCGGGCCCTGTTGATCTCAGTGACATTAGAGGAGCAAAAGCCCCGGGGCAAGGAAAGGTACTCGCGTGGGCAGGGTAGACCCCCACAGCAGTGTGGCCAGTGAGGCGATAGCGGCATCCCCATCAGCTGGGAAGTCTAGCCTCAGATTCTGCCTCAGATTCTGGCGTGCTTTGCAATGGCCCGCATCTACCTGACAGCACCTTGGTGGAGGTGGTCTTCTGTCTCTCAGCAGCAAGCCGTTCAGGCCAGGTGAGACCCTTGGCATATAGAGGTTCCTATTCAGGGGAGTGGGAGCTACTATGGTGACCCCCAAGCCCTAAGCCTGGAAATTGTGGGTCCCAGGAAGGATCAGATGTGCAAGACCCGCTGGATGTAGGCAGGGAGTTTGGACAGCATTCAACAACAATGGACACGGCCAGCTGGAGGGCCACCCAGGGAGCCAAGAGCAAGGTGAAGGCATTTTGCCGTGCTCCCTGTGGTTTTGACCACACATTGTGTGCAGTGCACCAATTAATTTTGCCTCTAATTTGGTCAAAAGGTCTCTTTCTGGAGAGTGGCTGTTTTCAGCATGTCTGCCAAGGGATTCTTCTTTGTCCTGGTACGTGGCCCTGTGCCTAAGTGTCTGACCCGAGTCCAGTTTATTCCTACCACCATAGCCAACTCTCTTGGAGTGCCTGACCAGGAGGAGAAAAAGGTCCAGGCGTGTGGTCAGATGGCAGTTGTACAAGGCAGATATCTGGATCGACTACACTGAGAACTGGGATAAAGACAGAGAATTGGAAATGTCAGGCAATGAGCCCTGCTTCTGGAATAGAAGAGTCCAAATTTGTATTCTAAGTAGATATTGAGGCAACAGAGTTGAGTGCATTGTAAGGAGGAAAATGAAAGGCAGACTAAGTAGCCAGTGAAAGTGGCCAATTCATTGCCTGCAGGCAAAGAGCACCGTGCAGCTTGCTTTTGTGGCCGGAAGAGAGTTCAAGGTGTGAGTGGGCAAGCAGTGGCTGAACATGGACTAGAGACAGGCTTGGGGGACCCAGATGATGCCAAGGAACTTGAAACATATCCAGCGAGCATGGGCAATCAAGGAACAGTTTCAAGCATGAGAGTTATCCAAATGTTTGCTTTATAAATGGCAGCCTGGCGTTAGTGTGCAGACTGGTCAGACTAGTGAAGAAATATGGGCAGAGACAAACTGAAAACCTTCTGCAAAATGTGAGATAAAATACAATTGAAATTGACCAGTAAGAAAGTCCCATGCTGGATGAGAGGACTGGAAAGAAGGATTGGCTTGGATTTAGCTTAAGTGGCAATGGGTTTGCTGAAATCCTTTGCTTAGGTTTACTGAAAAATTAACCAACAGTGCAAGGAGGCACATTATAAAAATACAGTTTGATCCAGGTGTAGTGGCGCAGGCCTGTAATCCCAGCACTCTGGCAAGCTGAGGCAGGAGGTTCGCAAGCAACATAGTCAGACCCTGTCTAAAAATATAAACTCAAAAAAGGGTTGGGGGTATAGCTCAGTGTGTATTAGATTAATTAGATTTAATTCCCAGTACTGGGGGGGGGGGCTGGAATTTGGTATGGTGACACAGGCCCAGCTACTCAGGAGGTTAAGGCAGGAGGCTAAGGCAGGAGGATTGCAAGGTCAAAGGCAGCCTGGGCAACTTTGCCAGACCCTATCTCAAAATCGATCAATCAGTTAAATACAAAGCACTCAGGATGTGGCTCATACTCTAGTACACACCACAAGGGGAAATAGACGGGCAGGTAAAGCTCTGGGTTTCGTCATAAACACCCCCACTCTGTTCAGGGGAAGTGGAGGGAACCGTGGGAGAGAAAGAGGAAGGAGCCTGAACATAGACTCACTTGGGGCCTGCTGAGGAATTCTCCTCTGCCCTCACTGTGTACTCCCAGACTCTGTTTCTTTTCCTCACCTCAGGCTTTGGACAAGTTTGACCCAGCCGGTCGGCCTGAGTGCTGGAAACCCAACAGAGCAACATAGCTAACAGTATGTATGGAGTGGGAGCATTTGAAGATGCTTAGGTAGAAAACCTTAAAAACACAGGGTGGAGGAGTGTAGCAGACAGTCAGCAGAAAGGTGAAGGCCTCAGATGTGCCTGGCTTGGCTGACTGCTGTCGTTGGACTTCTTGTAATTCAGGACAGATGGGCTGGGGGAGCGAGTCACACTGATCGGATGCCAGCCTGTTGATATTTTAACCTACTGAAACCTCACAACAGCCCTGTGAAGAGGGGAGAGGCATCCTCACCCTAGAGCTGAGGAACTGGGCTCATAGGACACAGGGCAACGTGCCCCTGAGCAGAAGCAGCTGCAGAGCCCCCATGGGGACTCCACATTCTCTCTGGAAAGGCATCGATCAGTGAGTTTCTCTTCTCTCATAAGTAAGCTTTCGAGTATTTTAATGGTCACTAACTTGCTGTCTCTGAAGAACGCATGGCCTTCAGAAGCAAGCAGAAAACTCTACTCCCTGACCTAGGCTGGTGACTTTTTTCCTTATTGCTTGTTAAAAGTTCAGGAGGTAGTTTTTTTTTTTTTTTTTTTTTGGATTGGTTTTTCTCCGGTACCGGGAACCGAACTCACGACCTTGCGCTTGCCAGGCAGGCGCTTTTTGCCGCTGAGCTAAATCCCCAGCCCCTCAGGAGGTAGTTTTTATCAGCTAGTCCAGTACAAGTACACCCAATGCACCATGCTAGGTCTCCGTGCAATCTGAGCCTAAGGTGCAGATTTCCGCCAAGGAGCTAATTTTATGCCATGGTTTTAGAAATAGAAGAGTTCCTTTGATGTTTTGGAATGAAGCCCACTGGAGATACAAGGATGACTTGCCGCTTATCTGCGGACTGTGATTTGCAAGATAGGGGGACCTTTGGGAAACTAATGGATATCTTTGTATCTAGTGTACTTTTCTGGGATTGAGTTTAAAACTCCATATGGTTTAGATCTTTTCTAATAAGGGGGAAAACAAAAACATATAACATTGCTTCTCTGCATTACTTTCTTGTCACAACATCTGAGAAAATTAACTAGCAATAATGCATTTTCTCTTTAAGGAAAAAGAAAACTCCAATCAAGAAATGTAAAAATAGGAATATATTAGGCACACACAACTTGAAATTATAATATTATGTCCTGCCTAACTGCTTGATCCTTTCTTCCTTTTGAGAAATTATGCTTTGACATTGACACTGAGCACCGAGATGAGATATTGTGCCCGACTTCCCAGTTAACCTGACCTGATCCTTGTCATCCACAATAATCAGGTGAAGTATTTCAATCTGACCCGAAGAAGGAAGAGGGTGGATGCTAAAAACATAAAAGCAAGAACAGAGAGGAGCCCGAGACTTGGGCCTCCTGGCCGTCTCCTCCTAACCACTTCCTGCGCTGTGTTACCCTTCCGACAAGAGGTAATCTGGTGGGGTTGCCACAGGCGTGAACTGCATTGCATCAGACAGCCTGTTGGGAGGTGGCGATGATGGTAGCACAGCGGAGAAAAGGAAGATGAATAAAATTATCCAGTGATTCCAGTTGTCCTGAAAAGATGACTCTGGGAGGGAGGCCAGCCTGCTGTCCCTGCCAGTGGTGTGTGTATCCTTCATGGGGAAAAAACTTCCTGTTTACTGTTTACATTGCTTGGACAACACACTCGTAATTGCAAATTAACTCTCAGCTGTTACATCATTTAAATGATGTTTGGGGAAAGTTAACTGTGCTAAACTCACTGAGAAACAATATTGGGTAGTTTGCAGTAATGTCAATGATTTTTAAGTGGAATATTGACTTCCTGTATTGCATTAAAATGTAATTTTGCCTGAATTATAAATCCACATGGGGCTGGGGATTTAGCTCAGTGGCACAGCGCCTGCCTGGCAAGCGCAAGGTCATGAGTTCAGTTCCTGGTACCAGAAAACAAATAAACAAACAAAAAAACAAAATATAAATCCACAGGAGGAATCAGGGCCATCCTAAAGTACAACCTATGTGTGCCAGCTCTTTGCAGCTAGTACTTTGAGGGGTAGAAAATGGGCTACGTCTGGCTAAGAAGGACATACAAAATCGTTAAATTAGACTTTTGTGCTAGATTTAGTTCAAAGCAGTCAAATGTATGTGAAATCTTCCAGGTATAACCCAGATGCTCTAGGTTAAGTTGCAGTTTGAATAAGCCACACAAAGTTTGCAGGATGCTCCCCTTTTTACAACTTATCTCCTCTTATAATTTGATTAATCGTGAATTTTAGTTTCAAAGGTATTTGGGGAAAATGGGCAATGTGCAGGTATTCATGGCTCTATTCGACTAAGCTCCCTATTCTTCTATCACTTAACCCTTCTTCAATTCTTAGTTTCATAGTGTGGGAAGTGTAGTCCATTTCTTTTCATCTCCTGGTCTACACCTTGACCTGAAGGTTTTAGGCCAATACTTGTGCTTACTTACTTACCTTGTTAGGGTTTGCTGAAGTTGTTGACTATATAGGCTGAGTTGGTAAGAGATGGAAAGGTTTACTGGGCTTTCTCAACTACAAAATAGGCTTCTTTAGAGGGATATAAAGCACCACCATGTCCTTTGAGTTTTAAGCTACTGTTTGTATTTGTACTTAAACTACTGGGCATTATAATTGCAGGCTTCCTGCCTCAGCAATGCTGGGATTACACATGGTGTTGAAATTTGTATTATAATTTATTAACACATAGTACTTGAAAACAATTTATATGCTTTATGTAGAATAATCAAAGAATGGGTTAGGTAAAATTTAATCTTTGGATGCTGATAGTGACACTATAGGCTTGTTCTGATTGCCCTAGGAAGATTATTTGTTTTTGGTTTATAAAACAAAAACATTATACTACAAGAACACTTCATTTGAGAAGTTTATTCTCAGGCAGACTTGTAGTATTCAAGAACAAGAACATAAGAAAATATAGGATAGATATAATTTGATGAAATTAATGAAAGAATATTCTACTGGTTAACCTCCAATTCTATTTTATTTAGGGAATGGAAGTTTTAGATGTTGGTCATTAATATTTTTCAACAATAGTTGAAAAATAAGTGACTTTTCATGTTATTAGTGATGATTTAAATCCATGCAGAAATGACATATGCTTTTCTTTAAGTATTTATTTTGTTTTAGGTATTGTAGGAATTTCCTTAAAACTATCGCCAGTCTATCATGGGTGAAGAGTAATGGGACTGGTTATGGTACTGTGTTAAATTCTGGGGGGTTATTTTTAGGCTTGATGTTTTTAATTTATTTAGGAAGAATATTAGTGGTGTTTAGATATAGTACGACAAGAGCTTCTAAAGAGTATTCTGACACGTGGGGTTAGTGTAGTAATTTGGGGTATACTAATGTTGCATCTTTTGATGGCATCATGAATATATGGATGAAATAGAAAGTTATTGATTTTAAGAATTGGGAGGATCTAGTTATTTTTGAGGGCAGAGATTGATGTTCCAGAGATTGAAGATTCCATAGGTGCAGCTGTGCTGCACAGTTACAGAAGTTGATTAATGGTTGTAGAGGATAGGTTTTTCATTTCCCAGTCACCTGCCTGCTCTCCCTCCCTCCTTTCTTCCCTCCCTTCTTCCCTCCCCCCCCCCAATACTGGGAACTGCACCCAGGCCTTTGCACTAAACTACATCCCCAGTACACCCCAACCCCCCTTTTGATACAAGGTTTTACTAAGTCACCAAGTTTCTCAGGTTGGGCCTTAACTTGATCCTGTTATTTGAAAGATATTTTGGGTTGCTACTTTTTCTAATCAATTAGTGCTAGAACAGTGGATACCTTATTTTGACTTGATAATTTTATGTATAGTAAAATTCAAGTCCTAAAAGATTTGAGAATTTAGAGACATATGAGGAGAATTTAACTTTAAGATTATGAGCTGTCAGGCTAAATTCTATTGCTAAAGTGAAGCCTAAAGTAGGTATGGCAAAGGCTAACATTTTTTAGATAAAATGGCATAGCTAACTGAGGAATGTTTATAGAGCTAAAATTGTTGGAAATAAAAAACCAGTGAAAATACTGTGCATTGCAGGACATCTGATTGAATTTAGCAGAAGAGCATTGTTCTCATTAAAGTTAACCAAAGTTAGAAACCAGGGTTGTTCCAAAAGTACAGAGATCATAGAGTGCACTACAGACAGCTGTTAGGGAGCTGGCGGTGGTGTGAGTAGGGCTCAGGCACTGGTGCTTATGTTGTATTTGCAGATTTCTGATTAGAACTTTATAATAAAAATCTGTAAGGAGTAAACCTGTACGTATCTTATTTGTCATTAATTTTGAGGATAATAGATACCACACATATGGATCATACAGCTTTGAAATGTGTGTACTTATGGAGCAATCATGTTATATATAGAATAATCTCATATATTTACATGAAATTTGAAATGCTGCTTTGCCCGCATGCTTAACATATCAATAACTGATTAGTAAGAATGATATAATACCTCCTCATCTGATAAAAAGTTGAAAGATTGCTGGCAGTAACTAGAATTAGTACAGTGATAAGAAATGTCAATAGAATTGGTTAATGTTTAGATCTGAGTGTATCACTTAGAAAACAATATATGGTAAAGAGTGCTACTGACAAAAATATTGAGATTTATCTGGTTTGAAACTGTTAAAGAGTTATTCAGTGTCATGGCTGATTAACTATTTCATGGTTTCAATGAATAAATATTTCATGGTTTAAAAGACTAAATACTAGGGCTGAACTAGGCTGAAAAGTGAATGAAGTAAATCTTTGTAACAAGGGAGGGAGATATCTATATGTTAGTAATTACTATGAAAGGTAATGTTACGATAACATGATAGAAGAGAATGTTTATTCTATAGAGGTATGAGTTAGCTGTTCTTATATACTTTCTCAGTAAAGTTTTAAACTTCTATTAGATTCACAATCCAATGTTTTAACTATATTCATAATAATGGCCTCTAAAAATAATTTTTGGAATAAGCAACAGGAAAAAAAAGATATACACTATGATATTTTATGTGAAGGGTAGAATATCGTTAATTGATAGGTCCATTTTCCTGTGCTGTAAGTAGCGCAGAGAGAATAGAGCTATCATAGGCATGTCCAGTCCTAGCAGGACAGTGACGCTCAGATCATGGATCAGGCGCCTCACGTCGGTAAGTGGTTAGCAGCCCAAGTCCGACGGGGAGCTGGCCAGTAAGGTTTGCCAGAGGGAAGTACCTTGGGAGCAAGATTCTGTGGCTTTCTCAGAGGAGTCATCTGACATTTGCCCTCAGGGCCAGTGTGTACCCTCAGAAGAGTGAATTCTTCCTACACAGCCCTGGAAGACAATGATAAGGATGGCCAGAGTGCAGAGTCTGGACAGGGAGCACTGACCAGGAGCTCACCTTAAGGCCGGGTATTCCTCTTTGCTCACCTTTCCAAACGGGCACTCTTAGAACAACTCTTGTTTGTCCTGCATAACCATGTAAGCGGGGAGCAGTCCAGTGAGTGCTTAAGAGCAAGGGTTGAGCTACACTCTGAATCTGGACCCTAGCTTCACAGTATGATATGGAGTCACAGAAGCTACCTCACAGTTGTGCAGATCAAGATAAAATAAGCTATGTGTCTGGTACACAGACGAATTTGATAAAGTTATCAGTGTGTAACCAGTGCAAATGTAGCGTGTGGCCTTTCATAGAAGGCTGAATGAGAGCCACATCTTACGCCGACTTTCCTAAATGTTCCCTCTATAACCAGACTCTAAAAAGGTAGATGAATTAAGTTTTCTCATATTCAGCTGCACTTGGACCACCATTTTTAGAGCAATCACAGGGGTAATAGGTCACCGTTTAGTTGGTTCAGTCTTCCCAGCCTTTCAATAAAATCTTTTACTCTGTAAAGAATCCACTGCTTGTCAAGTGGGTGCAAGACTCATGCCTAATCATGACTGAATCACAGGGCCCCCATTACCTAAGCTGAACCCACTGGGGCCCTTTCCTGTCTTTCTGCCAAAGCTGACAGCATAATACCATCTCCTACTGTCATCACCACGCCCCTGGGACCGAGCGGGGTTTCTGTCAGAAGCCATCACGCATGCTGGGTGGTGACAGTCCACCGTGAGGCGAAGCCAAGCCTAGAGAGGCCAACCAGCAAGAAGGAAAGGTAGACCTGGAACCCTAACGGCACTGTTCTCAGTAGCCCTTGCTTCCCCTCTCGAACTGAGGTGGGTCCCTGCACTTCCTTTTACTGGTAGCATGCTTTGGGTTCTGTTCCTACCATGGACAAACACCCAATGACACTACAATGTGAGAATACTGAGTACTTTGGAAATGAGGTATCATGGTTTGCATCTGCAATGTCCCCCAAGACGCGTGTTCATTAGTTGGGCTTCTGGAAGGTGACTGGATGATGGGGGCTCTACATTCTACTGATCAATCCCCAGCTGAACGTGCTATCAGGAAGTGGGTTCTGGTCAGAAGTGGGTCACTGGCCCCTGGGCTGGAAGGGCATCTCCCTCCCCAGCTCTTTCCTTCGCTGCTTCCCGGCCATGATGTGAGAGGCTCTCGTCTGCCAGCCTATCCCATGATGCCATCTTTTACTCTGGAGCTAGCGGCTGGTCATGGACTGAGACCTTGAAATTTTGAGCCTATACAAACATCTCCTCCTTTAAGCTGCTGGTTGAGTATTGTGTCTCAGCAACAAGAAATTGACAAAGACAGAACCTGATCTGAATCCCTAGATGGTGTAAGGAAAGAGAAATTCAGGTACACCATAGAAAAAAGGACAAAACTCCAAAGAAGGGAGAGTTCTATTGAAAAGCAGGATAGGTGAACACGACTTTCACTCACGAGAGATTATGTGGCAGGAATAAAACAGGCCTCACACATACTGTGTTCTACCACTGGGCAACACCGCCAACTCTGAAGGATGTTTTAGTAAGTCCTCCGGTGGATTCTGAAGTACACTGAAGTTTAAAAACTATTCCAGTCAATGTTTCAATACATAACACACCTGAGGCTCCCTATCAAATTTCTGAAAACACCCAAGTGTGAAACTTATGTCAACAAAGCTAAACTCACAGGTGCATGGAAAGTAAACAAAGGATTATCTTTACTGATGGAAAAACTGTAGAGATGAACTCCAGGGAAGACATGAGTTACAGTTCTGAGACTAGAACGATGTAAATAGTAAGAAATGTTAACTGGGTCAAAAGAGTTTTCAAAATTTAGAGGAAAAAAATGACTTCCACTCTTCACAACTATTTCTGAAGAGGAAATATGACTGTGGAAATAATAAAAAGACAAATCCTTCATAATTAATGAACTTCTTCTTAGAGCTTAAATTTCCATCTCACAACCCTTCTCCCCATACCTTGTCTTTACTTTTTAAATTTCTTCGTCACATTTTTTAGGAATTTCAAAGTTTTGTGATTTAAGCCAAACTTGTAGATGTAAACTGTTGCTTATAGGTTATTGAGAAAAACTCCTGTGAATAGCTCCTTTTCAAATTATGACTACCTCCTTTAAAATTGGATTGGCTAGTACTTTTAAATGTAAAAAAGCAAGGATGTTTATAACTTATATGTCTTTAACCTACCTATGTAATTAGAAAATACGAATACTGCCCAACTTTTAGGATGTCTCTGGCCTGTTATTAGATATATCAGAGCTGAATACAGTTAACCCACGAAGTGCTTAAGTCTTCCAGGAAAAAATCTCAACACTTCTCTAACAGTCTTTAGCAGTACTTTAACTCAATTCTGGTAGGTACGGAGTTAAACTTTAACATCCAATATTCATGGGTCATAGATTCCATTTCATGGATCCAAGAAGTAAGTTTACTTTTACATTTGCTACAAGATAACTGCACTGGTAATTTGTATACACAAATAGTGGGACAAAAAACTGTGGACTAGATAGTTACTTTGGGGCACACGTTCCTGATCTGGAAGGCCAGTGGACAGATGTAAGGCTGCCTGGTTAAGAAGTGACAAATTTGGAGGTACAACCTCTGCCCTAAAATTGTCTCTCTTGCTTGGTCTAACTCAAAACTCAATGTTACACTCAAAGGAGGGAAAATGGGCCAATGTTCCAATGCTCCCATTTAATAGACTATCTGAAATGTTGATCTATGCCCCTGGGTGTATCGTGGGACTTGGACCTTCTTTACCCAATAAACATTACCACTTGTTTCTTCAGACACTACAAATACCCTATTGGTAGGTAAAGTGGAAGCATATCAAATGCATTTCTTTGTTTTTTTCCTGGGGGGGTGAATAAGAACAAAACCTGTTTGTTCAAAGATGAATTATATTTTTGAAATCTGTTGGATGGTCTGAAATTAAGCAAAGTCACATTCCTGTTGTCTCAGTTCTTTTAGGTTCCCAAGGAAGTGAATAAACTGGGCTGAATAGTAACTTATTTCAGAATAAATACAAAGCTCATATAATGGACATTTACATTTGGCTCCGCGTGTATTAAGGTGACCTGACCTGTAGCCAATCTGTATTTGTAGATGTAATTTGCATACCTGCATTACTTCAGCAAACTTGTATAGATAGGGTGAGTGGCTTGTGAGTGACTTGTCTTTCAGAACCCTCTTAACTTACAGATCAGGCATCAGTGAATACATATGGAGGAATGCCTGGAGATCAAAGACCTGTGCTCTAAGCTGACATCTTCATTCATTTACTATGACCTTGGGAAACTCCCTAATGTGCTCCAAGCTGCTTTCTTAGGAGAGATAAATAACTATTCTGTAACGCACTTCTAGGATTTAAATGAGAAAGGAAAAATGTTTTCATAAAACTGTAAATCAGCTTAGTGAAAAATCTTAGGAAGAAAACAAATCAGATTAAATTCAAGGACTGTGAATGCCTTTTAATCTTCTAGCTTCCTCATTCATAAAGAGGGATTTGGGCTCCAAATAAAGCAGAATTAGAGAAGCTAAGTTATTTTTAAAGAATCATAATGAGCTATACCTTATAGAGTTCATCAGTCAGTATCAAGAGTGATTATTCCAGAGGCTTAGGGATAGGGAACAATTTCAAATAATTTTTCCAAGGCACAGATATTAAGATAAAACCATTAAAAAATACAGACATTCATAAAAGAACAGTTACATAAATGAGAAAAAAACACAGACCTGGCTTAGACTTATAACAGGTTAAAATACAAGAGTAGACTTGACTAGTTTTAATGAATCCACTTGCTTTATTGCAGTAACCTCTGTACAAAGCAGCAACTGCAATACTCAAGGTTAAAACATTAAAAAAAGCATTTGTGTGACAGTTATAGTACAGTATTATCAAAATATTACATTTTCAAACTTAGTAGATAATCATCCACCAGAGCTCAAATCTTTAAATTATTTCCATAGACTTAAAAAATGTAATGTCAGCAAGCAATATAAAAAGAATGTAATAGGAACCTAAAATACAAAGGAAACAACGTAACAAATAAATATTTGATTTAATTAACCGTTAATCAGCTTAACATTAACATTCTTGCTTTCTCACCTATAGGAATAATGAACTCAAATGCCACTGTGTAATTATTTATTTCCAAGTTGTCACCAATGATTAGAATTAAAAACTTGGCATTAAAATAATCAAAATTCAGCATAAATAAAGTCAAACGAATAGCTTCAACACTAGCTAGCATCTTTAAGAATTGTTGAAATTTTTAGAGCACTACAACAATCTTGAACATTTTTGACCGGGTGTCTAGTGTTAAGTGAAAGTAATGCACTGTTTTTTTAAAAAGTGAAAATTTTCTTATATTATTTCACAGACAATATCACCCTCCCTGCATTATGTATATTTAGATATATTTATGTACTTTATACACACATGTATGATGCATAACATTTGGTTCCTGCAGTACAGATCACAATGATGTTTTCCTGAATGGAAAAAAAAGCCTTAAATAAAAACAAAAAAGGAAGTGTACCTGTGCACATTTCAAAATAGCAGCACTCAGTCCATGCCCTACTGACCATTTAAAATATTCACACATGATATTGTTTACTGAATGACATTTCTACACTGTCTCCCTAAATTTAACTGCAAAACTTGTAATAACAAATGGAACAATGCTGTGAGTTATAATGTATGAAAAAATTTAGAAAAATTGGTTACTTCACTTTAATATTTTGAATTAAAATGAGATCTCCAATTTATACTCATGCAGCAAAACTACTGCAACATTGAAAATAATTTTTATAGATTTCTATCAAGATGCATGAGAATTTGTGCAACTCTCCATCACTGAAACTTACCAATGAACCATTGACAAAGATTGTAGATGAAATGCTTTCCATTTTGTAATGGATGACACTTGTGGAAGTTACACTCTGGCCTTCAAAGGACTGCCTTTGTTCTCCATGAAACCTACAATCTACTGATCTGATTTTGAACATGTTTACAAAAATAAAAAAAATTTAACGAACCATGATCACTTTAAGCAAAATACCAGCAACATAAATTTCATTACATAGACACATCTGTATCTGTGTATATGCACACACATACAAATATGCAGACATAAATCCCTTGAAATGTTTTTAGGAAATCAAATAAAAAATGAGAAACTTCACATTAATAATTGCATATAAAGCTTTTAGTAACAGTACATATGCACTGTCAAAATTGTACTAGTAGACTGATGTCAAAACAGACATTTCAAACACACAAACTGGCAGTTTTTCTTAACACAAAAGTTTTAAAGTATTAAGAATGGATTAAATTTCAATGTTCAGAATAATCTGTTCAAACCTGAGTGTATTAAGACTAAGTGTACTTGAAAATTGAATGAATTAAGCCTAAAAACATTTCACTAAGAAACCAGTGGTCCATTTAACCATTTGATCAAACATTATTTTAATGATTTATAAAGAATGGTACAGTATAGTGAAATTCAACATAGTGCTTATTTAAATAGTCTATTAAATAACATTGCTTTGTCTAAATTTCCTCCAGAAAAATCTGTTAGCGTTTCTTAAAAGTCCCTCAGATTTGAGGGAAAGTCCAAATTAGGATAAATATCTCTTAAAATAAATACAAATGATCTTGATTTTAATTTAAAGAATGACATGTGATTTTTAAGCATAGCAAACAGAAATACAGGTATATCTTCAACCTTCCCTACTGTTTCAAAAAAGTAAAGACAGAACAACAGCCAAATGGAAGTTTAAAAGGGTAACTTGGCCCTTTTCTTTTCTAACTCTATATTTACATATACTCACACACACCTAACCTTGTGGTTCACCTTTTGGTTACCCCAGCCCCCCTTTCCATGTTGCATTAGCCTGCCCTAATTCTCATTTTTTATACCTAACAGATATTTCTACAAAACATAGAAAACATACAGTACTCAACACTAATTGGTCGATCGAAGATGAAAAGTAGGGTCCATTTTAAGGTGAAAGACACTAGAAATAAAATATCTGAAGGCAAAGTTTGACATCCTACAAATTTATAAAAACAGGATATATGGATGAAATTTGGTTAGTCTCAGAAGGCACCTCGAGGCTAAAGGCTTTTTATACTCCTTTCATCTATCAAAAAAAAAAAAAAAATCACACTTTTATTGCTATTCAAGTAGCAAAGGAAAACTTTACTCTTATGAACTTCAGTCCAACAAGAGAGAATCACCATTCATAAAAATTGAAATATGGAATTGACTAAAACTAAACTCTCCATACACATATCAATGGAGAAACTTTCCTGTGTGCTTCAAAATTAATGAAATAGTGAAAGAAAAGTCAGTTTGCCACTGTCATGTTAACGTGTCATCCATCGAAGATTTCAGTCACTTCTTTAGGCACTGAAGTACCGTTCTTGAGGGCAGTCTACGGTGCAGAACGTCTAGGAATAGAAAGTAAGGACACTCTGATGATTCCCACGAACCAGGAGAATTGGTGGCAGGTCCTTAGACAGAGCTTCCAGCCAGGCCATATAGAGAGCACTGGACACAGCACCCTTTCGTGCAACCGGGAGACTCCTGGGATCAAAGAGAAAGGACATTAAACAATGTTTTTAAGTTGAGTAAAAGAGATAAAAATTATTAACTAAATCACAATAACCACCTAGAAATTGCTATAATTAAATAATACTGAGAGAGGGAAACTGCATTTAGAATTGACCTACCATATTCTCATGTTCCTAGATTAAAACAGAAGTTTTTTTAAACATTTGTTCATAAGAATAGCAAACAAGTATTTCTATAAACTGTAATACAGGAAAACCACACCTGCACCTAAATCTCCAGCTTCGGGGTCTTCAACAAGGTTAGATGGTATTCTTTGAGGACACAGGGATATTTGTGTATCAGAATTTGGAAAACAGAAGCTATTTAAGATACATGATAGTCATGTATTATTATTTTTTATCTTATTTGTTTTAACTTCTATTTATAGATTATGTAGTAGAGATCAGCTAATCTGAAGTTCTTCTCTAAAGATCTATGTGTTAACAGATTCCACTGCCAACAGCAAAGCTTGAAACTTAATGCAACAGTTAAGTATTCGTTAACTGAGCTCTTTTAGTATGCTTTATTCATTATTTGACATGGTTTCTGAAAGTCTGAGCTTTGCTTACTTATATAAGAACAGAGGCTTCAGGACTGAAAAAATGTGGGTACAAGTAAAATCTAGTTAACCTACCTCAGTAGAATAGCCAAAATAGGCATTAGCATTTCTATTCAGTGCAAGCACATGTGAACTATATGAAAACATTTGGAGATGGGGGTTCCATAGGAGTGCTGTTCCAATGTAATCCCCTAAATAACTCCATGGGATTTTTTCCATGAGGAAGCTCTCTGGGCTCCTACTCCACACACGCTTCGTAACTAGGCCACAGTATTTCCAAAGAGAAGAAATTTTGAAAAAATAAAGAGAAGAAACCTAGCATAACCTATTATGATAAAGAATTGCTTAGACTCATGTAAGCTTAACAGGTTTTAATTTTTCTTTTCTCCTAATTTAAGTGATTTTTTCAGATGCTCAAAGCAAAGTATATTCAACTAAGTTTGTTTTTCCCTTTTTTATAAATCACTAAATCATTAATGAGTGCTATACAGGTAAGTACTTCAAAAAGAAATTAAAAGTATAGTACATTATCATAAAATGAACAGCTAAGGAAATCTTAATACAGATAGTACTTACATGACAATAATATTTGCTGTGTTTGAATGTTCCTTTAATAACTCGTTTAACCTGATTTGCCGGTATGTCTGAAATGAAAACAAGACAGAAATAATTCCCAAACTACTTGAAAATTAGTTTAGCATAATTCAGGGCTGAGGACACAGCTCAGTGGTATGGTAGAGTGCGTGAATAGCATGGGCAAGGCCCTGGTTTCAACCTTCAGCACCAAGCAACAGCTAGCATAGTTCACAAAATCGTACACAGACAAAACAAACCGTAATAAATTTTGGCATAATAAAAATATGTATCTCTCCTCTACTTAGAAATGTTTTCCATTATTCACATATAAGCCCGACTTAAACTGGATTTAATTCACACAAATGGTTTCTCCCATGTCAAACCGGAGTCTCTGAAAATTCTGTTTTTTCTTCCCCTAAAGCACATGGAAGATTAATGAAAAGGAAACAGAAATACCTTAGTTTTATAGAGTTCAAGCTCATTATCTGTTATGCGCCATGGTTCATCCTCCTTCATTTTATCTGCAATATCTTGTTCTTTGTCATCTTCATGAAGTCTGTATGGCTCAATCATTTCATCAAATGCTACAATACTTGAGAGAATATTGACTATTTTAAATTACGTAAGGGAAAAATCTTAAATTACAACAAAGTTAGTGCTTCTTGTCTATTATGTGCTCCTTCACATTGCAGCCGTAATAATCACTTTGGTAATTTCTTTAGAAAATAGCTACTTGTAGTCCATAGAACTCAGAAACTTAGAACTGCAATGACAATAATAAAACTGAAACTAGTGTAGATCTTCTCTGTGCTCCTGTGGCCACCTTCTCAAATTAAGCAAAGTATATAGCACAGTTCCAAAATGACCCCTTTGAAGAGTAAGTCGAACTGTGTGGGCCAGGGGTGTACCTCAGTAGTAGAGTGCTCATCTCGAATGCACAAAGTTGTTTCCTCAAAACACCAAGAGCTTTCACAACTCAAATACCAATAAGTGAAAGTAACACAAGAAAATATAGAAGAACATTTTCAAGGGAGGAAAGGACAGACAGTAAAAATTTTAGAATTTCTGGATCCAAAAGTGCTACTATAACAAAGACACTTACCTTAGTATCTACTATTAGAGAGCCAACTATCAATTGGTTTCATATTAAAGCAGGAGGAAAATACTCAAGTCATTAAGTCCAATTATCTGTACAGGCCATTCATAAAAGGGCTCAAAATTTGTACAGAATGTATCCAACAACTTACTTTTCTTTCTTTGGTTTGGTATTGATATCTCCTAAGACCATGATATCGGAGAAGTCTATTCGGAACTTGCTAAGCAAAGTAGCCATCCTACAACACAAGTGAATAGCATTTAGATACATGAAAGGTTTGCATGAATATTTTTATCCTACATAGGGCTCAATCTACGTAATTTAAAAAAAGCAGGGAAAAAAACCCTAAATACTAAATATTAAGAAACTAAACACTAGTTTGTAAAACATGGCTGGACGTAGTGGTGCATGCCTATAATCCCAGCACTCAGGAGGGTGAGGCAAGAAAATCATGGCAAGTTCAAGGACTGGCTGAGCTGTATAGTGAAACCCTATCTCAAAACACAAAACAAAATAAACAAAAGCATGACTTACAGGAAAGCACTATGAGGTAAACTAATGCACAGTGCTCATTCACACAGAAGATGTCTAAATTGCCTAACACTACTACTGTTACATTCTTTTACTTTCTATGAATCTCTTCTTTGTATCTAATAATGAATGGGTGGACAGAGAAAGACATTAATAATACAATTTGAATGGCAACTAGCTTTTAAAGCTAGTGGTAGTTAAATTATATCAGTAAGGATATAGCTTTACAAAGAAAAACAGTAAATAGCTTTAAAATTATTTTCAGATTATTTTTCCCATAAGAATGCTTATCAGAAAACACATGTGCTATAGGTTTAACTACTAAATGCATCACTAAGATTTCTTAGATACGTCACTGTTGAATATGAATAAACACTCAGATGAATTTTGGCATCTAATAGCCTATAGTATAATATGCTAAATACTACAGAGCCCACAAACTCAAATATAAGAAAATACAGGGGTTGGGGATTTAGCTCAGCAGCACAGCGCCTGCCCAGCAAGTGCAAGGTCATGAGTTCAATCCCTGGTACCGGGGAAAAAAAAAAAAAAGAAAATAAATACAAGCCAGAAAGGTAAGTGTGGCATCAAGTGTACAGTGACTCAGAAAGAAAACAATTACGGCTGGGCATGGTGGTATATGACTGTAATCCTAGCATTTAGGAGGCTGAGGCAGGGGGATCTCTGTAAATTGAGGCTAGCCTGAGCTATATAGTGAGTTTAAGACCAGCATGACCTGCATAGTGAGACCCTGTCTCAAAAACAAAGTCAAAAAAATTTAAAGAAAGGAAGAAATAAAAGCAAATAATTAGGGGTGAGGGAGGGAGAAGGAGACCAGATATAAACCAGGATCTTGTGTTCTGAAAAACTACACGGGGCTTTAACAAATGGACTATTTAAACAGAGGTGTGTGGCAGAGGGGAGCAAGTGACGAACTATGTACAGCTGAGGAGGAGGCAAAGCCATGAAAGGCTGAAGCCACAGCAGTGCTACGCGCTTGCACAGGTGCACACCGAAGCCCAGGCTCATCTGGAGGAAGGCCAGGTAAGCACAGAGGGAATGGGCGGGCGGACTGTCAAGGGCCCTGACTGCCACAAGATGACAAGTGTACTGTCCACAGTAGCTCATGGAGAAGTCGTTGGTGGAGGAATCAGATGGCCAAAACTTTGCTCCCCACATGAAATGGGAAGGAAAGGCCAAGGTTAAGGGACGAGAATGCATGTCGTAGGCACCAAAGACAGAGCTGGCATTGTGGCGCTGCAGATGAAGAGGAGCAGGGCACACAGGAGCACCCACACTGCTGCGGTCTCACAGTCCACACCAGGCACCCTGTACATGAACGTTATTTCTGATGTACTATGTCCTTTGATGAAAAGGGAAAAAAAGCGCTGCTTTAAAGCCACAAGGGCTTAATAAAGACCTAAAATGTCAATCTATTATAAATATCAAATCTAAGTAAAATTAAGTGTTTATATCTTAAATATGAAGATCAAATGAAAGAGAATGAGGCTTGGAGTGATGGTGCACACCTGCAATCCCAGCACTCAGGAGGCTGAGGCAGGAGGATCTCCATGCGTTCAAGTCCAGCCTGGATTATATACTGAGACTCTGTCTCCAAAGGGCAAGGGGGGGCAGGGGTTGAACGAAGTTTTATTAGCTTCAGTGTAGGACAAAACAACATGATTTATATTTTCTAGACTGTCTAGTTTTCAGCCTATCAAACCTATATTGTGATAGAAAAGTGCTACTAGATTAATGCTCTTCCAATTTAAAATAAACTTACGCTCTCCGATCATGGTCTATTCTGTTTATCTTTCCACCAATGAATACTCTGATCTTACATTCTTTCCATTTTTTCTTGGTAGTCAGAAGATAGGGTATCAATAATGTCAAACCTGAATTAAAGATAGAACAAGTCATTTACTAAATGCTAATATCTCAATCAGTAACTTTTTATTCAAGGTACTTAAATAAAAGGCAGGGAATGGCATACTTACATCTTGTTATAAAACAAAATTCTTTCATCATTTCTTAAGTCAGTCAAAAAGCTATCAGACAGGCAGGCTTAAACAAGGAGAAAACCTTCTATAGTTATGGCTTTTTGAATAAAGCAATATAGGACAATAGTCTGGCAGTCAGGAAATTAGTCTCATATAGAAGGACTGAAGAAATGAAATGAATATATTTATTGTCCTTACTGGGAGCCAGGTTTCACAATGAAATGAGAAATATGAAAAGGAAGGTGCTGGATTGGAGTTGGTTTCAATCTCTGTCTCCAGGCACACAGATAACACAGACATTATCTACTTCTCAGCTCTGTCCATGAGAAGCCTGCACCACCGATACCCTAGTAGCTGCAGTGTATCTACTGCCCCATTCACTATTTACTTCTTAATACTGTTCTCTAGGAAAGGTAGCAGAGCTCCTTGGGTAAAGGTTCTTTTTCATGGCCAGTACAGGGAAACTACAAAACTACGTAACTGAGCTGGAATATCATCTTCTGTCAGAAAGGAACCCACAGATGCCTGCACCATGACAAATGGTTTACAGCAGTTAGTCAATGAGGATGCTGCTGGCTAAATCGGGGACAACTCTAACAGTAATGACAGCAACAAATTGTACCCCATTAGTAAATATAAATCACTAAGCACACATTGATAGAAACAACAAGAGAACGCTCTTCCTTTCAGTAAATGCTAATAATAACTGAGAAAGAGATGATGGGATGGTAAAATCATTATATATAGCTTTATATAGCTTATACAGCTTCGAGGGAATCACCATATCTGTAGTCATAAAGAGAAGGAAAAAGCAACTTTTCAGTGGGTAAATCTGTAGAAAAACACCCTACTCCAGGGTGAAGGTACACTCTCTCAGTGATGGAATAAATCAACACCATGTGTCCCCTAGGGAAATACAGATATAAGAGCACAGCACTGCTACTGTGACATTTCTGCCAAAAATACACAACTTGAAACTACAAAACATTGAATATCATTCTCAACCAAGGGACCATCACACAAGGGCTTGTAATGTTAAATGTTACGGGGTAAACCTCCAGGACTGAGCAACTTCCATAATGAAAACCTCAACAGACCTGACCACTGCCCAACTCTTAGCTAACTCTGCTGCTGTCTGAGCCCGGTGGTACAACCTGGACAGAGTGCAGGATGAGTAAAAAGCCTATGCCATTTCTTAGTACCAGTCTTCTATGTTTAGTAAATTTTAAATTATTTAGAAAATTTATCAATGATCTTACCTCCATCATCAAAAAGCCACCAGACATCAATAGTATTCTTTCCTTGTTTTTTCTGAAACTGTGAACTAGCCTCAAGAAGCTTTTGGTCAGCTACATTTAAAGGTACAAGAGGGCCCTTGGATTCTAAAGGATTAAGCAGAAAAAATAGATGTATGGAAAGTATTAAATCTCTTTTGCTTAATTCTTACAATTTTCCTACTTTATATATTCAAGTGTGCTCATAATGCATATAGTATATGGCATCCATCATAAGCTTGCAAGTTTTTATAATTTAAATATACTTTAAAATAGCTACATATAAATATCACAACTAAATTCATTTGAATTATCTTGTCTAATTTCTAGTATTTTGAAGTATTCTGATAAACGTACGAGAATCACAAGTACCAATCAAAAATTGTACTTGACTGCTAGATTTTGGTTTTCTGGAAAGCTATTCCAGGCTAAATGGATAAATAAAAAATATTTCTGAAAGAGTATTTCCTTTTTGAACTTGTATCTCAGTAATATAAAGCTCAAAAGGTATTTTTTAAATAAAAAATTATTTGTAACATAAATGACAGAAGGAAGTTGGAGACATACAAATACATGTACAATCATCACAGTGAAACCCTGGTCTGAGAAAAATTTCCCCTCATCTTTTATCTTTTTTGTGTGTCCTCTCAATATGTGGCCCAATTCTAAAGACAGATCACCACATCTTTCTGTTAACCACAGAAAGATGGTGGGACTCCTTGGAAGGGTACCTATTTACTGTAGGTGCCAAGGACAGTATTTCAAAGGAGTTCCCATGCATGTTCCCAGGGAGTCAGAACAAAAACAAAGAACAGCACTGGTTCTGTGAACAAGCAAGATGACTATCATGAAATTCCTATACTAAGACTTCAAAAGAAATCCACAAAAGGAAATCTCTTGCAAAATGTCTGTCATTCACTTTTCATGCTGCCAGGATGTATGCAAACATGACAAATGATTTTGCATGATGAAATAATATGGCTACCAAACCACACTGCTCCGTAACTCTCACCTCTATCTCCTGCTCATAAAATTCATGTACGCTGACATGACTGTGTATCTCCCAAACGCAGCAAGACTGTGAGAAATATTGTAATTTTTGAAATGAAAAATATATTAGTATCAAAGCTGAGGAGTTGGCTGGGTAGAACTGATGGTAAAGAACGCAAGTGACACTGTAAATAAACAAGCCTATTTCAGTGTCCCTACTTATCTAAACCATGCAGTTTAAAATAAAAATAATTAATACTAACTTTCTGGATTTGAGTATTTCAGAACTATTGATGATTTAAAAGAATTTTTCTGAGATATATCACCTTGTCTTCAGGAAAACGTAACTTTTATTTGGACTAATAATTTTATAATCTGCATTTAAAGATCATTACCTCATCCTGAAATAAGAACTAAGGTAGAAAAAGAAAATAATAAGGTAGGAGTTAAAGTGTTAACAGCATGGAAAAAAGGATTAAAATAAAATGATGAAAAATGCCTGCCTTTTTTCAACAGTGGTTGAGTTGGAGTCTTGCCATCCTCTTCCTCATCTAGATTATGTTTAAAAAACACAAAATATTAAGTTAATTGCCTTTACATTATAAAATAATGAAAATGTAAATAAGCACATTTATAACAAAACATAGTATGAAACAACAGTCCATGAAAAATGATCAAGACTGAAGGTTAATACTTTCTACACTGAATTTTCAAGATTTAAAAAAGCAAACCCATTTTAGACACTACAGGGTAAATGATTAACATTCACCCTGAAATTTTATTCCTGTGGAATTATTTAAAACTATAATATTTTGAAAACTTTCATATTTGAAATCAGCTGAGAAAATGTCAAACTATAACTTATATAGCAGAAATGACTTTAATAAACTGACGTTGTACATAACACATAAATTTTAAACATGCTGCTGTATCACTGTGCAAATCACTAAAAAACAACTTTAGAAATATTTAATGGATATCTGGTATTTGTAAAAGTTAATCAGCACTTGAAAAATTGAGGAATTTTTATCAGAGATAGAAGTCTTCTGTTATATATAAATGCCAAGTTATGCAGAAGTATAAATAAATCAATAAATATATATGCACATATATATGCATATATTTGTTCATTTATATTTAGTAGTAATCATTTCTACCCCAAAATTAACAGTTTTCCTAACTCCATGTTTTTCTCTGAACATAAGCTTGTATTAGTTTTTTTAAGGCACATAGTACTCCCAGTTGGATGACAGAATATACTGCAGTGGGACTGCCTGTGATTCCAGCACTACTTCATATCCCTTTCCTGGCTGGGTGAGCCTCTTCGACTTCTTTCTTTGCAGACAGGGTTAGCAGTACCCACCTCTTACAGTTGTTATACTGTAAGCACTGAGGGAACAGAGCTCAGGGTTGTCATAAGCATGCA
This sequence comes from Chinchilla lanigera, assembly GCF_000276665.1. Lineage (NCBI taxonomy): Eukaryota > Metazoa > Chordata > Mammalia > Rodentia > Chinchillidae > Chinchilla > Chinchilla lanigera. The sequence continues at coordinate 1,207,949 of NW_004955415.1, read as the reverse complement.
CTGAAAGGGCGCTCTTCCTGTCCCCGTGTACACTGAGTGCCTCCACAATCAGTACAGACACAACTAAATACTGCGACTATGTAATAACTGCACAAGAATGTTTCTAATTCTGAATACTTTTTACATGTTTAAACTTCTCTACAGAGCTGGTCCATGCCTATAATCCCAGCAACTAGGATGCTAAAGCAGAAGAATCACTATGAATTCAAGGTCAGCCTCTGAGTATGAGACCCTGCCTCAAAAACCAAAAAAAAACCCAAACATACCCAAAACTAAAACAAAAAAGAAACCAAAACAAAAAAAAAATTCAAGACAAACAAACTTCTTGACAGTATCTATGCTGATTTGAGAACAGACTAAATAGAAAGCAAAGAAAAAATAAAGTTGACATTATTTCTGAATGCTAACTTTATGTATGTTATGGTAAATAACCATATACATTTAATTTTATAATACTGAACATTACCATCCTCATAAAATAAATATTTAATATTATTTGCCTTTGATAATTTTTTAAAAAAATTACAACTACGGATATCCTGTATTCATTAGATGAGTTCAGAAAAGTCAAGGAAATATTGACATTTAAAAATGATTACATTAAAGGCACATTGATTGATTTTTACAACAGAAAGATGAGCAAATAAATGTACTGACCCAGTACCCTAGTCTTCAAAATGTAACATAACAATAACCTACTGTATGGATAACATCAACTAACATATGGGAGCAAAGAGTAGCTGCCTCATAAATATTAGTTCTTCCAACATGTCTTCATGCATTAATTCCTAACAGACTCTACAGAGAAAGGATCAATTATAAGGAAAATAAATGAACAAAACAAGAAAAAAAACAGGAGAAAAAGCAAGAACGTATGTCATAAACTAACATACATGTGGAAACATAAAGAGTTGTTCCCAGGATCACTTTATGGAGTTTGAGGCAAAAGAGAAGATAATCAAACCAGCAAAGAACTGAAAGGAAAAATGGTGTCAATTGCACTTTTAACTACAACTCCTCTCAGCAACAAGGTATGTAAGAAGGAAAGAAAGAAAAAGTATCTTCTTTTTCTTCCAAATAATCTACAAGAGATAAATAGCACAGACATGATTTGTTTATCTATTTCAGAAAAAGAATGATAATAACTGTAGAGAAATAAAAAATGTACTGTGGTTTAACGATTTACAGTGCAGATTTCTTATTGCGTGTCAGCTGGGAACAGGACAGACGGAGATACGAGTTTGAACGGAGGTAGGAGAGTGAGGGCGGGAGAGTAAGATTTGGAAGTCATCTCTTTTCCTTTCTCATAAACATGACGTACAGATTTGTGGGTGAATTTTCTACAAGCAGTATGAGATCTGTTATTCTAAAATTATGTTCTTTCGAAGTTCAGATTTAATGTCTTTAAAGTAAGTGTAAAACCACAAAACCATGTTAGTATATAGCTGGCATGGTTTCTGTTCCATGACCCACCCTAATACCTTAAAACTGTTTAGTCCTTTTATAGCCATTGTTGAAAATGACTAATGAGCAGTGTCAAGTTTGAGAAGTGGCTACTTTATAATGTACGTTATATAATAAAAATGATCTCTCACAATTTAAATACTGCCATTAATATATTACTTATTTGAATGAAAATTACCTTTATGCGTAACAGACTTTTCACCAGATGGTTTGGAAGTGTCTAAGTCCGAGTTTTTACCATATTCCACATTTAGTACCACATCCTTGGTGCCGGGAGATTTCTCTTGTGATGATAACAATTCTTCTGTAGACATGAAAATATTGAAAATAGTATCTAAAATCCTATTTTAGCCCGAAGACATCAGATTTAATAGATGACATTTAAAATCCAAATGATATGTGAATTTTTTGTGTAAAAACTTGTGATAACCTGTTTAAAGTGACCGTTCACTTAAATATGTGAGCCACAACTAAGAGGCTAAGATATCTGAACTAGGTACTAGGGAGTAAGTCATGAGAGAAATTCACATAACAGACTGGATGACAAAAGAATGATACATAGAATGTGAAACAAACTCTATTCTCAAAATTAATTACAAGTAAAAAAAATACATAAAACATGGCCAATGTTCACAGGCACGTAAGAGGAAGACAACCTGAGATAGTCTTCCTAAGAAGCATATGGTTAAATTATTTCATTTTTAAGTGGTTTCATTCCTTTTTGGGACAATTTTGAATATTTAACTTTGATAAAACATTTAGCATAGAGACATACAATATGAATGTGATATGTTGTTGATAATGCCTATCTTTCATTTGTGTGAACAGAGAGAAAGAAACAACAGACAGACTATGGGAGCCCACTGGCCAGTACTGCGCTAAGAGTTCATCAGGGCTGATCTCCCCTTTAATCTTCACCACAACTCTGCAAGGTGAACTCGGCTTTAACAAAGAAACTGGGGCCAACAAGTTACCAATCTTTTCCAGGCTACAAAAATAAAAGAGAAGGCTGAGGTTTTTAAAAGAGAATTGCCTGGTTGCCCCCAACACCTATGTTCTCTGTGCTCTTCGTTCTGATGCCAACTGTATTCCTGTATCCAAATCTTATTAATGAATATTTTCAAAAGTATTTCATGACTATAAATGATCTGAAAATATTTCTTTAACCTTTCTTTTTTTTTTTTTTTTGCGGTACCTGGCATCAAACTCACGACCTTGCGCTTGCCAGGCAGGCGCTTATGCCACTGAGCTATATCCCCACCCTGTCTTTAGTATTTCGATTGCATTCAAACCTCGGTAAACGTAATTTGTTAGCCAAACTGTAATACTTGACTGAAAGGGAATACTACTTACAATTATGCAGAGTTAAAAGGTTTAAGTCAGTTATCATAAACATCACTATTACAACGGGAAAATTTAAATAGTATTTTTGCCAGGTCTACTCCAGAATAAAAAAATGCATTTTTAGTAACTCATACAATTTTGTTACAAAAGAAGGTATCTTTGTTACAAAGATAAATGTCTTAAAGTGTTTCTTTCAAAATTATATGCTACTACTCTTAAGAGAAAGACTAAAACAGTTTAAGTACATGAACAGATGACAAAATTATATACATCTTGGCTACTTAAACTTAGATAATTCTAGTGATTGGATTAATCAGTAATAGGAAATTTTCTTCATTTTTAAAAAACTATCAGGAAATCCTTGGAGGATACTTTCCACAGTTTATAATAAAGTTAGCAGAATTACCAATTATACCTTAATTAGGTCTTAACCTTCACTTTTAAACAATGACTTAAATGTTACACACTGTATTGTTTATGTAATATTCTTGTTGTTTTGTTTGCTTTTTGTTCTTTGAGACAGGGTCTCACTGTGTAGCTCAGGCTGGCCTCAAAGTCATGGCAGTCCTGCCTCAGTTTTGCAAGTGCTAGGATTACAGGCATATGCCACTATGCCTCACCATCTAATACTCTTGATATTAAAAAATTACACAGTATAATAAGGGACAGAGCAAGAATCTGGTGAGGGCTATAAAGAGGAACTGCAGGGAAAATCTTTGTAGTGATGGGATAGTTTGTATCTTGATAATGGTGGTAGTTACACAAATCAAATGATAAATGACATAAAACTACACATACACAGATACACACACACAAATGTATGCAAAATTAGTAAAATCAGAATAAAACCCACATACTGTTGCAATGTGAATTTTCTAGTTTTGATACAGTATTATAGCTTTGTAAGATGTTGCCATGAGGACCCAGAATGCTGGATAAAGAGTGCACAGGACCTTGGAATATTTTCTACAACTTCCTCTAAATCTATAAATATTTTTAAATGACAAAAATTTTTATGGGTCTTCTTGCAGACACAGGAATTATGAAAAAGCTTACTCTTTTATTGGTATTAATAATATAAAACACTACTTTTGTAAATATGAGAATGTATAATGATCTAGTTCTAGTAGTCATTTAAAATTTTTCTCACACTATTGCTGTACTTATGTTTTTACAAATTCAGCCCATTTACAGTCATAACTAATATCTGCTTCTCTTAAATCTTTAATTTGAATTCAATTTCATACTCTCCAATACTAATCACTAATCATCATCCAGGCTGACACAGTGAGAAAACAGAAAGTTTGGTGGATTCCAAACAGGTATGAACTTAAAATGCTATATAATGAGTCTGTGACACAAAAAGATATAAAAGTTAAATGAAAAACACACGAGAATTATACAGAATTTTCTAACAAAGTAATTTATATTTTTAAAATAAAAACTTTATTTCAAACAAATTTACCTTGTCCTTGAAGATGAGATATATCCAGACCTTCTTTCAAGCGGATAACCACTACTCCATACTGTATGTCAAAGGCATCACTATGGAGGGGGGGTAATCAAAAAATTTCTGTTTATGTTCTTTATAAAATGAAGGCAACTGTAGGCGATCTCTAAAACTACTTTCAGCTTTAAATGTTTTTCTTCGATACATTTTAAAAGTTGGTGAGACAGGAACAGTGTTAGGTTTAAATTCCACACCTTTCTTTTCTTAATACCCTTGAAAACTAAAGTGTAAATTGCTATAACATAGTCATGTGCCACTAGATGTTTTGGTCACTAACAAACTACATATATACGACCATATATTTCATATGGTGTGTGGTAGGCTGTTCCACGCAGACTTGTGTGAGCATATGCTATGACTGTTCACAATGAAATAACATTTCTCAGGATGTATCCTCATCACTGAGCAACACATGAGTGTATGTACCTACACAGCTATTTAAAGCAATAATGGTATTTTTATCCTAGAAAGTGAAACTATGGATAAACAACTTACAAAGACCCCATCACATTTATATTTAGGCTTATACTCTTAAAGCCAAGAGAAATACATGAAGAAAAAGAAAACTGTATTCTGCTGAAAATGATAGCAGGTTGTGGAGTATGAAGAAATTTCTGAAAAGGGTATTTTAAAAAATTTTTGAAATTCTGGTTTAAAAAGTACTCCAAAGAATTTATACACACTAAAACCTTGACAACAGCTCTAAAAATCAGACTTATAAATCTACATACCCAACAAAAAGTTAAAATCTAACAAAATGACCAAATTATTTCTCCCACTGAGAAAATGCAAGGATGTGCTTAGGGTATAACATGTGGCTGGAAAAAATCTTTTCTATTTAAATTATGGAGAGACAACTAGACCTCATTCCTGTCATTTATTAAAGTCAAAAGAGAATTGTAGGAAAAAAATTTAATTGACATGCTAAAGTTTCTTAGCTGTATCCTGAAAGATCTCACTAATAACCGAGAAAAATAACTATAAGCATTTAAAAAATAGATCCTAAAGATGAATTTGGATCAAAACAGCTAAACTCTTGTGCTGTAAAGCTATATAAATTGGGCAGTGGTTGCAAAACTTACATACTACTAATAAAAGAATTCACATTAAATGTCAGTCATAAATTATTTAGAATCACAACTAAAACACTAAGGGAAGTGTCACAAGGTAAAAGAATGAGTAGCGTCCTACTTTAAAACTGCCATTAATTTCCATGGCTCTAAAAACCAAAGGGTGTTTATTATTTTACCTGTCCTTTAACTGCTGACATACAATATTAACTTTCAGAGTGCTCATTTCAATCCCTAGAGAGGCGAGTTAAGCGTGCCCTGTTAGCTCTCTTGTTATAAGCAATGCAGAATAAAGCGCAGGTGTAGGAAAGAATTATTTGCAAAAATTTCACTTTTTAAATTACTCTGTATCATTGTTTTTAGCCTTAAAAGAAAAAAAGAAACGCTATGGTCTAAATGATTTATTCCATTTCCACTCTTTTTCTTTCCCTGTGCATACATACAAAAAGTACACAGTACAGAATTAGAAAGCGCCCATGTGAGTTTCCTTATAAAAAATGAATGCAAACCTAACAAGCAGAAACAACCCAACAAAATCAGCAGGGCTTTATTCTTACTAAAAACAACAATTAGCTGTTCATCACACAGTGTATATTAGTAATCAATATAAAGAGGCTTTTCAAAAGGTAGAATATGAGATTTGGTTATTTCCTTAGACTTTCCAAAAGTACCAAAGAAAATAAGCTATCCCACATGAGGCAGGCAGTAATACTGCTGTTATATCTACACAGTGGAGTTCCTGTGACAGAGACAACTCCAGCAAGTTAAAGGTGCTCAGATCCAAATTCATGGAGAAAATACAACTTAGGACCATTTCGTTAAATACACTTTTAAAAATGACAGCTGTTTGTATCTCAAGAAATACTTTCCAAGGAGCAAACTGTTTCAGTTCATCAGTGACTGTGACAGGAAGGATAACACTTCCATCAAGTACATCACAGCGACGGGTCGTTTTTATTCTCATTTAACTGAGATAAATATATTTGCTATCCAAATCCTATAATACTAGGAAAAACACTAAGAAAAATCTGGCAAAAAGAGGAACTATTTAATTACCTGGGTTGTAAAAACCATGGCTTGCAGATTACATTCAAGAGATACATACAAAAATCCATGAACTGAGAGTAAAGCCACCAAAACAAAGTGACAGAGTACAAAGAACTCACTAGATAAACCACAAGAAGAGCGATGTGACACAACACTGAACTGTATATAAAGACCACAGAAACTACCGCTGCAAAGTGAGTAGTAAATCAGAATGCAGCACATCAAGGGGGTGAGAAAAACAAACATGTAAATTGAAATGTAAATAACCTAAGGAATGACCCAAATGATTGACAAAAATCAGCAGGAGAGGAAAACAAAACTAGACCTGTGAGGCTGTTACCAGTGCTGAAATGCCCTTTGTCTTTACACCCACGAGAACTAACAATTGCACAGCTTGGAAGGCAGTGGGTCTGACATTGGGGAACCTGCTCTGCAAGAGTTATGGGGATAAAACAGCGCACTAATTTAGTGCACACACACACTCTCTCTCCTATGCGTATGTGTTTATGTACAAACATACACACACATACATATATACCACATATCTGTGTGCGTGTGGGCGCACACCTATGTGTGCAGACATAGGTAGGGTGTTTTAACAGATCACCAACTTGAACCCTTGACTCGTTTTCATTCTTATGTTTCTGTTAGGAGGCTGCATCATAAACAGCATCCCAAACAAGGCATGAATTTTCAAAGTTAGTATTTTCTAAACTAACCAAATTACTAAATCAAAGAGATACTTACTGAAATAAGTTTATATACATATCCACATCCCGCATATCTGCTTGCAACCAATCTTTCTTAAATCCAAGGACAAGTGTATTTGGTTTCATACGACCAAGACCAGCAGCCTAAAATATATGATGGACATAACTTCAAACACACACTTTTCAACAAAATCATTTTTTATGACATAAAAAATCTTCAAGTAAACAGCTGTCAAACATTACATATCCCATCAGCAAAAGCTCTTCAGCAATACATGTATATTTACTTGTAAATTACACATATTACACTTATCACATGTTACTTACAATTAACACATACAAAAATATTAGTTAAGGATTGAGCATGGTAGTAGTATGCCTGTAATCCTAGCACAGGGAGGCTGAGGCAGGAGGATCTCTGAGAGTTCCATGACAGCCTGGGCTATAAAGTGAGTTCAAGGCCAGCCTGAACTGCATAGTGAAACCCTGTCCCAGAAAGACCAAAAAATAAAAAACAAAACCAAAAAAGAATCTTCTTTGTTGTGGAGGCTGGATATTCAAATGCTAGCTTAATGATAAATTCTTATGATGATTACAATTATTAACTAAAGTAATGGAGGGACAGAGACATTAAAAGAGCACAAGGTCTAATAAAACACAATCATCTAAAAACAGTATCTTGAACTAAAAGGTATGATATTATAGAAACAAATTAATGTACAAAAACATTTTCTGACAAAGACTGCAAGAAACAAAAACATATACAGGCATTTTATGTAGTGGGTTTGCAAAAGACAAAGGAAAATTTCAGGGACAACTTATGCTATTATTTCAATTAAATCTGTAGAGGCAACTGGTACCTAATAGTATGGATATTTCACACAATTCCTCAGACAGCTCTACTACTAGAATAAAGTCAAACACCTGGGCATCCTGACCAAGTGGCTGCATTTGCCACACTTACAGGTGCAGTATATGAGGGACTGTTTTATTTATCCTATTTGCCTGACACTGCTGAAACTCAGAATCCACTGGGGCATGTTGGTTGGGTGTATGGATTAGGTGGTTCCAACTGTGCCTAATTTTACAACATTATCATTCATACTACAAAAACCCTTTGGTGTGGTTCCAGAACTGGATCACCAGCCTCAAGCAGCATTCTGGAACTTTATTAGGCAAATTCTTGGGCCTCCCCACAAGCCACCTGCCTCATTTGGTGATGGAACCCAGAAATCTGAGTTTAACAATCTACCAGTTGACTCTCATGGAAGCTCAAATTTAAGAACCACTTCAGTCTTTCATTTTCTTCATAAACTGTATAAAGTGGTTATCAAAATGTTCCTATAAACTGTACAAAAACAAGCAATATTTACCGACTAGAAATAACCTTATGATCAGGGTTAGCACTGTACCTGAAACATTTAAACATAAAATTAATAAAGTACTAAAAGTATGTGCTCACTGCTGAGGTTAAGAAAAACACGTGAAACACACACAAAGCACCCTATGCATCTTTTTTGTGTGTGTGGGTTTTTTCCAGTACTAGGAATCGAACTCACGACCTCATTCTTGCCAGGCAGGTGCTGTGCCGCTGAGCTAAATCCCCAGGCCCTCCCTATGCATCTTTATGATCACTTTGTACTATGTAATCTATTATTTAGGGATACATACACTATACTTATAAAATTTTAACTTACATATTTAAAAAAGTTTGTATCTTTATATTTTTCAAATACTTTTAAAAAATTGCTATTTTTCCTACTACTGTTGCTTTTGAGGTTTACCCATGTTACATATAGTTCCTTTTTGCCACTGTGTAAAATTCTAGTGATTTTCAATTCTCTAATTCATGGCCGCTAAAGTAACTCCCAACTGTCTTTCACTATTACAACTGACGTTGCTGTGGAGCTTCACACAGCCTTCTTCACACGTACAGAGGTGTCTCCTATAGTGTACATTTAAGAATGAAATGGTGCGGAATATTCAGTCTCTCAGGCTGCTATCCGAAAGTGGTTACACAGTCTAAGTTACCACAGCAGTTTGAAGATCTCTACTTGATCTACACAATTTTCAACACTTTGTATACATAATATTTGGTCATCTGATGGGTATGGAACAAAACTGTATTGTGGTTTTCATTTTTGTCATTTACCTTTCCACTTCAACTCATATGTTTTACTTTTTTTCCTTTTACTACCTTTAATATTTTTATATACTATGGACCATTCTTTTGCTGATCAGGTTAGAATTATTTTCCTTTGATCTTTGCCTTTCCTTTTCATTTTCATCAGAAGTTCAAAATTTTAAACTTGAAAAAAAACTACTGATCTATTCTTCATAGCTCAACACTTTCATTTTTAAAAAATTCTTCTCTACGTTAGAAATTATTTTACATATGTCCCTTAAAAATTGTTTTATATTTAGTACTTTTAATTCATTTGGAAATGATTTTTGTGTAAATGCTTTAAGGATCTATTTTATTATGTTACCACCTGCATAAATCAGCTGTTCCAGCCCATCCATTCAGTGCCCTCCCCTGTCATATGTTAAATTTCCCGTATGAGTGTCTATCACTGCTTCATTACTAGGACGTCTTACTTAGTGACTATCCTCCTCACAACACAAAGGCTCCGAAGACAATGCTCTGAGCCTATGAACCCTCAGTTTACACGGATAGCTTAGAGTTACGCTGTTTTCTTTTTTTAAGAAATGGATTCCTGTAAAAATAAGTTGGTGAATACATCTAACCACATTTATTACTCCCTGCAGCCTTTAGCATGGAGAAGATTGAAGTTCAGAGAAGTTCAGTGACTAGCTCAGTTCAAAAGCCATCACAAGCAAGTGGCAGTGTTAGCATTTAAACCCAGGACTGATTCCAAATCCTCTATTCTGGCTACTATACCATACACAAAACTGAAATAGAAATCTAAGTTTAGTACTAGCAAATAAATAGTAAGAAATATGAAGGACTAGTATTTAAAAAAAATTAAAGACTGGTATTATTAACATTCTTACAAAAAGAAAAAACCAGTGGGTGCAGCAGGGAGTAGGTATTTATAGAAGGGGAGAAATAGCCTAAGATAATTTTTAAGTAAGTTCTTTGCTGTCAGCCAACAACACAAAACTTTTATAGTCTCTTTAATTTAAAACCATATAATCTTAGTAGTGTATTTAAAGATATTCTAAAGTATGCACCATTTGTGTTAGTGTGAGGAATGAAATCTAGAATGGGGAAGTTTCTAGACGTTGCATAGCCCTACAACACAGATGTGTGAAAGGCCGGTGCATTTACCTGCATCAAGTATTGTGCGCCTTCTCTCAAGTCATCTGCATGGACAGGAGCATAAAAAGCCTTCATTTTGTTTTTAATGAGCCAGCGCTGGTATTTGGCTTGATCCACGGACATCTCTTTCATCGCTTGTCTTCTAGGGCCCTTCAAATATAAGATATTAACAATATCTTTAGCTGCAAGACAATCTACTTCACATTTATAAAAGCCATTCTATTACGCTGCTTTGAAACCAGGAGACTAAATAATGGAGTAGAAGTCTAATGACAGCTTTTAATTTAATTCTACCTAATACTTAAAATTACAAAAAGGTAGTGCTGTGGTATGGTTAAGGCACAGCAGATGCCAGCAAAAGGGAGGAAGAAGAGAAACACAGACTAACACAAAACATTTTACTCCTAAATTAATGGCAGATGTTAGAAATCATTAAAAAGGGAGAGATCACACAGAGCCAAATAAGTTTATATAGTTTGTTTCTGTTCAGGTGAAGTGTCTGAGTTATTAGTTTTCAGTAACTTAAGAATATCACTGAAAAAGTGAGCAGTTAATACAGTAATATATCTTTTCCTTATGAGTTTTATTAACTCAAAGTTCCCATGTGATCCTGATAAGCAACATGTGTGTTATATACAAATATAGAAAACAAAATCTAAAAATATATTTAAGACTATTACATGAATAAGGAAAAGATAATTTATCTTTCTTGGTAGGGAAACCACTTCATTTGTATGTCTTGTGCTCAAGATCCTAACTTGAATGAATCACCTTGGAGACAAAGCGGAAAACTCCACACAGTCCAGGTAACATTAATGTGTCAGTGTTTTCCTCTGCCATCTCTCTCTCTCTGTCTCTCTCTCTCTCATACACACACACACACACACACACACACACACACACAGAGCTGTGACTTTGCCATCAGGCATGTAGAAGAGCAACTTTGGTACAGCTGGGACATGGAGTGGACAGTGTAAATTTCTGGCACCAAAATTAGATGAACAATGGAGCTTGGGAAAAGAGTCAATCTGACAAATATTCTAGTTTCTTATGCAGAACAGTTAAGGCAGCAATTTTCCCAATATCCAAGATGCCAAAACCAAAATACTCTTAAGATAAAATTTTTTACAAATTTACACTATTTTTTTTTTACTGCTGGTTAAAATAATAATAAAAACTAAAATGTCAAAAATTTTAAAAAATGCTAACTTGAGATTGTCTAGAGGCAAAATATTTTAAAGAAAACTACTTTAAAATATCTGTTTGGCAGATTACTTTCAATCTAGAAAGCCCCATATATCACGTTATACACAGAGCTAACATGTTTCAATACAGAAAACAAAATTGATTCTTACCATATGCACATGGCCACAGATCATCAAACCAACGTTTTTTGTGAAATCATGAACAAGATGGAGCAAAGCCGGGCGTGAATTTGGAGAACCTGTCATAACAAGACACTGTGGTCTAAAAAATAAAAGTAGAGAAGTTTGTTTTTGGAAACAAGGACATGACTTTTAAGCTGTTTCTCTTTCATTTCTGAAATTGTTCTAAAGACACAGGGCATCAGATTCTCACAGGAGGTAAATTTTACCCAGGCCTGTTTGGTATATAAGAAATGCAAAAATAAACCTTTTGGAACAACCATGCCAACTAATCCCTCTAAAACAATACGTAATATAATATATCAAGATTCTGGTAGAACTATACAAAGAAATTACCTTACTAGTTAACTTTTCATCTCCTACAGTAATAAATACCCCGGTTCTTTCACACAGCTTGCAAAATTTCCTGAGGGCATGGCAATGCCTTCATGTACAAAACAGGTTAATTCTCTCCTAATTACAGCTGATATCACCCTAATTACTTCTACTTCATGACATCAGCCCTACCTCTTCAGCTTTCTTTGCCCCTCATGGACTCCTCCTTTTCTTCACCTTAGTAGGTTGCAAGGCTCCCCAGCCACACAGTGCAGTTCTTAGTGGCTAATCATGACCCTGTGACTTACAGCCCATAAGGCGTTCCTATTTCCAGGTCATGTGCTTTATAAAGGAAGCTAACTCCTCTTTTATACTTTTCGTTAAGATGATGAATGTCGTGATGACTTTGACCCCATGGGCAAAAACACTTTCTAAAGAATAGCAAAGTGCGACAATATAAAGTAATACAAATTTCAAAAGACCAAAAGCAGCAAATTTGCCCACTTGCCATGAAGTACCTCTGGACTATCACACACTATCCATCTCTCACTTAAGCTACTGCATTTTTCAGTCTGTTATGATAATTTAGACTACGCCCTAAATAATATGATTTATTACCATAAGAAGTTCACCTATCCCTACCCGTGCTAAATAGTAAACTCACTACAAAGACGCAATTTGACTCAGTTTTTTTTTTTTGGTTTTTCTCTGGTACCAGGAACCGAACTCACGACCTTGCGCTTGCCAGGCAGGCGCTTTTGCTGCTGAGCTAAATCCCCAGCCCCTTGACTCAGTTTTATCACACCAACAGAAGTATAGTACAAAATATATTAGAAATGAGTAACAACTCTACAGCAAATAATTGTCTTTGATTTTAGTTCCTTCCTTGAAAATCTTCATCTTATGAGTTTTATTAAAGCACAAAATCTACAAAAATATAAAGCATAAAGAGAAAATAATATTAAAGTATCTTCAAGTTAGATAGCAAAGAGAAACACTGTAAAGGATCTGACAAACCAGGAAATAGGTAAATCCAAAATGAGTATGGGAACCAAATGAAGCTTGCTGATTTCACATGTAAAAATCATCAAAATGCTTAGATGCTGGTAGCACTAGGTACCTCTGGAAGCAGCAGGAACGAAGGGACAGAAAGTAAGACTGGTTTAAAGTTTGTGTAAGAAGCAACTAGAATCAAATCATTTCTATCACTATGATAGGTCACTGTACCTGGTCTTCCCCAATCCCATTTCGCTTATTTGCTAAAGAAAACTAGTTAGCCTGGAAAACACTGGTAACAGGTAAGGGCAGATGTAACTTATTTTAATTTTTTTCGTTTTTTGAGACAGGGTCTTGCTATGTACACCAGGTTGGCCTTAAACTCTCGCTCAGCCTCCCAAGTACGGGGATTACAGTCCTTCCATGCCCGACCAGGAAGCTATCTGTAGCAGAACATTTATACACAGAACCCAGAGTCTTCCAAACCCACTCTCCACCTGACTCTCAGAATGATGCACAGGAAGAGCACACAGAAGAGGAAGGTTAACTCTGACTTCTGTCCATACAGTTATGAGACGCATAATTTTACGTAAGAGTAATTTCTGTTTTTCTGCTATATTTCTTCATGCACAGAAGAGAAGCAAAAGATCCATTTCTGGGAAATGTTATCAGATTGCAAAGAAAATCTTTAAAATGACTTAAATTCCTCAAAAAAGGAGCAAAGCCCTCTTAATCTCCATCTAGGACTTCACTGACAAGACCTACTCCCCGAAGCAGATCTTCTGCACCAAAGATTACAAATAAATACTTCACTTCAGACAAAGTTGAATTCAAGAACCCAAATTAAAGAAACAGCAAAAGGAAAAGTAAGTTAAAGGTTACAGAAACTACAGGTGAAGGAAACAAAATCTTTTGGCAAATGTGATGAAGGCAAAGATAATGGTAAATAGCAAGTTAATCAGAAAAAAATGACTAGCTTCAGAGAAAACAAAAAAAGTTGTGTAGCCATGAAAGAGCAATCAGGATTTACTACCGGACTCAACTTTTAATCATGTTTAAAACGTCAAAAAAAACTTAACTACCAAATATGATCTAATCAAAATAAGAACAAAAAAATACTGGTATGTGAGTACATATACATGTTTAGCCCAGGTAAATCAAGGACATCAACTGATGATGCCTAAGATTAAAAATTTTAAAAATGCAGCAAGACAAGCATGGTGATTATGAGGTAAATACTAAAAAACTACAAAAAGCCTGCTGGAGTTGAATGTGGCTGTTTATGGTACAAAACAGGGCTATGTGGGGTGAAGCAAGTGCTGACTTTCACGATAAACTGTGTCCACTGGTTTCCTTCTTTATACTATGTTCCTTCATAATTCAGATGAAAATTAGAAAGTCAAACAGACTAAAAAATCTTTAAATGTTCTCATTCTTATAATAAACCAAATTAACAGATTCTGATAGCAGAGTAACTTCTGACTCCTGTTCATACGGTTATGAGACACAAAATTTCTATTTTTCTCTCATATCTGGCCCCAACTATCCAAAATATGCTGAAATTGAGGTTTTCCCTTTCAGGGCTCTTCTTCCTTTTTGTTTTCCCCATTTCTCTCACTGCAAAGCTGTGGTCTCTAGAAATTTTTCATTCTGGAAGAGAATGACTGTGTCTGTGTGTGTGGAAGGTGTTCAAAAAGACAACAGGAAGGGTGCACACATGCTTTTCTTGCTAGGAGAAGCTGGGTACAGTAACTGCTTTCTGGCATTTAATTCCTCAAAATATTACTTTTTAAACATTTTCCCTTTTGATTTACTGAGAAATATGAAACAGATTTCTGTGTTTACTATGCAGAAACCATTGAGCAGTAGTTACTCATGACTAAAGAGAGTCACCTGGTCACAACCAGACTTAATTTGAACAATTTAAGAATTGTTGCCTAATGATCAGCTTTTTGAAAATGACAAAACTAGGTTTTGGGGGCTTTCTTTTTTTTAAGACAGGATGTCCTTATGTAGTACAAGCTGGCCCTGAATTCACTATGTAGCCCAGGCTGGCCTCAAACTCTCTGTTATCCTCCTGCCTCAGACTCCCAGGCGCTGGGATTACAGGGATATACCACCACACCAAGCACCAAACCAAGTTTTAACTAAGTATAAATAATGACATAATGTCTTAACAATATATAGAGGTACACAATATTTCTGGTTTTAGAGAAATATGTGTATCAGTAGTGTTTTAAGAAGTGAATACCATCAATTATTAGAAATGTGTTAAACAATTTTCATAAAGTATACCTGAAGTCATTTATTGAAGAAAATACAGCCTAAGTGCTTACTATTGTAAAGCAATGATTTTTTAAAAATCACTGCAACTAGTTTCCAGTTACTGATAAGAAGGGAATAACAGTCAAATTAAATATATCAAAAAGCTTTATGAAATTTTTATATAGTTAATATATATCTAAAAACATTAATGCCCACAGAGGACAGAATAAAATTTCACCTTATGCTACTTATCACTTCAAAGTCTGCAAATGAGAAACCTCTACAACTAACATATGAAAATGGTACTGAGAACAGTTTAAAAAAAACTAACTGGCCAGATGAAAGAAAGTGTCTCTGTGTTGCCTTATCACATACCTAAAGTTTTTCACATGGTCTTCCACACCAGAAAGACGGATTGAATGTTGCAGCGCATTCAGGTAGGTCAGGGCTTGTGTGGAGGATCCCCAGTTCACATCTGTGGGGAGACAACATCCAGGCAAGATAATTATCAATGATAGCCAATTAAAGAGTCACAGAGAAATCACACAGCACTTTAATATTCAAACATCAACTGCTAAAATACAGTACTCTTTCAATGGTACAAGTGTATATAGCATGATATTAAAACTATAATCATCTATGACCATGCTCAAAGACCTTAGAAAAGATGTGCATGTAACTCAGGAGCTTTTCAAACAACAAAGCATTTTAAAATTACTGTTTTATGTAGCCACAAATCTGAATGTAAACAGATCAGAAGGGCTATTTATAATACTTAGCCGTTCAGGATATTGGATCATGAAAATTTCATCTGTTATTGAATAAACAAGTTAGACCCCAAATGACAATTTTACACATGTCAATTTATAGACTTGTAAGTTTTTTGTCCATTTCATTTCAACAGCCATGCCTTTAATCCAAAACCTCATTATTTCATATCTAGATTAAAAATGTTTTGTAACTGTTTAAAATTGCTATGTTCTAACTACTCTTATAATCTCTTCCTAAGTAATTCCTACCAGGTCAATAAAACTACTGTGTTCCAACTACTCTTATAATCTCTTCCTAAGTAATTCCTACCAGGCCAAACTTTCCCAACTTTTGTGAGATCTTTCTTTTGTAAACTGAACCAATGCTAACATACTGTAGCATCACCATTTTGCATGGAGACACACTGGACCTGGCCATTACCAACATGGCACACTGATTATTTCTCAGTTAAAACATGTCTGTCCACAGTTCCCTGCTACACTGTAACCTAGTGGGAAGCATATTATGTTTTTTATAATTTTGTGACTTTCATGTTACCTACTATAGTTCTCTAAGACCAAAACAGGTACTATGTATGCTTATTAGGCTGACAGCTACTACAATACAATCTGCATTCTTTTAAAGAATAATTTTAAAATACATTGATTTACCAACAGAATGCTAATTATACTAACTTATTTTTCTACAAATAGGATTAGTTAAATTTAACTTATGGATAAGAATGGAATTCCACTGTAATAAATAGCCTAAGTAATTTCATTAAACTCATGTTTTTTTTGTTGAAAAACAGAAAGTACATGTATTTGTAAATGAAGTATTTTACATTATGCATACGTACCTTTCAAATACACAAAAGATGAATTCTTAAATATGAAAACCCATGAAGAACTTTTAGACATTTCTTAGTTTGAAATACTAAATAGCAAAGGCTACTAACCTGGTTTTTTGTAGGTAACATAAATATACAGTCCAAGGACAATTACGTATGTTAGCAATGCAGCCCACCAGTTAATGACAAACATCACTATGCAACAAAGAATTGCACCCAGAAGTGATATCCACATGTTGTAGTATTTGAACGCAGGACGCCATCCTAAGAATAATAAACAGACAAAGTCACTCAGATTATTCATTTGCTTTATGCATATATGCACACAAAATAATTTACTATATGGCTGCCACACTGAAGAATTTAAGCATCAACTGTAACCGTAAAGTGAAAGACTGCTACTGACCACAATTCTTTACAATTTTTGATGGCTTTAAATATGGTAAATCTATTTTTTGTATTATTGTATCTTATTAGGTCTGTAGTCAATAAACTTCACAAGACATTGTACATCAAACTAATGAATGCTAAAACCTAGGGACAGTATAAAAATGAAGGCTTCAAATTGAGTCAGCAGGGGTATAGCTTTTTTTTTGCTTTTAGCATTAGACATAGCCATGTCCTAACAAATACATACAACACTGTAAATAAAACTTTTCATGAAAATCATTAAAAATTCATCCACTTGTCAGAAAATCTAAGCATGGAGTATAGTAAAACACCTTCCCTTTTAGTGAATAAGCACTTTTTAAAAATGCTGAAGACAAAATATTCTTAAATTTTCATTGGTATGTAGTCCTATATCTCAAAATATTTTAAAAAATGATTCCAGTGAAATTTCATTAAAAACTGAAGCTGAAGTGTCTGTTCCCACAGCCTCCACACTCCCCCTCCTGCGCTGAGACAGAACCTGGAGGGGCCGCCTCTGCTCTTTCACCTCCTTCCCTGATTTCTAACCGCTGCCTTGGTCTGTAACAAAGCCCCACATACTGTCTCAGTTCACAAAAGTTCCTTTTCATTACAGCTCATCATGCTAAAAATGTTTTGGGAGGCTCAGTAATAGAACACATGCTTAATATGGCTGAGGCTCTGGATTTTATTCTCAGAATAAAACAATTTTTTAAGTGACTGTATCACAGTAATGTTCTTAGAACTCAGAATCAGCCACACAGTAGAAAAGAATTCTTAAAATACAAATTCTTTCACAATGTTAGAATTAAAAATTAATTCAACATATATTAAATCCTTTAAGAAAACATTAGTGAACTTCATGATAAAGAAATCTTTGAAGATGTAACTTGATTTACTTACAAAAGAAAACTGAGCATTGACACATACACGATGGGGCATGCATGTACGACTGTCCTGGCAGGCAGCTGTGCCTCTATGGCTTAAGCTGCCTGATGGAGAAGCTATGTGTACACTATCGGTGGTTCAAGCCGGTAGGAAGGTGTTAATGAGCTAATCACACACACCAACTTTAAAAATGTGTGGAAGTTTTTTTTTAATGAAAGAAATTAATACACTTATAAACATTTTTAAAAAAGGAAAATCACCTGGAGATTTTGCAAGCGATGCATGGAATACCGAAAAATTGATCAATGCATATGAAGCAAGGAAGAAGTTAGAGATAATTGGAGCAATAACATTCAGTTCAGCTGCAAAAGAAACATAACATAAATTTAATGATGGTCACTTTTTAAAGTTATGAAATACTCAAACTTTTAGGTAATACAGTAGTGAATGCCCCTGTATACACCATCTAGATTAAATGTTGGCACTTTGCCAACAAACACATCATATACTACCCATTTCAGGAACCAAACTTTACGTATACGGTTGAAATCTCCTTATACTTCACTATTCTAAACTTGGTATGTTCCTTACAATCACATTTTATTTATTTACAGCCTACACATATAATACATATGTAGTCTTGAATTACATAGGCTTGTTTGGGGTATTTGCAAAGTGAAATAATTAATACCACACTGTATGTAGCTTTCTTCATTTGATCTTGTTTATTTGTTATGTCTGAAATTCATCCATATTACTATGTGAAAAACAAGTTTTTTTGTTTGTTTTTCTTTTTCTCACTGTCGTATGTTACCTTGTAGCTTCATTCTTATCTGATTTAGGTTGCTTCCCTTTTGCACTACATCATGGTATCAGAACCATCCTTGTAAGTTTCTCTGAAATGCATACCCAGTCAGAGAACTTCTGGAACATAAGAACCTCACTGCATGCTGACAACTCGTTCTCCAAAATCAGCTAAATCAAATATATGCCTGGCTGCATTACACTTTCCCACACAGCACCACAGTAACTGACAGGGTCACTGGACTTTCAGTATTAACTTATCTGAGGGGTTTGAAAAATTCTTAAAACTTCAATGTTTTCTTGAGCAGTGGAACACCACAGGCTCACTTGTAATGAAAGGCAAAAATCAAATCCATGGCAGTATTACCTTTCTGGTGGACACTAGCATCTTTCCCTTATGCCACTACAACATTTGGTTTAGGAACAAAAATGTAACAGTTTCCATTATCCCTGATGAGGACTTAGCAATCCTAGTAAATTTAGAAAATATTTATTGAATGCTAGTGCTTGCAATATTTTATACATTAATTTTTTTTGATTAAAAGGAAATAAGCTTACTATACCAAGCAAGGTAAACACTTTGTTAGTAATTTATGTTCAGACCTATTACTGTAAATGCATTAAACTCTGCATTAATACACCATTTATACACTAACCAATTAAGATGAATCCAAGTGCAATTAAGAATGTTAAGAGGTAACCACGAAGAGGTTCATTATTTTTTCCATAACCTTTAGCAAACATCTGGAAAGCTGGGTAGATGTTGTCCTTACAAAGAGCCTAATGAAAACATACAAACATAAAAATGAAATATATCAGAATTAGACATATAAATGTACAATAGTTTAATCAGGTATGGAACCCAAATTTCTGATTCCCATCCTCTTTCTTCCTTGTCTTAGAGTGCTTCACCTACAAAGGGTAATGGACATTCAAACATTTCAAACACTAGAATGGTACCTGGTTTAAAATACTGCTTAAATTTTTATCTGTCGTTTACCTCACACCCATGTTAAAAATTTATCTGTTTATGACAAAAGAATCAGAGAAGCAGGCACACAAACAGAAGCATAATAAAGGTAAGTTAGAAGATTGATAACTATGACATAGGTGTGTTCTACCTTTTGAAAACCAAGTTGAAATTATAAACTTAAAACAGAAAATTATATAAAACTTAATCACTTTTCTTATAATATTACTGAATATGGTTTTAAAAAGTCTATTACGCATTTTTAGTTAGTGGCTATAACACTAAGAACAAGGCTAAAGAATCAACATTTCACTTGTTTGATTAGTCATAAAAATTATTTCCTAATCACTATCAACTGTTTAATACTTACTAGAGGGAAATGACATTTATCCTATTTATCACTGTACCCTTTAGCAGTTAAAGCAATGTGCAAAATATTAGACATTCAAATATTTGTAAAATAAAACATGTTAGTGCCAAGTTAATTCTGACAAGATACTTTACCACTTCTGATTTTGTCTTACACTGCACTTCTAACAATCCATTATCATTTCTAAAAAGACAACTTACAGATATCTGTCTATCTATCTATCTTGCTGAGGATTGCTTAGTGTATGAGACATGAGCCATATTCCCAGTCCTTTCTTAAATTTTATTTTGAGACAGTGTACTGCTAAGTTGCTTGGGTTGGTCTTCAACTGGCAATCCTCTTGCCTCAGCTTCTTAACTAGCTGGGATTATAGGAAAATGCCACCACACCCAGCCCGAAGACTACCTTGACAGTACATAAATGTACAAGTACTTGTATAAACATACCATTCATCTACACAAAATTTGTATCAATCATGATATACTTGCACATGTACATAGCATACACGAGTCTCATACTAATTCTAGCTAATCTGAAAATAGCAACTCTCCAGTTGAAAAATACTGTGGAATACTCCAGTTGAAAATTACTTTCCCCTAGTAAAGGCCCATAATATGAAAATACTTACCTGAAATATTTTGGGAGCACTCACAAGAGATGCTAATGCTGAAGAAAGAGTGGCTGAAAAGATACCTGCAGAAATTAATGGTGCAAATCCTGACACCATGCTCATTACCTTAAATAAGAGTGACAAACATGGAAAATAAGTCTTAGAAACAATTTGAAAAATAACACATAGTCATGTAATCACAACTTGTTTACTCTAATAAAGACAACTAATACTGGGGATAACTGGACAATAAACAATATAATAGAAAGTACATTAAAATTTCTGAAACAGATTTACCAGCAACACTTAAGAAAATACTTTTATTACATATGATTATAAATACACATAAGGGTTGAAAAAGTGCCTAAGGTACTCCCAATCACCCATCACCACGTTTTAATAGTGATGAACTTGGGCCAATCTGCACATTATTTTTTAAAAATCCCCGATATTTAACGCATAAACCCTTCAGTACATGTCTCTACCAGACAAACAACCTGACAACTACAACTATACTGCCACTGCCCCAGTTTGAAACTTAGTAATTCCCTAACAGTACATGTTCAGTGGTACTGTTTCCTGATCTTTTAAGATTTTGTTTAAATAAGGATTCCAAAAAGATTAATTTTGTTGATGTTTCTTTAGCTAAGTCTTTTTTAATCTACAGGTACACACTTCATTTTCATTTTATTTATTACTTTTATGTGATTTCTCCTTTAGCGATCCCGTAGAGTCTGCTGACTGTATCTTCATGAAAAAATAAAAAGAGCTGAGGATGTGGTTCAGAGCTCACCTAACTTGCTTGGTTTGATACCCAGTAATGCTAAAACAAAAACAAAAAAAGCCTCATAGGTATTCACTGCAGAGTTCCTTCTGTATCTTTGAAATTTTTCAAAATACAAAATTAAGCTGAAGCAGCTACTTGGTAGCTTGACCTATCCACTATAAATTTCCCAGCAATGAATATGATCACCTAACTCATTAGTTCACTAATGGGTATTTATGTCTCATTTATATTGAGTAGGACTATGCCAACCAAGGCCTCCGAGTTAAGAAAATCTGGTGTTTATGACAGTCACACGCTTGAGTTAGTACAAACAGGTGCAAAGCTAGCTATGTGCAAGGTTCCTGGCCCTGATACGTAAGTCTGATTTCATGTGTACAAAAATCACCTTGCTTTACTTAAAATATCTTTCTCTGCATCTTCTAGTAGACTTACAAACAATTCTTAAGTGTTTTAAGAAACATTAGCATCAACCTCTATGGGGAGCTTTGGGAGAAAAACATTTAAAAAGATAATTTTCTGGTCAACCCTTCAGTAACAATCTAGTAGTTTCCTATATGCCATCCATTATTCATAATCACTAACTATTTCTCACCATAATTAAAGCTGGGTTATCTAGCAGTGCCAACTCTACCTTTAAGAAAGGCATTGTAAAGGACAGATAAAGTAAGCAACAATTAAAAAATGAGACCAAATTTCTGTTAAACATACAAAATTCCATTCCTCTGCACATGATCTCAAAGTTAAATTAAGTACAAGGATGGATAAGCTAAATAACGAAATAAGCTAAGTAACGAGGAACGGAGAATACAAAACATCCTACTTTGCTGGACAATGGCAAAACCAACACCATAAGCATCACTGTATAATTACAACACTGTAGCTTCGTCGTCAAAAAATTATTTTTCCTTCTATTAGCTTTTAATTATCACCTCTAACGGCTCAAAAAACGTATTTACTTAAGTTGAAAAGGAGCTTACTTATAAAGAAACTCTTCTTTGCTTGAGTGCGTTCATACTAGACTTGATAAAGAGAACATTTTTGTATTTTAAGGCAACAATGCAGAAATCTGCCTAGTGCTCCGTCACTGGGCAGAGGGGCACTTGCGCCTTTCATGCACGATATCAGTGTCGGAACTGGCTTGAATCACTAGCTTCACATGAATACTTTCTTTCATTCCTACAATTTTGCCTAGTCTTGTGACTAGAAAACAAAGCCTTTTATTACATAATCGTGTCCAATTTTTGTAGCTACTAAAAGTGTGGTCAATTGCTTGAAATCATTCAATAAAAAATAAAAATGCTAATGATAGTTTCAGTTAAAAATCTATAACCTTTACATATTCTACACTACACACTGAATTCTCAGTATTTTCAGATTGTAAAATTATTTTGTTCATTATGGGAAGCAAAATTCTTACCTAGAATCTGCAGAACCACATACTCATTTACCAGCGTTTTGTTTTAATCTTCTGAATCTATGTGTTTGTATTATTCTTTCTACTATCCTAGGACTTGACAAACTGCTCTCAAATTCACTTATATAAGCTTTCTTCAGTTAAATCTTTCTAAATTATACATTTGACACACTAAACTTTTATTTTACTTCTACTATCTTAATAGAGGTACTAAACAGAACTGCAAAACCTGAGAATACTAATTTTTTACATAGTTCATACACATTGAAAGCTTGCTAACTTTTCATATATCTATTCAGAATTAAATTCTGTGCAACAGTGGTTTAGCACAGAGGTCTCCAATTCCCAGGTAGCCTATGGCCCATCAGGAACTGGACGACACAGCAGAAGCAGGACGTGAGTGGCACGTGAGTGAGGATCTGTCTATGTTTACAGCTACTCCTTTCAGCTGCATTCCCACCTGATGCTGCCTGTCAGATCAGAGGCTCAGATCTTCACCAGAGAATGAACGTTGCTATTAATTGTGTGTGTGAGGGATTTAGGTTGAGCTTCTTATGAGAACCTAATGCCTAACGATCTGAAGCTGGGATGGGGAATGTAACCATTATGTATCACAAACATATACTAATTAAAAAAATAACAAAACTCAAATTCTACTTCCATCCCATGGAAAAGCTGTCTTCCAAGAAACTGGTCCCTGCCAAAAAGGTTGGAGACTGCTGGTTTGGTACCATGGGACTTTACATGGGCTGTATCTAATTACAAACATCATTGAGATTGACCAATACAAAAAAAAAAAAAAAAAATTTACATATAATGCTACTGTGGAAATGGCAGTGATTAGAAAACTGAACTCATTTCAGTTAGTATAGATCCAAACTCATACTAAAAACTGAAGTAGTTAGGTGTAAATCTAGCGAAATATGTACAAGACTTATACTGATGAAAGAAAGGAAAGATGATATAAATAAATGTAGAAGGCCTAAACATTCAACATTGCTATTCTCTTCAACTGACACCTAAGTTTAATACAATTTCAATCAAAATCTCAGAAAGATATTTTGTACATAAACAATGTTATTTCAGACTTTTTAAGTAAGGCAAAGAAACTAAAATTGTAAGAACAGTTTAGCAAAAGTGTACAGTAGGAGATACAATCCTGCTGACTTGAAGACCACTGCCATCAAGAATGTGTGATGCTATGAAAAGATGGACACAAAGCTCACTGGAACAGAACAGAGAATCCCAAAACAGACCGCACCAAGAGGACCATGTGCAGAGGCTTCACAAACGCCCCCTCGCTCTCTCATCCAGCGCACTTATCTACACATACACACATGCACTGTGAGTTACACTCCAGTATAAAAGCATTACCCGAAGGAGTTTCTCACTAATAAACAGCCTCGGGTTTACCGTATTTTTCTTTTTCCCATTAATAATATAGTTTTGGGGGTATAAAGTAACAATAGTCTTGCCTTTTAATATACAGCTGCATTCTGAGTAGTTAATTTGACAGTAGTCTAATCCCTGGAGAAGTAGAGAAGACATGTATCATATACATTTGAAGCTTACCTGAAAGTTATTCATTAGGCCATAGTCACAACGGTGGCTTTCACAAGATGAAAAGGTAAAGTTTAATTTGCAGGCTGCAGAAGTACAGTTTGTGAGTTCTGTTACAATGGTGTCGTTAATGTTCCCAGTGGCATCCCTAACAACACAGGAACCTGAAACATAAGAGGCAATGAGAATCATATAGCTAATATCTATATTCATTTTAAAATTACATATTACATAAATATGATTAACAGCATATACTGCATTTACAGCTAAAATAGCTTTGCCTTAAACAGAATTTGGAAGTATTGTGGAAGCTGGAAACATTTTATAAAAACTAATATTCACACATAAATACTTAACCTTATGACTATCACTGTGGAAAGTGGTATATTAGCGGCACTATTTCATAGCCTACGTGGTTAAGATATATTTAAGCAAATATAAAAACTGTTGAAAGAGTTCTAAATAGAAGAAATGTTTTCCTGTACTTGCTACTTTTGTCTATAATTTAGAACTTACATAATAACATTTAAAATTTACATTGAAGCAAGCATTCTTATTATCAGGAATCATATACAGTATGGCAATTTTATAAGAGTAACTACCGTTCCTTATACTGTATATTGATACTTTCAGAAGTAGTTTAGCAGGTATTATTTCATCACATAACATAAAAATTACAGGCATTAAGTAAGAACTAGACAACGAAGAGAAAGCTAAGAGATGGAGAAAATTTTAATGACTGCATAGTTCTTCAGTCTTCAATTTCTTTC
The DNA here is from genome assembly GCF_000276665.1 of Chinchilla lanigera. Taxonomy (NCBI): domain Eukaryota; kingdom Metazoa; phylum Chordata; class Mammalia; order Rodentia; family Chinchillidae; genus Chinchilla; species Chinchilla lanigera. Next base: position 1,182,379 of record NW_004955415.1, on the reverse strand, counting down.
TGTACCATTTGAAAATCACATTTTTATCTCTGAAACATTAAGTGTAAGGGAGAGAATAGAGAGATAGGGAGAGAATAGAGCCTTGTAGCTCTCATCTCCCCTAAGGTGGCTGTTTCCATGTGCTTCCTATTTCAATATGCTGTACCTCTGGGTTTTTTGGGGGGCGGGGGTGGGAAGGTTCTCTTGCTTTAAGTTAGTCATATAACCACTGGAGTATGAGCTGTTTTTACTAACACAGCTACTGAACATCAGGGAGATGAGGCTAATCCTAGTGCTTCAAGGGGCAGCACAAACAGAATGAAATAAATTAGAGTTAGCAATTTTAGTGGGTCAAAAAATATAAAATGTTTATTTGTGGTAAACTATTTTAAAAATTGAAATATAATCAGTTATGTCATTTTTTGAAGCTAAGTTTTACCTAGCCAGGATATGTATGATGTATGCTAGAAATGTTTAGGAAAACAAATTTTGCTAATCACATATACGTATACATTTACCTGTTTTCAAAATGAATTTCAGGTATTTATGTATTGTTAATGATAAATACAATTCAAAAGCTTTTCAAAATGCCAATTCAGCCAACTATGATATTGATTATAAATAGCCTCTTAATAGGTCTATTAAAAAACAAAACAAAAACCTTTTACCATGAAAACAATTGTTTTAAGCAAGTGCCATTACCTGCGGTTACAAAATCTCTGAGCTTTGAGTCCCTCATCCACACAGGGACATAGAGAAGAGCTGAGCAAGTATGTCCTGTTAAACTCTAAATGTTACGGCTACATGAATGCAAGAAAAATGGTTTTAAAATCATTTTCATTCAACTTAGCAAGATTTTAGGGAAAGAGTTATTCTGCTTAGTAAGTCCTATTTAAAATCAGTATTTTCACTGTAAAAAAAAGGCAGGCATTGCCTAACAGTCTCAATAATGATTTTATTATATGAAGACAGAACTGATCATGATAAACAAAAAATCTCAGAAATTTATAAAGATCTATGAGTAAAGTTCACTCACTTTCACATATGAAATTTTTTTCAACAGTAAAATTTAAGAGTTTACAAGTATGATTTCACATATTTTTCTAACTTCAGTAATAAACCCTAGAGAAGATAAAAATAAAGGATTTGGTACTTTAGTGTCTATAAGCCACTACCAGTTTTCTTAAAGCTGTTTTTAAAATTATAATTAGCTCTATGTATTTATACTGAAATGTTTCTCAAGATAAAAATTAGAAAATATCCTGAAAATATTTGTACACCATGAAATACCTGAGACACAAAGAAATGGAAGGCTATTTACCTACAGATACCGCAATTCCTATGTAAACCAGTGTTGTAATTAAAATGGCTAAGAGTGTTCCTTTGGGTATGGCTGACTGAGGATCCTGGAAGAGAAGACAACTTTTTAAAGTCTCTTCAAAAATAAATACATACATACATACACACACGTCAGTTAAAAACATGTATACACACACACACACACACACACACACACACACACATTTATTTATTTAATGCAGTACTTCATAATACTTACTGCAAGATCACCTGAGATGTTTGCTCCAGCTAGAATACCAGTTGCAGCAGGGAAGAAGATGGCAAACACTGAAAAGAAAGTCTCTTCATCTCGAAAATCGGGTCCAAAGTTCTCCATGAATATTTCCGCTGCGAAGAACAAAGTATTTTTGGCAAATAATGAATAGCATATTAGACTACAAGAATGTGTGTCAACAGTAACTGGTATGTATGATCCCCAACTTTTCTTCAATTCAATTAACTGATAAATTCTTGTGCATTTTTCGAATTCAAGTATTTGTGTTTCCTTGCATGAGAGAATGATTTATCATCAAAATGATGATCTGATCGGGGTTACATCCCACTTTTTTATACACTACCAAAAAATTTTTAGAAACTGTTTACTGCTATCACTAGGTCCAATGTAAATCAAGGTGTGAATAAATCCTCAGTTGCAGAGGTAAAATAAGAATGATAAATAAAAGAAACATACTAATCCAGAAAGTTTTTCCCCATTATTTCCAACTTAAAGTCCTATCTGTATAGGATTCTGTCCACGTCTTTAATCTATTTTTAGTGGTGACCTATGTCAAGCAATTATAGCTATGGCACTCTAAGTAAAGATCCTTTCTATGTCAACAATAATGAATATTTCAATTGTTCCTACCATATAAATCTAGTCTAAAGACAGGTACTGGCAATAAAATAACACTGCCATTTTAATATCTGAGTATGTATCATGTGCCAGGTTCTGTATTAAAGCTAGTTAATGTGTCACAGTGCTCAGAGATACAATATGATTAGGACAAGCACGGTCCCTGCCTCCATGGAATGGGAAGCTTCTACAAAATAGGTAAAGAAACAGGTCATTACAAACAGCAGTAAATGCACTGGTAGAAACAGGGTGTTGTAACAACCAAAAAAAAATCTGACTTGGTTCAATTACAGAAAGCTAAAGACATATAACCAAGGAGGTAACATTTAGGCAAACACTTTAAAAAACAGGAACCAGCAATGTGATGATCAAGGAAAGAGCATACTAGGAATGAGAAACAACATGCACAGCTCTGAGGTAGGAAAAATGCTTAGCTCGTAAGGAAACAGAAGAAGATAAAGCTCTCATAGTAAGAGGGAGAATGAAATGAGACTGGAGACATCAGAGGGAGATGGACTATGCAAAATTTCACGCAAGTTTAAATTTTATTAATGTATAGTCAATGGCCTGAAGGGGCCAACATCTGAAACAGAGACCAATTAGGAGTTGCTGCAGGGCTTCAATCTACAGGTAGGGGAATATCATACTGATAAAGACAAGGACAGAAGAGGAGGGCAGGAAACAGGAACCCCTGAGATCTAAATTTCTTTGACTTGCAGAAATGAAGAACCTAAGGAGAAGTAAATAGAAAACACATCAGATAAGCAGCTGGATATACTGTATACATACATTTGGGCTTTAAAGGAGATTTAGAATAAAGACATCAGTCTCTGGACAGTGATTTAGAGACATGCAAATACATAATGCCAAATAAAAGAACAAAACTGGAAGGGCAGGACCACACTCTGCACAGGTCTGCAATTAAGGGACAGAAAAAAGATAAGTGGAACCAGGTGGAATAGACATAGTGATCCATAAGTTAGTGGAACACCAAGTGTACCCGACACCAAATAAGACAAGAGAAACGTTCCAAGGACAAGGAAGTTTAAAAAATTAGGAAGTTTAAAAAAGTTTACATTGAATCTAGTACCGTGTAGTTGTGCATTTGATAGAAGGCAGGTAAGGGGGTTAAGAAGAAACTCATTTGGTTCTAACTTTATGAGTAAGCGATGGATAGTCTCAAAGTATTCCTCTGCAGGGTATTTACTGGTTACAAAGAAGAAAGTGCAAATTTCACAATGGCTAAATCTCCAGGTACCACCATAACAAAGTAATAAAAATTAACACCACCAGAAATGGAGAAAACGAACAGCACACATACCTCCTGATGTGATGCATGGAGGACAAATCATTCAGGGGACACCTGACAAAAATGAGTAACCTGAATCTACTGAAAAATATCAGATAAACTCAACTTGGTAGAATTAAAAGACAAATACCCTCTACCCTTGAAAGAAAAATGTCAACAATGTCAGGAAAAAAGATTGAAAATTATATAAAAAATGTTTTAAAAAAGGAAACAAAAACATGATAACTGAATGCAACACACGATTCTGGACAGGAAAATTACAAATTATTGTAAAGAGATCTAGGGAAAATCCATATAGAATTGATTCACAGGAAATTGGTATTGGACCAAAGTTCTATTTCCTGGGTTATTCTTTTCCTTCGTAGATACAAACTGAAGTGTTTATTTTGATTAATAAAACAAATGTTGAAAAAAACTAATAATATGTAAGTGTTCATGACTGGTGAATGTAGGTGAAGCGTATAAAGCTTACTGTATTTTTTTGCAAATTTTTATAGGTTTGACTGGTTTGAAATAAAAAGTAAGTGAGAGTTAAAGATTTGAGAAATTTGCCTATTACCTGGAGCTAAAAAGTAAGATAGTAACTATAGGGGAATTAAAAAACAAGAAACAGTATTTCTAAGAATAACATTTACTACAGCATGGTTATAATTCAGGGGCAAAAATTTTGCTATAGGAAAACAACTAAATTATCAAGACATGAAAGAACTGTTTTTGAGAAAATAAAAGAAAAGGGATCCAAAGAACAGCAGAGGCACCAGTGTTTGCCAAAAGAAAGACATTTCTTACAAGCCAAGGAAGAAAAGAAAGAGGATACAATACATACTGCTAGGGGCTGGGGATTTAGCTCAGCGGCAAAAAGCGCCTGCCTGGCAAGCGCAAGGTCATGAGTTCGGTTCCCGGTACCGGAGAAAAACCAAAAAAAACAAAAAAACAAAAAAACAAAAACAAAACATACTGCTATTAGGAAGTCATGTGAACTTCGCCAAGCTTATCAATATGACCTGTTTTCTGTTAATACTATCTTAGTATGATGAGTAAGAGGGGAGCCAATCTGCATCAACCACCTAGAAAGGTCCCATCCTAAAGTATATTTACATTTACTAGCCTCAGACCGAGATAAGGCCAGGTATGCTACCTGAATGTAACATGTGTGGTTAGTATACTACAGAACTGTGTGACACCTTCATAAGTTATTAGGAATCTGAGAAAAAGAAAACGAAAAACATGGCTTAGCAGCATTTCCAAGTATTTTTAAATCACTTCATCTTCTAAGAAGGGAATGTATAATTATTGGGAATATTTTTAGAAATAATCATCCATGATATTTTTAACATTTTGTTAGAAGTAAACATGTTAAAAATGTATATTAAAAAATTAAAGTGAAGAAAGCACTCATAACTTAGAAGAAATGTCAAAAATATTCAATAGAACTAAAGGTACACTTTTGCTTCTGGGGTTAAAAAGTTTGATTTTAGCCAAATGAAGACAAGCCTTTCTGATGCAACAGCAACTAATCTCACAGAAATAGGTTCACAGCTGCTCATTAAGTGGGAAGATGACAGGACATATACTGATAGGATACTTTAGGAAATAGTAAGCACATTTTACTAGTGAAAATTAGAAGCAAATGAGATGAAAACTAGAAAAATTTTCACATAATTAACATAAAATGTAGAAAACTTAAGTTGCAGTTATACCAAGAAACTGCAACTTCTGGCTGCTTTTATAGTCTTAAATACTTTTAAGATGTTGCATGAATTCCCCACAAGGAATGTACACTTTATGTACATCAAATATGTACCCCCTAAAAAATAAAGAAAGAGTATCAAGAGATAGATGGAGACAGGAGGTAGTGAAGGACAGAAATGGGGATTAAAGAAAGGAATTAAGTCATAGTATGTACATGTAGCAACTCCCCACAAGGAATGTAAATATTATGTTCTAAGAACATGTTCTAATAAAAAAGTAAGTAAAACATTGTATTTAAACATATTCATATGTCAACTAGTGCTATTTTGGTCAATGATAGACTGCACATGTGACAGTGGCTCCTGAAGACTTATCACTGAGTTAGGATGAAGCGGCTTTGGCTCATCTAAATATACTCTATGTATGTGCACAACAACGACATCACCTAACCCCTAACAGGCACATCTCTCACAGTGTGCTCAGAACACTACAGGACACATCACTAAAAAAGTGAAAAATCTTAGAACTAAAGTTACAAATTGCCAAAAGTCATAGACATCAAAAGGAATTTTACTATATTCTATCATCTTTTGCTCCTAATACTGAAAACCAAAGATAAAAGTAAGAGTCCCTTTATTCTTATTGTACAGTCTAATGAATGGAACAAAAACAGAACTGTGAATTAATGTGAATCACCAAACCAAACTCAATTAAAAACACCTAAAAATGTACTAAATTTACTCAACAGTAGATTGCTATCATGTGGACCCTTTAAGAAGTATTTGACCTTTGTTTTACTTACATTTATAACCAAAGAAACCTTTGGGCTTCTTGCTCTCCAATGGAATAAATGTTCCTATGATGAAATCAGCAATGGCAAGAAGTAGAATCACCAGAAGAACAATCTGAGCCTGTAATTTTAAACATTAAAATTAAAAATCAAATGTCTTGTGTCTGTACCATTTTTCAGTTCCAGTAAAATATATTTCCATGAAGGAAAAGATTTCTAACTCATTTCATCTGCTTCCTCCCATGCCTCAGGGTGCCAAGGACAAAGTAGGTGCTCAATAAAATGGTTAAGTAGACAAACAGGTCTTTAAAGATTTAAATATTCAATACACTGCGAAAAGTGGACAATAAAAATAGGATAAGGTCATGGATTCCTGAAATGAGATGTACATACCTTCCCATAAACCTTAAACCATTAAAATTCATTAACAATATAGGCTTTTCATCCTATATAATTATTTTCACCTCTATCTTATAATCATCTTGACACAGAGAACATATTTAACACAAGTCTTCTACCAGGTCTAAACAAACTGGTGAATGTCTGACTGCTATAATAAAACAAACAGTGGAGAAAGAAACCAAAATAGAGGAAAGGAATTCAAGCAATGGGATGGAAGGAAAAAAAATCAACCTATGAGAACAACTACTTTTTCAGCAATTTTAATCTCTCAGTAAAACTGATTACTCTTCAACAACTATACCATCTGAAGGAACAAGAACTACTTACATGCTGATCATGTCTTAGGTAAAATGAAATTCTTTTCAATAAAGATAATTTATTAAATGTGTAAGTAAATGAGGTGCTGTGTACAGCTCAGTGCTACAGCATGTGCCTGTGTGCATGAGGCCTTGGGTTTAACCCACAGAACCCACCCCCACCCCCAAAACATAATATAGGTAAATGATAATTTTATACTACTGTGCCTTTACAATAAATAAAAAGCCTGGAAAAATATTGTTCTTGCATGCTTCCCTAAGTTTTGGTTTTGGTAACTATTATCATATCACATACAGCTAAAGTATATGTGACTTTAAGATCTACAAAACAAACATAAAGCAACCCGAATTCCTCAGCAGCATCTGGAGGATAACGATCACTCAAGAAACTATACAGCTGTACTGTAATCTACTCTACCCTCAAAGACATGGATGCATTTCTGGGTGCCCCGCCTACAAGGGTAGCATTACTTCAGTAATGTTTTGCAGACACAACGGCATTTCCTTTGGAAGCCGTGACTTCTGAGATTTCAATAGCAAAAGACAAGAGTAGCTTCTTTAACACCGTGTGAGTACTTTTAGCTATTGCCCCAAGTTTACTTTTAAACTGAACTTTGAAATAAATTACAAAACCAAATGTTAAACTTTGGCTAATATTTTGAACTGAGTATTTTTAAATAAACAAAGCGGAAGGGTAGCGGGGGAAAGTAAGAAGTTCAAAAGTTAGGGGAACTGAGGAACCAGAAACAGCTCAGTGCTAGTTGCTGCCAAGCATGTGTGAGGCCTTGGGCTCAATTCCCCCCACATGCAAATCAGTCAATAAACTAACCAACCAATCAATCAATGTAAAAAAATAAAAAACCTTAGGAATGCTGTGAAAATGGGCACTTAGGTACCACTAGAATCTGAAAATAATGTCACATGTTAGAGTGGACCTTGGACATCTTCTAGAAAGTTCGTATGGTGAACATGTACTGCCGTCATGACTTACTTTTGCTTCCCACTCCATGCCAGCCACGGAGATACCTAAAAGAATGACCACTGTTATGGCTCCGATAATTCGGATATCATTGATTTCATCTATCATAAGAATGGAATGTTCCTAGAAAAAGAGAATAAAAAATATGAGCAAAAGCACACTGCATGTAGATGTTGAATAAATGCTTACTAAACGAAACAATGGAAGATATAAGCGAAAAATGAATTACTACTGAGATGTCATTCAAGTATCTACGTGACATATCTGACATCAGGTATATGACTTAATTATTAATATAATACTGGTATATCTAGTATAAACTTAATAAATCAAAAAGACAAGCAAAGGAATTGTTAAACAGAACAATATTGCTAGTTCAATTTTTCCTTGAGTGTCACTTCCTAAGTGACATTTTGTATTTAAAGTGATTGAGTGTACTTATGCTTCTGTTTTATGCTACATGAGGAAAAAGAGATGAACACACCTTCATGTTATTGTTAAAAAACACACTGTTCTCATTTATAGAAGCAAAATTATTTTTAGTTAATATCTGTAACTTTTTAAAAAAGTTCCCATGTGGGTTAAGATTAAAGATTATGATATCTCAGTCAACTAAGTAATCAAATATGGATGAATTACCACTTTTCAAATAAGGTCAATAAAAGGCAGAAAAAACTGTAACACAATTTATTTTTTGATAACCCAGATAACTATATCATATTGCAACTGAAAAAAGTATATTATAATGATCCTATTTTTCTTTTTAACACTGGGTCTTGCTATAATCCAGGCCTTGAAATCCCAGTGATCCTCCTTGCCTCCGCCCTGAGTGCTCGGATTACAGGCATGCACCACCACAGCTGGCTATAAAAATCCTAATGAAGTTCATTTTCAGATTTTTTTTTTATTCTCTAGGCTAGACACTTGATTTCATAAAACAAGTGTATATACTTTTTACCCTGTAATAAATTTTCACTGGATACGTTTTGAAATTTACGTAATTTAATCTGACATTGCCTACAGCATGTGGATAATCATACCTGAGAATTACTAACAGGAAAAAATACAGTATCTACTGGTTGGTTTGTAGATTGATGGATCATGATTGCAATAGAGCATCACAAGTAGAGCTCAATATTTTACATATTAAATTTAGTTTTCAGTGTGAGGTTCAAATTTGGTTAAATATCTCTAAATTTAAATTTCCATGCAACATTCCTAAATCATAAATACTCTGTAAGAATCTGATAGTTACAACCTGACATGAACAGCTCTAGGTATCACCTGAGATTCTTCTCATTTAATATGAAGGAATCCTATGTCACTCTTAGTTAACTCCACATATCCCAATGATTTCTCAAACAAGTTCTCTTCTGTGTAGAGCAATACATACTTTCAACTGCATTCTGGCAGATCTATTTTAATATTCCTCTGGTTCCTTAAACCAGCATATCCAAAATTAAATTGTATACTTATTAAAGGCAGCCAAGTTAGGCTAAAATGTTACAGGTGGTCAGACATGGTTGGCCTTCCAGAGGTCAATGCAAAAGACAATTGTGGCTGGAGGCGTATTCACTGAAGGTCAGACTTCAAGAAAAAAGGAACTACTCACACATATACTCCCCTAGGGATGAACAGCAGTGACAGATATTCACCCTGGGATGGAGGAACAAACCTCCTTAACCCCCTTTTCCAGGAAAGTCCTTGTCTATCCCATGTGTGCTTGCTAGGAGACTTGCTTCCCAATTTGATCCCCATTTAATCAATATTACTCAAAGGACTCTACTTGTTGTAACCTTATTGGTTCACTGTAATCTTGTCCCACCTCACACCCATCCTGTGATTTTCCACTGGATCAGTATTACCTAAGTGACTATACTTGTAATTTGCTCTATGAAATTTCCTTGAGAAGCTGGGCCGCTGGACACCTACTCTGAACCCGTTCTGACTATCTTAGATGGAAGCTTTTCTTTCTCCAAAAAAATACTTCCTACTCTTAACTTCTTTTGTTCCTACAATTCATTCTTCCATTTTAGAGAACACAAACTCAATGCACTGAACATCTAACAGGTTGGGAATCATATTTCCCTTATATTATTTGCAGATCCTGTATCATCACTCAATCACTACCACCTCTGCTCCTGAGATAACCATAACCTTTTCACTGGTCCCGATCCCTAGCTGTAACACTTCAGTTCATTTCCTGTTCCATGGTCAAATATTTCTCTAGGCCCCAAATGTGATTTTTTCATGGCCCCCAATTCCAATCAAATTAAAAGCCCAAACTTTACTGCAAATAAGACCTTCCCCGACTGGACCCTTTCTTTCTCTTTCTGGACTTAAATGTCTTGCCACTTCATGTCTCAAACACACAGAAATACTGTGCTTTTCTCAATGCACCATATTTACTCTTTCCAGACCTTTGCTTTCGTTTCTTCCTAGTCCCCCTTATTTCCTGACATTTTGCTATTTGCCCATTATACTGACTGTCTTTCCTTGGAAAACCTTTCCACTTTCCTGAAGAGTAACTAGCCTCCCCTTCCCCACTTTGTGTTACCAGGCAGGCCTCCTACACCACGGGCATTCTTTGATCATTTTCTTTTTTGTCTATTTCTCGCGCTAAACTTCTCAAACGATGAATTTCCAGGTCATCACATCACTGGTCTAACCCCTAACACTGTAAGTGGCACACAAACTATCAAGGAAGTTATGGTAAATGAAAGACAAAACTAAAAGCAAAGGTGAATTACCTTAAGCAACTCCACCACAGTTTCTGCAAATCCAACCACATACATAGCGACTGCGACAGCATTGGCAAAAGCGAAGATTAGGCCAATTGCACCACCAAACTCTGGCCCTAGACTTCTAGATATTAAATAATATGCTCCTCCTAGAGAGAAGGAAAAAAAAGGATAAAGATGTGAAAGTTAAGATTTAAAATGCCGAACAATCCTATTCCCTCCAAAGAAAATTGCAAAGAACATCCCTTCAGCGAGCATAGCACTTCAGTCAACAGATAAGTAGTTGAGTATGTTTTCAGGAAGAAACACCAAAGGGGATTTTCAATATACTTCTCATTCACTAACAGTTGCTAAAATTCAGAGAATTCTCCTATCAAATTTAAAACTATCCTATTTAAGTCCCCATTTGCTCATTTAAAGCTTAAATTAAAATAGCTACTTCTTCATATTCATACATACCAACATCACCTTCCAATATATTTTAACTTTTAAAATCACAGTTGAGATGATTTTAGCTATTTAAAATATTGTAATAATTTGTTGGTAATGTAAATATCAAGGCAAAATGAAATGAACAAAAAAGGTCTCATGACAAAGAAAAACATGTAAAGGTTCCCCAAATAGATGGAATTTGTACTGCAGTAAATCCTGCCTAAATGACAAAGTAAACTAAGACATCACAACAGCTATCATAAAGCAAGTAACTATTAGAATTAGGATTAGGCCAAGACACTTGTTTCCCAAAATCTCTAAGGGCTCATTTCAATTCCTAACTTAACCTGGTCTCTAGGTCATAAAACTTAGTTTTAATAATATTAAAGCTACATAAAGTTATATTCCTATCTCTATATACTAATGCAATGCTTAATTCTTAAAGGCATAGAGTAAAATGCCATTAAACAGCTAAATATTTGTTTTGCCTGATACAAAGAATATATATGCAATGAAAAATTCTTCAGTTTCATAAAGTACTAACATTTAAACTTCACTTTGGAAATACCAGTAATAGGTTTTGTGGTTGTTACCAATTTCTCAAAATCCTTTAAACCTCTCCACCAAGAATTTCCTTTCTCATTTTACTAAATATTTTCATCACAGGAATTCTAAAGAAAAAAATGTATTCTGCTGAGTCTAGTGGCTCATACCAGTAATTCAGATACAGGAAAAGGCTGAGGTAGAAGGACGAAAAGTTTAAGTCCAACTTGGGCAATTTAACAAGAACACATCTCAAAACAAAAAAATCAAGGACTGAAGTATAGCTCAGTGGTGCTTGCCTAGTACCTATGAATCCCTGGATTCAACCCCAAGTACTGCCAAGGGAAAGGCGGGGTGGAATTTAACCATTAACATTAGTCTCATGGTTTTTTGAGACTAAAGTAATTTAAATTTTTCCCAGAGATTTACGAACACTAAAGATTTTGATGAATTTATATAATAACTAAAAAAGATCTTAGAATAAATTCTGACATTAAATCACCTTGTAATTAGTCATAAGAAATCCCTGAAATATTATAACTGTCACAGCCTATATGGAACACATGTTTTTTAAACTTTTTCATTTACTCTCAATACCAATAATGCATTAAGACAAGTACTATTTATCCTAATTTTACAGATAAAAAAATAAGTCACAAAGAATGGTTAACTGCAATCAATCACTCCTGTTTTCACTGAAAATAGAAACTTTATCCAGATGTGGTGGCACATGGCTGTAATCCTAGCACTCGGAAGGCTGAGGCAGGAGGATCACTGGGAGTGCAAGGCCAGCCTGGGCTACAAAGTGAGTTTAAGGCCATAGTTGGTAGAAATCCTGTCTCAAAACAAATGAACAAAAAAGACAAAACCTCCCAAAAAGAAAACAGAAATTTTATAATACAAAATATCACTAGTAAGATGTATAAAAGCAAAGAATTATATACTAATTATACATTTAAAAGCAAAGAACTCATTGGTTATATTTTCTTTACAGTTTTGATTTTATGATATGGTAATTTTGACATTTCAAAATTATCTTAAACTCTCAGAAATGAGGATACCTAGAACATAATACCTAAACTTCAGTTGTTTCTTTAAAAAATTTTGATTTCTGTATTTAAGGAATGAATGAAGCATGGACAATATACAAACATCTGCTCATCTTCCTCTTTTACTCCTGATTAAATGCGAAAGTTCTCTGCTTTATACCTCCCCCACTTCCAGTCTTGCTTCCTAAAGGCAGGCTATTTTAAGAATGGCTTTCTTTTTGTTTTTATGTGAGCCTCAAGACCAAACCCAGCCTTTGCACTGAGCTACATTCCCAACTTTTATTTTTTAATTTTGAAATGGATCTCACTACATTGCTAAGCTGCCCCCAGCTGTGCTTAAATCTCGGAGCCTCCTGCCTTACTGTCTCAGAGTGCTGGGATTAGAGCTGTGCCATCACGCCCAGCTGAGGCTGGTACTTTTACTAGCAGCATAGAAGCAAGTAAATAAATAAATGCATGAGTGAGTACAGTGCACCTTGGTTCACAAACTTGATTTGTTTTACAATTTTGGGGAAGCCGGACGTGTTCCTGTGTCACCTGAGATGGAGTTTGTAAACACAAGTAAAATTCTGTTGAACACTTTTGAGAACTGAATTGTTTCCAAAGAGAAGCATTTGTGAATCAAAACTACTGTACATATAATTGTTTTCTTTTGTTAAAAATTGCAAACCTCAAAAAAGTTTGACTTCATCTTCACTTTATACAGAGAAAATTAAGACAAGAAGGGGCTGAGTACTGGGCTATGGTAAATCAGGAAATATAGGCTAAAATCTTGAAAATCAGCCTATTAGGGAAAATGTTAAAGAGTAAAGAATAACACTCAATTAAAAGGCATCAACACAAAACAAAAACTTTTTCTTTTTAAAAATCTATTACTCAAGCAAATACAGAGATCAGCTCATACAGTCTCATAATCTAGCTATAACTACTCCTAATTTTTCAAAGTACAGACTATGAATGAGTCAGATGCCAGAAATGACATGTAGTGACAATAATATATTATTGGATTCTTTACATTAGGTATATACCTCTTACTAAATTCCAAATAACCAAAATTCTGTATTAATGAAGAGCTTAAAATTTAAAAAAATAAGTCACAAAGTCTCAGTAAATTTCAAAGAACTAAAATGATACAGTAAATATTACTGATCACACAGAATTATGTTAGACATATCTGTATCTGTAAACAATGTAACATATGTTAAAAAATAACTTTCAAAATAAATTAGAAAATATTTTCATTATTGACTAAATTGATAATAAAAATAAAATATCAGAATTAGTGGGATATACTTAAAGCAAGCATTACAATGACCTTCAAAGGTTTAAATCCTTATTTTTTTGTTTAGGTTTAAATGTTTATATTTTTAAAAAAAGGACTAGGGGTATAGCTCAGTGGAAGAGTATTTGCTTAGGATGTGTGAACCCCTGAGTTCAACCTTTATAATTATTATGGGCAGCTAAGCTATAGGGAAATTAATACACAGAGAGGGACTGAACTCTTAAGGAAGTCAGTGAAAAATAGACATCAGAATTGTGGCTGCAGGTCCATCTGAAGGATAGGCCTCATGGTAAAGTCACAAAGGCCACATACATGTAATTTAGTAGCACTCAGTCCATTAAGCCCAGATATACAGACACTCAGGTGGGTGATCACAACACCTAGACCCAACCTTTCTCCAAATGTTCCTGTTTTAAAAGTCATACGTAAGTCCAAGCGTAATGATGACCACCATATACCCTTGCTATGTACCCTGCTAAGCAGCTACACCTGTGATCCTATGGGTTGTTTATAGTTTGGCCCACATTGTACCCACATTGTAAATTTGCTGTATAAATTACTCCCTGACAAAGGTCCTCAGTGACAACACACTCAGGGGGTCCTTTTGTCTCTCAGGAGCTATTCCTATTCCCCAATAAAACTTTTCTACTCTTTTTTTTTTTTTTGGTTTTTCTCCAGTACTGGGAACCGAACTCACGACCTTGCGCTTGCCAGGCAGGCGCTTTTGCCACTGAGCTAAATCCCCGGCCCCAAACTTTTCTACTCTTAACCTCCTTTGTCCTTTGGAATTCATTCTTCAAATTCAGGGGACACGAACTCAGCGCACATTTTTAATTAATAATTCCTTAATGTTATCAAATATTTTGTCACTGTTTAAATTTGCTTGTGTCATATATATTAAGTAAATTTTGTATTATAAGTGTACACCTGTAAGTGTACAGTTTACTGAATTTTTACAAAGTGAACATACATAGCTGGCATCTGTAAGAAATAGAATCTGCGGGGCTGGGGATTTAGCTCAGCAGCAAAAGCGCCTGCCTGGCAAGCGCAAGGTCGTGAGTTTGGTTCCCAGTACTGGAGAAAAACCAAAAGAAAAAAAAAAAAACAAAAAAAACAAAGAAATAGAATCTGCCTATTTTTTAAAAATAATTTTTACAAAATCAGGATCCAAGTATGGCTATGCTTTACAATTAGTTGATAGCCTCTTTCATTATAATTGTTGAAATAACTTTTAAATTAATGTTAAAATTAAGAATAGAAAAAAACCTACAGGCATAGGTAACTTCACTGATGAGGAAAAAAATCAATGTTACATACAGAAGGAACACTGGCCAACTCCCTTCAGAAGATGAGCATAATCCTGACACAGAAAGAAGACAAAATTCAAGAACAAAAAGTTTCAAACTGAAAATCCTAGGATCTGAAGACTCAACATCCTATAACTGTGCACAAGCAAAATCCAGCAGCACAAAGTCATCTTTGATCAAGTGGGGTTGAGCCCACAAATGCTAGGTAGTTTTAGATTTTTAAAAAACATAACTTTGTGATTACAGAATAAGAGAAAACTCATATAACTCAACAGAAATTAAAAAATAAAAAGTGGACAAAATCCAAATATTCTCAGGAAATTAAAACCGAACTTTGGAGGATGAGACACAAGGACCACAAGTTTTAGCCCAGCCTGGGCAATTTAACGTCTGTCTCCAAAAAATAAAAAAGGGTACTGAGAATGTAGCTTAGCATAAAGGCTCTGGGTTCAGTTCCCAGTACCACAACAAACAAAACCTTCTCAATCTGGGGGCATGGTGGTATACACCTGTAATCTCAGTATTTGGGAGGTTCAGGCAAGAGGAATGCCCCCCACAAACCCAACAGCAACAATAACAACAAAAACCCCCAAAACAAAACGAACACAAACAAACCTTTCTCAAAGTGACAAACCTTTCTCAAACTGACAAAAGATGCCTTCAAAATCTTTGTAGCCAACAGTATAGTGATATACTGTACACACTCACTTCCTGTAAGACTGGGAATATAGCAAGGATGATTACTGTCACCACTTCTAGTCACTTCTATATTGTAGGTCTTAACTAGTTTAACAGACAAAAAGCTTTAAAAAGGAAATGGGGGAGTTTAAAGTCAAAGCTATTCACAAATGACTGTAATACAAGGTCATAGAACACAAAGCTATAATACAAATCTACTATACTTCTCTATACAAGCAAGGAAAAAAAAGGAAGACAAAACTTACGAATTCTACTTAGAACAGGAAGTACTTATGCTTAAATGTCACAAAGTATATACAATAACCTCTTAACTAAAACTACATTCGTATGTCTGGTGGACTGAGCAACTTTGTTGAAGATAACAGTATGCAATGTAGTAACCACTGTTAATTCCTATCATTCTGTTTTGAGGTCATGTATCGTTTTTGTGTTGTTTTGATTTTGTCTTCATTGTTCTGTTAGTATTTTTAACCTTTAAAATAAAAAAAAACTACAAAATGCAGTTAAAGTTACAAAAGAAGATCTAATTAAATGGAGAGGTATATCATCAAAGATAAGAGAGATCACTCTTCCAAAATTTTTTAGATTGATAGCCCAGAGCCCCACCAAGGTTTCTTTCAGTTATATCTTTCTTTAACTTTTGAAAGAAAGATGTATAGCTAATTTAAAAAATTATGTGGAAATGCAGAGGACACAGAAAAATCAAAGCCAGGTGTGGTGGCGCATGCCTGCAATCCCAGCACTGGGGAGGCTGAGGCAGGAGGATAGTTGTGAGTTTGAGACCAACCTGGCCTACAAAGTGAGCTCAAGGCCAGTCTGAACATCAGAGCAAGGCCCTGTCTCAAAAACAAACAAACAAACAAAAAACCAACAAAACACCAAAGCAATTATGAAAAAAGAAGAAGAAATCTGGAAGACCAAGGCCTTATTATACAGCCAAGCAATGATGACCAACTAGTACTTGCTGGTACTGAGTAAAAATGTAGAACAATGAACAAAACAAGTCCACGCAATATCTGACAACTGACTTTTCAACAACAGCATAAAGAATATTTTAATGGAGACCAGACAGTTGTTTCAATGAATGGTGCTGAAACAAATGGTTATGGGAAGAGGCACACAGTATATACAAAAAGTAATGGGAGTATTCATAGACAAAAACATAAGAACTAAAGGAAACATAAGAGAGTACTTCTCAACTTTAGGAGAGCCAAAAACTTCAACATAAAAGCAAATATGAGATACTGCGATTCATCAACATAAAATTCTGTTCTCTGAAAGACATGATTAAGGGGAAAATACAGCAAGCAAATGTTAAACACGAGATTTTCATCTAGAACATATAAAAGACTACTATAAATCGGTAACAGACGAACCAGTTTAAAGATCGGCAAAAGATATAAATACATCATGAAAGACAAGTGGCCAATAACACATAACAGCATGTCCATTACCACTGATCATCAGGGAAAAGCAGTAAGGATGCATTAAATATCCACAAGAATAGTTACACTTAAACAGACATAATATGTGACCACCACATACTGCAAACTTGTACTAATAAACATAGAAAGAAAAAAGATGTAACACTGGCAAAAATGTAGAAAAACTGAGTTTCATATACTGCTGATGGGAATATAAAATGGCGCAACCAGTTTGGAAAAGTTGCCAATTTCTTATGCTTTACCTATCATTTAAATCAACAAGCTCTTTCCTGTATCTTCTCCCAAAATAAATCAAAGACTTATTCATTTCTCCCAAAATAAATAAAAACAGGCAACTATAGACCTCTACATCTTTGTGTCTGCTTATTCACAATGGCCCCTTACTAAAACAAAATCAAATATCCATCAACAAACTATTGCTATTACAAGTTGTATAATCATAAAGTAATAAAAATGAACAAACTATAAACATGGGTAAAAGAGTAAATCTCAAAACATCACAGTGTAAAAGGTGAGGGGCAGGGTACCTTTTATTATGAAATTCAAGCCTGTGACAGAGATAAGGACTTTGCAAAGGAATGGAAACACTGTGTACTTTGAAGCAGATATGCTTATTAAAACTCATAGAATTGTAAACTTAAAATCTGTGCCCTTCATTGTATGTGACTTTTAATTCAATAATGTTGATTTAACAAGCTATAAATCTTGTCAACAACTAGACTTTTTAAAACTATTACCTAGTGCTTGCTTTGGCAGCACATATACTAAAAACTATCTAGTCAAGATGAGCTAAAAGGAATTTCTAGCAATCCGTAGAGCTGGACTCAGGTTAAATGTAGTATTTTAAGAAAGGCAATTAAGTCTATACATCTTTTTGAAAAAAATAAATCCTTTAGGACTAGCATCTGATGTCTACAAAATGAAACAGACATGAGCAGATTTCATCACCGCCCACCACCGGAGCCATGTTCTTCTACCATGGTGTGTGTGTGTGTGTGTGTGTGGTCTCACAGAATCCTACTAAAGTGATCTCAGAGATCACCAGGCCAAACTCATTTTACATGTAAACTGAGACTGAGAAAGATCTGCAACTCTAAGCAAGAGGTGAAGAATAAAGCTGTGAAAAGACATGTTAAATAAACATTACGTGAGATTATACTTTGGTCTGAGTTGGGCCCCAACAGAACAGAATAAAAATCAAAATGCTAAGTTCCATGGTATCAGAAGAAAACTAAGCTGTTTACCTGACTTTTCAAAAACCAGGGAAAATGGAGAGATAACAACCAACTTTGTCAAAAGGCTCGTTTCTTCTGACTTAATCCTTATACAAGGAAAAGTAATCTGAAATAACCTAAAGTTAACCAGTTCTTTTTCTACTGTTTTCAAAGTAACTTTAAAATAAACAATCCACTTTGTGTTTTTTGTTTGTCACCTTCAGCTTTTCTTTGTAATTTCAACTTGCTCCGCTCTACATACTGGAACACTTATTCTATTCTATGTAATGAAGTGTTATCCATTCAAAAAATTTTTAAATGCCAATTAAGATCTTTAGCATATTTTTTTTCTTTTCACAAACTCAAAGGATGTTATTCAGTCCCATAACAAAAAAGAAACTAAAATGACTGCTTCTCTTATCTCCTATGCTTATAGGAGTTAAATAATTGAAGTATGTTGGAAAAAATAAAGCCCTTACTACAATTCTATTAGAAATTCAGGTGAAATACTAAAAATCTTTTCCTTTCTGGAATACTATACTGTAAGAAATATGCATTTGCTTTTTAGCCAGGTTCCTGGAACACAGCTCCTAAAATCCTAGGAACTCCCAGAAAGGGGCTAGATGAGGAAAGTTGTCTTGTTATTCATAGTAAGCCCCAACCAAGCAACCAGAGTTTATGCTAACAAGATAACACTCTATTGTACCCTAGACAGCTTTAAGATGGAGAATGATTGCCAGAGGAACTCAAGTGTGATTTGAGGGTTGAATCTCCAGCCCTCCCTGTGACCTCAGAGAGGGGACAAAATACCAGGGCTGGAGTTGCAGCTAATCATTAATGGTGGATAATCATCGCGCCCATATAAAGGAACCTCCTAAATACTCTAACCAATGGTTAAGAGGCCTTCCAGACTGGTGAAAAGAGTTGCCAGAAGGATGGCAGGTGTTGAATACATGAAAGCTTTTATGCTTTCCCCTAGGTATTCCTTTGGTATCTCTTTTATCTGTTTGTTTCTGAGTTGTATCCTCTATGATATAGCAAGTTGATTGTTTTCTTAAATTTGGAGAAGTGTTTTAGAATATTATCAAGCCTGAGGCAAGGGTCTGGGGAAGCTGCCATGTATATCCTTTTGGTCAGAAGTACAGGAGGCATACATTTGGCAATTAGCATATGAAGGGGGGATAATCTTGTGGGACTGAGTCCCTAACTTGTGGGGTCTGCACCAACTCCAGTATTAGAATTTAATTAAATCACTGGCCACCCAGTGGCCATCTAGAGATTTGGTGAGCTGGTGTCTGGTGTAAGAAAACCTCATTTGGTGTTGGAAGTGCCATGAATAGAAAGGGACCTAGGATACTTACTATTACCTAATGCACAAAAGTTACAGAGACTTAGGCTGTATCTTCAGCCATTACTTAAGTGCAAATAAAAGCCATCATGAGATGCTACCATGCCATACCAGAATGAAAAAAAAAAAGAAAAAAAGAAGTGGAGGAGTAGAAGAGGAGAAGGAGGAGGAGAAAGAAGACACTAAGTAATAATGAAAATACAGACGTGGAAAAACTGAAAGTCACTGTTGGTTGCAGCACAAAGTAACAATGACACAGGTGTTAGAAATCTGTTTGGCACTCGGGAGGCTGAGGCAGGAGGATCATTTTGAGTTCGAGGCCAGCCTAAGCTACAAAGTGAGCTCAAGGCCAACCTGAACTTCACAGCGAGACCCTGTCTCAAAAAAAGACAAAAAAAAAAAAAAAAAGAAGAAATCTTCAGTAGTTTCTTATACACAGACACTTACAGTTTGAGCCAGCAATTCCTTCTTTGCCATTATCTGAATAATATAAAATCTTTCATTCATGCGTAAACTGTCACACTAGCTGCAATTTTATTTTTAATACTCCCAAACTGGAAACAATCCCCCATATTCTTTAACTGGGGAATGGATAAACTGTGGCACGATCATACAATGGAATACTGCTAAGCAAAAAGAATCATCTAGTGATACACACAACATGGATAAATCTCAAAAGAATCTGAAAGTGAAAGAAGCCAAACTCAGAAGGCTACACATCAAATGATTCTATTTCCATACAGCACTCTTGAGAGGAAGGGACTATAGATGGGCACCAGGAAGTGCTCTGGGATTCTCATAAACTGTAAAAGAAGCTCTCAAGAACACTTGAGAGGTATGATTTGCAGAGCAGGAAAATGCTGTGGGCAGTCAGCGGGCGACAGTAGTTTAAATATCAACAATGTGTCTTTCAGTCAGGGACTAGGCCAGAGATGAAGGCAAACTCCCATCAGTTAACTGGCATTATTTTCTTCCCCTGTGGGAGGAACAGAACTCAATGGATGATTTGTCTAACCTGCTGCCAGGTTATCCACCAAATTTATTACCAAAATCTAATGAAGTCTGAAAGTGATCATCTTTTATTTTCTATGTTTTGACTATTTTTGTCTCCAGTAACTCTACATTTCCACATTGATCTGTCCTAGTCTTCATAATTAGATATTATTACGTCTGTATACGAGTTGGCAGTTAACTCATATTAAAGAAATAACAACTATAACTCTGTTTAATCTCTAAAATGTACTGTTAAAACTAATGTTAAAATTATTTAAAAATATCAAATCTCTCCTATGGCAAAAAAATCACACAACAGTAGGAAAAATATATATTTCAAATACTTCCACAAAGTTAGAAACATACTTTTCATAGTGAGAATAAAACATTATTTAGTATTAATAAATATGTTATAATTCAGTTAAGAATAAAGAAAAAGCAAACTGTCAACTACTACCTCAAAATAATTATTTCTTTCATAACAAGAAAACACTAAGTTTAAAAGAGGGCTCTTTCAAGTCAAAATTATTAATAAAGCCAGGTGTGGTGATATCCCCCTGCAATCCCAGCACTCTTCAAGGCAGAGGTAAGGGGATTCCAAGTTTGAGCTCAGCCTGAGCAACTCACAAACTTAGCAAGACCCGTGTTGAAAATAAAAAAGGGCTGGGGGTGTAACTCAGTGTAGGGCCCCAGGTTCAATCCTCAGTACCACTAAATAAATAAGTGTATGTATGTATGTGTATATACAAATACAAATTTATGTATGTATATATATACACATGCATACATATATAAACTATTTCCTTAATATCAACTTTCAGTTTATAGAAACTTTAGATGGGTTCCGCAGATACTACTATTCCCATAGCATCACTCTTTTCCCTTTCACATCCTGATCCTAGTGAACAGTTGTAGCTCCATTACACGCTCCTCCCAGTGTCCCTTAAAAAGCAGGTGGTAAAAATTGAGTCCTCAGTGGTCAGGTAGTTGCACATTCATGGATCCCTGACACCACCATACCGCACATTGTTCGTGGTTAAGAATGGCAAACAAAATTCACACTTAAAACATGGAGTCACTTTAGTTTGGTTTAGACCTTAATTCTCTCTCCCATCTATTTTGCTCCTCGAAATTTTATTGAACAAGGATTTCTTATTTCATAGAGATACCCAGGTCAAAAGTTGCTGTCCCTCAATCTAGAACTTGTGCCATCCTCTTGTATGACATTAAACTCCTCTTATACATTCTAATAAATACTATCTGGAGCTACAAACAGTTGACTCAGATGCAATTTATGGGGAAACAATACCTCACAGACATTTTTATCATGGTAACAATATACAAAGCTGGTATATTCTATCTTCCTTCACCTAAAGAACAAATTTCTCATTTCTTGGTTACTTTAAATTCAAGTAAGCAAACTTTTCATTAAGGGAATGTTTAACCCAACACCAGATTCTTTACCATTTTTCATAATAAAATGGTTCCCTAGTGTTGTTCAAAGATGAGAAATGAAGATTTTTTGACATGTTTTATTGTGAATTTAGTGCATCATATATTTTTATCCAGATTGGCTATTAACGTTATTTTTCCACTGTTGAAATCATACAAACTTCAGCCAGTGTTAAGTTTCTGTTAAGTGGGTTCCTTAAATTGCCTGCTGGATCCTTTTGACATAGCTGGTAGCCTTTGTTATCTTCCTTACTTTAGGGTATGGAATGATGACTAAGTACATCTCCTGCTCAGATCTGGAATCAATCATTTTTCTAAAGCTTCCAGGTTCTTTTGAATGAATAAACAAGGTGGGGATAAGGGGTGCTTGTTGATAATGGGTTAGTCACTTATCACAGGCCATTTTATTTGATAGAGCTAAGAAAAATGTACTTTTGGGGTAAAACGCATAAGGTTATATATTTGTTATTTTCAATCATGAATTCAGGGTAAAATGTGTTTTACTTTTATACCTATTTCTACTTTCCCCCCTGTAGGAAATATCATTTTTTCCTAATACCAAAATAAACGTTATGAAAGAAGGAAAACATGGAAACAAAGCTTTGTAAATGGTAAGGAGAGGAGGGACTGAAGGGAGGTTAGGGGAGTGGGAAAAAAAGAAACATTTCATCATGCACAGGAACAAGTTCTCTATGATGAATGTGATTGTATACATATCTAAAACGGACCAATCAAATCTAATTAAAAAAAAAAACAAACAAACCTAGCTAAAGGCCGACATGTCCATGAATCAGATGGACAGGATACAGAAGGGGCTTAGTCACTGCAAGAGTCTCCAGGAAATACTCACTGCAGAAGACGCAGCTCATTTTGTTTTGTAAAGATAACTGAGCTGTCCAAAGTCACTAACTAACAAATAATAATAAAAAAAATGCCTTGTATTTGGTCCCTTCTTTAAATTAATGATTTGCAGTCAGGCATGGTGGCACTCACCTGCAATCCCAGCACTTGGAAGGCTGAAACAGGAGGATCACTGAGAGTTCAAGGCCAGTCTGGGCTATAAAGTGAATTCAAGGCCAGCCCCTACATAATGGAACCATCTCAAAAACGCAAAAAGAAAAAAAAACCCCAAAAAACTTTCCTTTTATCTCCTGTAGGTTTCATTATTTCAGGAAATGTACTTATGTTCTTATTTGTATAATACCTGATAACAGAAGATTCCAAATTTTATGACCTCATGGTCTTTTTCCATATAGGTTTTGTGAATTACCATTCTGAATAAACTCAAGCACAACTGCAATACATGTAAATTTCTTGGGACAGATCTTCATGAGTTCTACATTCTCATACTTACCCTGTTATCCAAGACCGAAGAGGGTAGACACAATTTCTAAGGTAGATGCACCCTCCATATATCTGTATCTATGTATCTCACTGTATACATATAAAATCACCAGTACAGCAAAATGAAATGAGAGTGACACAATTCAGAAAAATGTGTATTGTACTTCCTGATATTCAGATTAAAATGGAAAACAGTCCACAGTTGATGCTGCCTACAGCTTTATGCCCCATTACCTCAAAGGCTCGCAATCTAAATTCTAAGCTCTGAGGATACAGGAAAATTCTCTGATGTGCACCTATGTCTCCTCCCACTTTTATTCCCCAACAGTGTCAGACAGAAATGAAACTCTGGGTAGCCAGCACACAAGCCAAAACAAATCACCTCAGTGTTGTCTGAGTGTGTTGAACATACTGACACTTCACGATCCAGGGGATCAATTCTGACTAAGATAGACACAAAACTTGAGTAAACAGTGATGTGTACTTAGCATAGTCATAATCATACTGATATGAGCTATTAGCTTCCCAAAGTCACAGTGAGCTGAATCCTCTGGTGTACAAGAAAGATGAAGAACATGGTAAAACTTCAAAAACACCTTGGTTCTCTGCCTCCCCTTTCAAATATCTGATGCAGATAAAGCAGAAATGTTGTTCACATAATGTCAATTAAGCATGTTCAAATAGTGAGCAGAGGGGACAAGTGGGTAATTTTTGCAGTTGATTTGCTATGGTGTCCTTTCTGCATAGATCTTCTCATCACTCCAAATGAATGATGGGTTTTAGACTGGAAGGTGGATTCTTTTCTTCTTGTTCACAGGGGTCCCAAGCAATTCTGCTGTTCTCTTGGGTGCTCTCTCTGGGGAGCGTAAAATCTCACAAGGCAGATCTTGTGGATATCAACAGAAGAGGCCTGAGAGTGCTCATAGATCACAGCCTATCTTGAAGGCACAGATTGAGAGTCCCAGGTGTAACTCACATAAGCTGTTTGATCATGAGAAAGGTCTTATCTTAGTTTCCCTCACAGGGGATGGGAGGATAAGGTTAGACCTGTACAATGTGGCCCAAATGCGGGGATTCATGTTAGAGGTCCAAGTGATGAGGGAGGAAGCAACAAAGTACAGCTCGGTAGAAAAGAGACTAGGAAGATGCTCCACTGTAACTACTAGACACACTGAATACCCTAGGTGTTTTAAATCTCAAAATTTTATATTCAAATATGTAATTTAAAAGTGCTTAGTAGAACCGCCCCTGTCTGCACAGACCTTATATTTCTTCTACTAAAGCAAAATACAAGAAGATTGAAGTCTCAATATATGTAATACAATGAAGGGGAAGGAATGAATTTACCTCCTCTCACAAATCCATTAGTAGCTATCGCTGAAGTAGACAGTCCTGTAATAGTTGTCACAACAGTGGCCATCGCTATCACAACAACCGACAGACCTTTAATGAGAAAGAAGAGGAACTGAGAACACTCACACTCTTATTCAAACCCGGCACTACAGACAGCATGCTGGTCTAAGTATTTTGAAGGTGCACTATAACTTACCAAATCTTGACCCTATTTTTGAAAAGTCAAATCAGAATTATGAAAAAGTAACATTAAAATAATAATCTAGGTTAAGCAAGGAAAACATTACTTAGAATGACTCCAACTATTTTGACTTTTATGAAGGTGAGACCTCAGAAAGCCATAGTTGTTACACTTACCCATTATACTCAAATCAAAAAGTATGTAACTTCACTTACCGATTCCAGCTTGGCCCACAATCCATGACAATCGAATAAACAGCATCACACCCCAGATGTTTAACATACAACGTACCTAAAAAGGAAAAAAAGGCCAAGACACAGATGAGAAAACAAACATAATAGTAAACACTAAGCCAGTCAAAAATAAGAATGTGTGGTGGCCCAGCACTTGGTAGGCTGAGGCAGGAGGAGTGTAACGAGTGTGAAGCCAGCCTGGACTATACAGAGCGTTCAAGGTCAGCTTCAACTACATAGTGAGACCCTGTCTCAAAAAAAGAATGCAAGCAAGTCTATAAAAGATATAGTTTTAAGATGTTCACGATGGGGCTGTTATCTGTATGTCTTGCTGCCTGGTGGCTTGACATGACTGTTTTATCAGTTGGCTTCTTATTAACTTTGTTAGTAAAAAGACTGATGAAAGTGATTAGACCTGTTTGTACCACCAGTGGTACAAGCCCACCAAAGGAACAGTCATGTATGCATCACCTGTGGTTCAACCTGGAGGGAACATGTTCAAATCTAACTCCTATTTTGAACAATTTGCAGAAAGGGCTTAGGTAGGCTTTATTGCTAAGTACAGTGTAACATATAAGTGCATGTGTATAAGTAAATGTGTTCATCCCAACTATCAGAAGTAGCAGAAGTAACACAGTAAGTAGAACAAATATTTTAAGATTTTCACTATTTCAAATTATTATGTCTAATAATCTCATTCCTTAGATATGTAATAAATTTTCTGTGTTCTTATTCCTGTTTAAAAAATAATTTAAAATTTTTTGTAAAAATTTCCTTAGTTTAATCAAAGATAATCTGGTCCAGTTAGTAAACATATCATATCTCCTCTATTGAACTTAGTATCAAAAGCCAAAAGAAGAAAAGTTAATAATTGGGTCTTCCTTAGTACTCAGATAAAATAGGTATAACATGGGGTGGGGGGATTCTTGAGAACTGATGAGTGTATTAGGCAGGTTTTATAATCAACAAAAATGCTGTAACACTCGAAGTAAGTCTCTGTATACATACCAGTACACCCTTGATCCAGCCAAACTTCACAACTCCTTTACTCTCTGCAGTGTATGTGACCACAGCATCTCTGGTAGGAGTACTTTCTTCCCCATTTGCAAAGCCATCCTCAAAAGGTTCCTGGTTAGGGAAAGGTATGTGAATTATGTTTAATAATTATTTAAAATTCCTCAATAAAAACAACCATAATTGAATATACTTAACCACGCTCATGAGGACATACTCTGGATACCCCAGAACCAACTGGTCTGATTCGGATACAGTTCTTTTCCCCAGCAAAAGTTCATGTGTTCAGAGTCTGGTCCCCAGGGCTGAGAACCGGGAGGTGTGGAACCTTTAAAACATGGAGTCTAGAGAGCAGTGCCCTAGATCACAGGAAGAGTTATCACAGAAAGAGAATAGTAGTCTCCCGAGCGACTTCTCCAGAGCCTCATGGGTTCCTGTCGGGTGATGTGATGTGAGCTCCCTCATAGGCTCCAACCACAGAAATCTGCCACGTGTAGCACAGCCAAGGGGAAGCCCCTTGTCGGAGCCCATCCCACTGTTGTTTGGATTTTTGGCACCCAAAACTGTGGGCCAGGTAAACTTTTCTTCTCAAGTAGCTTGCCTTGGGTATTACATTTTAGTAATACAAAAACTACCTAATATATAAATGTTCTTGAAAATTTTACTTGAGGAAAATATAAAGAAATAAAGTAGAAAACTTAATTACTAAGATTTCTTTAAATCTCATCAGGACAGTAAACTCATCTTAATAAATTCAAATCTTACATTTTGTTGATGTCTCGAGTGTACAGTGACTATTATCTGCCAAGTCTAGATAAGCTATATAAGTCAATCAATTCAGAATTTTTCCCTCAGATTCAAGCATGAACTGATTGACACAAACCATTTTCACAACTAGTGCTTCCTTCCTAGGTAAAGCTGAATGTCCAATTCTGTACTTCTTAGCTTTTTGTTTGCTACCTTCTCTTTCTTGGTTATTCTCAATTTTTGTTCAGTCCCATGGCATCTGATACATTTCCACATCAGTAACATAGTCTTAAGAACAACAACAAAGGGGCAGGGAAATGACTTGGAAAATAAGAGATGGTTCAGATCTGTAACAGTGTCCCTAACACTAGCCTCATGGTTCTTCCTCTACCTATATTTTCAACTGCACAGGAAAAATTACAGCGATAGTTTGAACATTCTTTAATGTAGAAGAGCTAATCAAATTTATCTTTCCAAGCAATTTCAGTGTTTTATGCCCATAAGTAAATTCTGAATATAAATGAACTGTAAAAAGTTTTGTGTTACCACAAAGCAAAATATACGTGATATTCCAAACATCTCTTTGCCTTTAGGCTGCCTATTGTTATTTCTCTTTTTGCTTAGAAGCTAGTATGAACATGGTAGAGAAGTACCATTAAACTTGTAAGTATGTAAAATAGTTTTCCAGAAAGTGACCAGGAGTCTGTATAGCTCAATCACAAGAACAACCTATTTTGGCTTTACTTTCACCATTGAGAGTCAGTGATGATCACAAATAGTAAAAAAAAACTCCTCATAAGGATGGATGACTTAATTCAAATTAATCATTTCAGTTATTCAGTTCCATTATTCAAATAAAAGTTTGCCTATTAAGTCAGTTAATTTTAAAATAGAAAAGTTTTTCAGTTTTCCTGCAGTTATTTTATCAAGGACTTTAAAATATTATATAACTTCCAAGTATTATAAGGAAGTGTCTATAATGTACACAGAATACAGTTAAGACAGACCAGGGCCATCATCCTAGACTCATTCCCACTCTCATGTTACATGTTCTTTCTATAGTTATGTTGCCAGCGTATATCTTTAAACTCCACCTAGACACAAGTCAAGTTACTACTTGGGGTTCATTTCAAGATCGGACCACCCCTCTAAGTTTCAGTTCTATATGTA
Organism: Chinchilla lanigera; assembly: GCF_000276665.1. Taxonomy (NCBI): domain Eukaryota; kingdom Metazoa; phylum Chordata; class Mammalia; order Rodentia; family Chinchillidae; genus Chinchilla; species Chinchilla lanigera. The sequence continues at coordinate 1,154,173 of NW_004955415.1, read as the reverse complement.
AACACTGAATGTTTCAGTATGTTCACTATTCTAGCCCTTACCAAAAGAAAAAGGAAATGATCAACGTGCTAGAAACACTGTTTTTATACACGGAAAGGAGAAAAAAAATCCGTCTTTACTTTTTGGATATAATTTTTAAATTCCTGAACATTTCAGCAAACACTTATAACTGTCAAAATGTATTTAAGGCCAGAAAGATGGTAAGATTTAAATCCTTTATAAAGTTATACAATGTAAATGTATTTTAGATTTATTTCTGGATTCATATGTCTTAGAAATTCCTCATCTTTTTTCAGTTTCCAATATCCAAACATTAACTTGCCTTTTCATTTACAAATTTATCTTTTAAATACTAATGGTCTTATCTCAATTGTGCTACCTAAGAAAAACACCTTTTAACATGTTGACTTGGTTAAATGCTTTTCAGTAAAAAAACTATTACAATATCAAGCTATTGATCTTTCCCAAATACTATCAGTTATTCACTAAAAAGGGACAACCAATACTAAAACCTAAAATATTAAATAAATACTAAAAAAACCTAAAATACTACATATTAAAAAAAAAGGATATAAATTAAGCTTTAGGATAAAATATCATCCAAGTTTTTTTTAAAGTAACAATGAAAAACCTTAATATGGTTTTAACTAGCTCTGTAACATGAAGTGTAGAACTGCCTGCAGTGTAGACCTTTATCTGTGCACACCAACATGTGTATCTCACTTCTAAATGTGTTAAGTATGCATTACATTAAAATGGTACATGGGCTGGGGATATAGCTCAGTGGCATAAGTGCCTGCCTGGCAAGTACAAGGTCCTGAGTTCCATTTCTGGTACCAAAAAAAAAAAAAAAAAATTAAAAAAATAAATAAAATGGTACAGTTCTTTTTCTTTGGACACCCCAAATACTAAGTCCACTATTTTCATCCAAAGAATGCTCTTTAGGTTATCATAGACAGGGATGGTAATATCCAGGAAAGATGATTTGTGTACCCATCAAAATTCTGATCATGTAATTTTTTTCCAGAGTAGACTGACAAAAGTTTTTTCAGTGTGTGAAATAAAACCAAGATTGTTTAAACAGTGAACTTCTCAGTAGAATGCAAAAACTAATGAAACATTTCGGTAATGTTTATTACTAATGTATTCAAGCTTAGTACACTTACTCTGTTTTAAAGTAGACTGCTAAAGGCTTGGTAAAAGTATCTTTAGACAGTGATTGTAGACATAATATACAAAGACAGTAACCGACACATTTTTGGGTATTTTTTTGTTACTGTTGTTTTTAAATTTGGGAAAAGGATATCTGAATTTCTGTTTTGTTGGTATTTTAAAGGACAACTGAGCAAAGCTGTACCAAAGTGTCTCTTCAGGTCTGTCTAGGCTGCTACAATACTGTCTCCAAGGATACTTAAGGATGCCCAAATAGCAACACCCTTTAACACAGAGATGCTCCAATCCCTTAAGTATATTTAATATATAAAACAGTTCAAAATTACTTGTGGTGCACTTTTATTATTTGAAGATCCTGCATTTCTAAAAGCTGTTTCCAGACATAAACTTGAATCACATCTCTTCACTCATTCATTAAACAAGTATTGATTAACCCATTTTAATCAAGCATTGTGTTAGGCACTTTTAAAGTGGCTATTTTCTTACTATAGGTTAGACACAGGTGAAAGGCAAGTTGGGACTGAAATTTTATTTTATAGATCAAGTTATTTTCTATTGTGCAAAGCAACTTCTATTGAAATTGAATGCTCAATCCAGTCAATGGAAAGAGCTGCTTGACTTTTCAACAATACACCACTTTACAAGTTTCAGATCCAGAGAATCAGTTTCCTCATATATAAACGGAGATAATCCCTGCTAACCAATATCATTTCTGTGGAGGTCTTGAGTATTATTGCAGTAAAACATCCATTTAAAGCAGCTGAAGCTGCTAGCTCTTAGATAATAAACTGATAAAGCTGGATTATAAAACCACAATCTAAATTTAAGTGCCATATCACACCTGGAAGGTGAGAGTGTGACTCACTTATAGGTATGTATTTCAAAAGAATTAGTGAGAACCTTATTCTCAGGCAGCCTGGCTGTTCTATTCCTGGCCACTTTTCATTTGACTTCATGAGAACAAGGGCAGCCCTTTATATGGGATTGCACATGAAACTCAGTGCCTGGGCCATGTGCTCCTGTAGCACCTGTTGAGGACTAAGGCAGGACCAGTCAGCATCCTGAATGCCTCCTGTAGCTGAGAACCTTTCCTTTTGGAACCTCCAAATGAGTATCTGAGATACATGTAGTATGAAATCTTGATCATGTTTTATGGGCCAGATGCAAGTCTGCTTTTATGGAAAGGCCCTTTTACTTAAGGGGAACAAAACTGATTTTTAGCATCACCTCTGGAAAGTGATTCTTACACTTACACAGTCAACAGGAAGGCCATATAAGGTATTAACTTACAAAAAATAGGAAAACAGGAACGATTATTTATTAACCATGAAGAAAAGCTGAAAAAGAAGAAAGTTGGATATTCCAACTTACGTGTTTCAGTAAGAGGAAAATTACAAGTACGATACTGGAAAGCATCTAAGTGCTGTTTTCCTGATGTCACAAAGTGAGCCAAACATTCACTTACCTGGCAAAATGAAAACTAAAGAATTACATTGAAAAGAATTCCTCGTATTTTAATCTATGAAATAAAATTTAAATCCCAATCACAACCGATGCCTCTTTTCACACAGTAAGTCAAACTTAGCAAATAACTGAAAGCACAGAAAAGAAACAAACAGAAAGAATGGAGGGACGGGAGAAACACCGCTATGAAGTTTTTTATTCATTTAACAGTATTTACTCAGACGATGGTTCTATATACTGAGTAGCAGGAATAGCAGAAAATATAGAAATTTTCAGATATAAAATTGTTTACCCTATTCAGGTTACCCCGTTTCAAAACATCTGCTCAGTCTATATTATCTAAATACTAAAAACTTTTGGTAACTATAGCCACCAAAATAGTCCCAAGTCCAATAAATACATCACACATAAAACCAAAACAATAGTTCTTTCTAGGAGTTAAGTTTTAAATTCTACCCCAAATTATAACATCTTTGCTAAAGGAAAGACAAATGGAAAGGCCTATGTAGAAGAGTTCAACCAGCTGCCTTTCTTAATATACACCCTATTCTCATTTGCTTCTGAGTTTTTCCTGTATGTCCTGTAAGTACAGAAATAGTTGGAAAATTTAACAGGGGGTTGGGTAACCACCCCTCTATTACTCTTAAGGACAAATCTGGCTAAGCATCAGCTGTATATTGGAGAACAACTAGGCTTTTTCATATTTTCATATTTCATATTTAGGGGCAAACAAGGTGTAGAATCTAAGCAAATCAATTCATGCTTCTTCTGATATACACCAGATTTTAACGCTCTATAATACTGCACAGTACAAAGAAACAGTAATTTCTTCCTGCCTGCAAGAAATAAGTAATTTCTTATCAAATACAGCGCTCATACCTATGGGATGAACTAACAGTTCATAGCCTGTGAGACCCTCATACTCTGGTAAGTTTACTTTAATGACAGCCATCATGTACTAAGGGCCTAGCATGTGTCAGAAATGTCCCTGAGTACTTTCACACCGTTTCCCTCAACTGATGTGCATATGAGAGGCAGCTGATATTATTCCAAGTGACGAAAGAGAGTAATATGACTAAAATCATAAGCTAATAATGTGAAAGAGCAGATAACCCTGTAAATGATAAAATTCCATATATTAGAGTGAGTCAAGGTAAATTACTTTTGGTATTGTTTTTGGGCAAGGGTTGTAAGACAGGCAATTTACCCAATGCAACAATGGTCTTGCTATTTTCCAGCTATGTCTGCTCTTCATTTTGCTTCATGTTTCCCTTATTCCTTTGTTTTAAAATCTATAAAAGCTAGGCAGTTCTCATAAAAAGGATAGGAAAAAGTTCTTTGCTGGGTGGTACCCACGAGATTTTTCACTCAGTGTATTTTAGACACACCACGACCACCACACACAGTGTCTATGAAATCCTTTGTCCTACTAAACACCAATGGTTACACTGTACCACCTAGCAGGAAAAATAATTGCTACAGTGTCTGGTCTACCCATCTAGGAAAACATATAAAATGTTTAAGCATGAAGTAGTTATGTGTTATTATTTCACTTTGGAAGTTTCCTTGGAGCTACTGCAAGGAGAAGGCAGGTTAAGAAAAAAGGCCAATCAGTCCATTTCTATGGTATGTAGGGTTTTTTCCCCTCAAATGCTTATTAGCTGCTCAAGCTAGCATTGCCTTATGTCTGATCAATGTTCGGTCATATAACATTCTTTCTTCCCTTATTATATACTATTCCATTGCAACCTCCAGAGCCCTGGCCCAGCTGTACACCCATGCCTTTGCAAGAAGGCTTGAAAAGTAATACTATCCACACAGAAGTTTTTGGATTTGTCATCACTGTTTTGTTACCATAAATAGTAAAGAGTAAATACGATGAAAGGAAAGATAAACATTAGCCTAATTGCTAAGGAAGTGAAATTCCTGTATTCTTCCAACCACAAACCACTTTCCTATTTCTATTAATTTTTCCTGAAGATTTTGTTTTTGTTCTTTCCGGTACTGGGAATCGAACTCACAACCTCGTGCTTGCCAGGCAGGTGCTGTGCCACTGAGCTAAATCCCCAGCCTCCTGGGGATTTATAACATTTATATATTTTATATAAATGGGGGATTTCACATTTATATATTTTATACCTCCTCAAATTCCTGTCCTTTAAGTTAGAAAATTACTGAGAGTTCTAAAAATTTTATTTGATATAATTTTCCCTTTTTTTCCTGAAATACTGGCTTTCAACTAAATTCTCCTGAGGGACTTCTGACTTGCTATTTTCTCTGCTTGTAATGTACTTTGAAAATACCTGGTTCTTTATCCTTTAGGGAGTGATGCAGAACCTTTCAGAGCTTTCAATGCTAACAGACAGGCTGCTGTAGCACACGCGTGCTGTAGGCTGGCCACCGCTGCTTCAGATCTCAGCATCAGAAGTCTCCCTCCTACAGTGCCTGGCACACAGCTTCTTCTTAGTGTGCCCTTCCCCTCCTCCATGACACACACCACACTCTAGACATCATGTTTCAGGGGACAGCACCTGGTTCTCTGTCATTATACACTCACCCGCTCTCCTCCAACATAATATGCACTAAAATGGAAAGTTTGAAATAGCACAGACCTTTCTTGCCATTTCCATCAGAGATATAATAAATACATTGAACTTATATGGACGACCTCTATTTTCTAACTAATTTCTCCTGAAATAGGAGAGTGAAATGAAACATGTTAGCCCACAAATCTTGGTTCAAATTTCACCTCTACTATTCACTTGCAATGTGATTTACCTCTTGCGACCCTCAGTTTCTGCATCTTTAAAATAAGGCCCAGGTTGTTTGAGAAGACAAAGTGAGAAAGTATGAGGACTGTAAAGACACAAAAACTCCTACACTGATTATGGAAGCATCAATTGTAAACTATTTTAGGAAAATATTGTTATCAAGTTGAAAAGATACACAGCCTTAACCCAGTAATTCTACTCCTAGTTATATTCCTAAACACATACAATACTTGTATAAAAATGTTCATACTATATTTAAATTCAAATCAAAAACAATGTAAAAAACTGTAACTGCGGAATAAAGAAGCTACAGGGCAGGGGATTTAGCTCAGTGGCACAGCGCTTGCCTGCCAAGTGCGAGGTCATGAGTTCGATTCCTGGTACAGGAAAAAAAAAAAGAATGAAGAAGCTATAGTATATTCATACAATAGAATATAGTGATGAATGGATTACAAATATAGCATAAATATGTGGCATAAATGTGTCTTATTCACTATGCGTGAATAAGATGACAGACTGTTTTCTTATTGGTTTGCATCTTTAGTTGTAGCTACTCAGGAAGCTGAGGCAGGAAATCACTTGAGCCTATGAGTACTTAGACCATCCCTGGCACCACAGCAAGACCCCCCATATGAGAGAGAGATAAAAAAAAAAAAGACAAAAAGATACTGTCAGCTTGCATTAATACAAAGCTTTAAAGCAAGAAAAACTACACTACTATTCTTCAAGAATACATAAAGGTGACAAAAACTATTTTTGAAAAAATCAAGACTAAGATCCATAAAAATGATCACCAGTAAGTCAGGGCAGCAACTATTTCATGAAGAAATTAGAAAGTAGTACATACAGATCTCTGGGGTGACAGCAATGTCCTATTTCTTGATCTGGGTGGTGATTACACAGGTTTCCAGGTGATATCTTGGGCTATACATTTATGCTTTATATTCTTTTTATATTCCACAATAAAAAGATTTGTAAAAGACAGAAAATATCTTAAAAATTTAGCATCGTGCCTAACATTAAGAGATCAAGAGTTCAATAAACTTCAGCTATTACTATAAACAGCTGTCACATTCTGAATTAAAAAGATATTAAACAAGTATCTAAAAAGTAAATACAATAAATCATAATCAATTTAGAATCTAGCACATAGCTTTTTATAATTCAATATTGCCAGTTTGAAATTACCTCTGTAAGACAAAAGTACTGCCGGGTGTGGTGCGCACACCTATAATCCCAGCACTCAGGAGGCTGAGGCAGGAGGATTGCTGCAAGTTCAAGGCCAGCCTGGGCTACAAAGTGAGCTCAAGGCTAGCCTGAACTGCACAGTGGCACCCTGTCTCAAAAAGACAAAAAAAAAAAAAAAAAAAAAAAAAAAAAAGACAAAAGTACTGACCTTTCACATATAGACAAAATATCACTTTCTGCATGGCACTGGTAAGGAATTAACCACATCGTTACGAAGTCATAGAACAAAGGTGGTGAACCTATAGCATGTGTGCCACAGCAGGCTCTTTACATCAACAGAATGTTCTGAAAGGTTCGCCATCAGTGTTATAGGGTTTAGTGCAAAGAATTGTGGCTTTAAAGACCAGTATCACACTACTAGAAATACTTTTTAACTTTTCTAGCATTGAAAGTTTACTTCATAAATGATAAATTCCTCCCTTCCCTATTTAACTAGTGGCAAATGGCATGTACTTTACAGCAGGACTACCTCTGATAATGCTAGACTGCAGGTCTGAGAAAACTTCTGGGCCCAGTATTAACGAAGCAAATTAAATCTCAGTTAACGACGAAGGAGTAGAAAGCTTTCTGTCAGGGTACTTTTTAGTATATAAAAACTTGTTGCTTTGTAAGCAGCTAAGTATATAACAAAAATGTTAAAGTTCAGCAAAGAAGTAAGTTACATCCTTAAAAAACCTCTGAACTAAATATTATTAAGACTACCCAGAATTTCTCATATTATTTGTAAGCCAAAGTGTTAAATTAATATCCTGAAACACAGCTGATTTAGCAACTAAAAATAGGTGCATACATTTGCAAATTTAGATGCCACAGTGGTGAGTAGTTTAACAATTGTTTAAACATTTCTTTTTTATCAAGTACTAGCCAATTATATCATCCCAAAGCTACCAACATTTCCTATCCGTGCTGTCGGTGATTGGTGTATTCAGTGTCATGCTCCCTCATACAGACTACTCTTTCAAAACAAAGTATTGTTTTACAGGAATCCAATCTGTTCTGGTTAACAATGCTCTATTAATATCCAGTGGCATTAATGCAAAGCTCAAAACTCAAGTACCACAGATAAAAGTGGATGCTGTAACCATGTGACTTGACAATGAACCAAATCAGAACCGCTGACTACAGTCAAAGAATTCAGCCTTCTACCTCTAGCCCATCATGTTCTTTACTAACCAGAACTGACTTACAAGGGTACATTAGAAATAATTTATGCTTTGGCTCAAATCCCATACAATTTGTTAATGTCAAATTACAAGCTTGAAACATTTTAACTCAAATTACCACAAAGCTTATACCTTCCAGTATTGTTATTATAATTATGTCACCTACATTTCAAGTTGTTTTATTTTAAAAATAAGAATCAAAAGTTTGAGAAAGCTACAGAGAAGTACATCACTAGCAGCCTCAGAAATGGGCAAACTCTCTGCATGGAAAACCATGTGACAACAAAAAGCATGCATGGAGAAGCATTTGATAGCAAAAACTACATTTAGTATGTATCTGAGAAATGACATGCACTTCTTAAAGGAATAAATGGCACTTTTTACTAACAATGTTACCTTTCCCACTTTCAATAAAGGAACTGAGAGGCAGAGGTGTTAAGTTTTTTTGCTGAAGGTCACACACTGTCAAGTGGAATGAATAAGATTTACATCTCTGGTGACAGTTCATCTGTATATGCATGAAAAGGACCAAGGCAAATGGAGAAAAGTGAAGACAAGAGAAAATATGATACCGACACTTGGTGACACTGTGAGTCTGCTACTGAGTGCCTTCTCACCCTGTGTATGTCTGACATGGCCTTAGTACCATTATCAGAACAGAGTCCAAAGCCAGGAGAGGAACTGGAAATTAAATGGGAATTATCAGAAAAACTGGAATGATAGCAACACTTGTTCCCCAAATCTCAACTGGGCAAAATGCACAAATGCAGAGAAGATACCCCGCCATGGCTAGGGCCAAACTAACACAGCAGCTGAAAAACAGAACAGAGATATCAGCGTGTATAGGCCGGGACTCAGTTTACAGTTTAAGCCTAGGTAAGGTAGCCTTCTTAAAAAAATAGGTAAAGCTAAAAAGAACTATGTTTTAAAGAAACAAATAGGTAAAGCTAAAAAGGTAAATAGGTAAAGCTAAAAAGAACTATGTTTTAAAGAAACAACTCAAGGTCACCTCAATGTATTATTTACACAACCAGTTTCCACCCAAAAAACTTACAAGACATGTAAATAAACTAGAAAATGTAACTTGTATTGAAGAAAGAAAAACAGCCATTAAAAATTAACTGCAACTGGGCCCAGATGTTGGATTTAGTAGACAAGGATTTCAAGATAACTGAAACATGTATGTTTGAAAGTCAAGTATGATTACCAATGAATAACAGAGAAGGTGTGTCCACAGAGAAATGGAAGCTATATCTTAAAAATTAGAACTTCTAGATTAGAAAACATTTTTAAAGAAAAGCACCATATCTGAAATGAAAAAACTCACTACATGGATTCAACAGTAGAATGAACATAGTGGAAGATGGAAGTAGTGAAAAGCATTAATATACAGATAAACCTAAAAAGGGTACACAAAAAAGCACCCTAGACACAAACTGCTGAAAGCCAAAGGTAAGGATAAACTCTTGAGACAGTAAGAAAAAAATGAAACATCATCTATAGTTGACTATTTTTTTACTAAAAACAAAGGAGGCCAGAAGACAATGGAACTCAAAGGAGTGAAAAGAAGAAAACTTTGTCACCTAAGTAGCAAAACTATCCTGTAAATGTAAGGTGAAATAAAGACATGTTGAGATAAAAACAGTGGGAATCTGTTTGCAGCTAACCTCCTTTACAAGAAGAGTACAAGAAGGATCAGATAGAAACACAGATCTAAGAAATGAGAAGCAGTGGAAATTATATACATACTTTATATCACACACACACTCTCTCTCTCTCTCTCTCTCTCTCTCTCTCTCTCTCTCTCTCTCTCTCTTTTTAAAAACCAGAGGACTGTGAAAGCAAAAATACAACAATGTGTTATACGGTTTCCTACTTATACAACTGACAACCAGGGCACTGAAGAAAGACATTCTCTTTTAAGATCCCTATGTATTTGTTTTATTTTGTGAAACAGGCTCTCTCTATATATACCACAGTTCAGGCTATCCTTGAACTCACTATGTAGCTCAGGCTGGCCTCCAACTCCCAGTGATCCTTCTGCCTCAGCCTCTGAGCGCTGGCTGGGACTATAGGTGTGCATCACCACACCAGGCTCAAGTTTCCCATATTTTTAGCTGAAGAAATTCAATACTCAGTAGAGTAAGCGTTAAGAGAAAAATAGTAATGTAGGGAGATAACTAGAAAATCATCAGGAGAACTAAAATGGAGTACTAAAAAATATTTGATCAGCACAAGTGATGGCTGGAAAGGACAACTAGAGAAATCAAAAACATTAAAACAGAAAACAGGAATGACAGTCTTATGCAAAACTAAGTCACTGTAAATGTAAATGGGTTAGAACATTCTATCAAGACAAAATGGGCAAATCATAGTACATGTACTTAAGAGAATTATACAAATATTAATCTAAACAGATATGTGTGACACAGGAAACTGATTACTTGTTTACTAATAATTAGCTCCTTAATGCTAGATGGGAAAAACATGATACAAAAATTGCAGTTGTACAGTGTACATAAGGAGCTATGGATGTAATTCAGTGGAAAAGCACTTGCACGCACAAGGTCCTAGGTTCTAGCCCCAGCATCACAACAGATGTACTTTAAAAATGTAGAAACGATCTTAGGTGTTTGAGATCTTTATTTCCTAACAAACTTGCCATACTACTTTTTCTTCAAAATGAAATAGTAATAAACATTTTAAACGAGCAAAGTACAGTAATGCCCTTAGTGTTCTTTTTAAGAAGGGTTAATATTTAGCCTCTTAAAATTTTGTATTCTAGGGTAATTTGAGACAAATTTTCTGAAACATAGTTCACTAATCCTTCTCTACTTTTCCAGATGAAGAAGTTGTGATGATGATCAACACCCAGGTTCTGTCTTTCCATTTACTCTAAAGGGTTACAGATGGTATTTTCTGCAAATTCTGCTTTTGCTTTTTATGATTTTATCTTTGTCTCTGCAAGATGTTATTTCTTTCTGCACCCACCTATGCCAGCCTTCATTCTTCCCTTCTAGCCACCATGGTTCTGGAAATCAGACACTTTCCTAAAATTATGTACTAAGTACAGAATAACTACATAGTCTCCAAGTACAGCTGTAGAGAAGTCGTTTGATAGATGATATGATATGATAAATGTTGTTGTTTTGGTTAATTGCTAGATCTCAACTTTTTTCTAATCAGCAAATCTGCCAAGTAACTTGGGACTAGGTGAGAGTGTTTACTCCAAGCCTAAATCCAAACTTTATTTATGAGAAATTTATAATAAATTATTATTGAGGCTATTCCTTACTATTCTTGACAGAATACATTTCCCCTTTTAGTCCCTTGTAATCTTTGCAAATGTTTAAATACACAATTTTTTGACATTTTTATTTTTAACTAAAATTGTGAGACTCAAGGTGACAAAAAGAAATGAAGAGCGAATTCACATTTTAATTTCCCAAGAAAAACTCTTCCTTGAAAATTTAGTTATTTATCATAAAGTTTAAGTTCTAAAATAAAGTCTAACTGTGCTTGAAACCATTCAGTTCTACAAAAGAAAGGTATATCTAGGCCAATTATTCCAAATGAATTCATCAGGATTCAAATGAATCAGTTACTACTTACATCTCTGACTTTACACAGGACTTTAGTAGGCCACTTAATGAGAAACAAATATGATTTTTCTTAATATCACATCTTTCCTAAACTATCCATTATCAACCACTTATTGCTGCAAGACTTGAGCAAGCTGCTACTAATTTTTGAGTCTGCCTATTTGTAACCAACCTGGTTTTCAAGATCACTGTGCCCAGACTATGGGGAGTTTGCAACCCTGGCAGATGCTTAAAAATTAGTAACTCAATTCAGTACACAAACATCTAAGAGTTACAGTCAGATTTTGATATCTATTGCTTATCTATGCTAGAGTACCTGAAAGCTGATATTCAGCACAAAAAACCAACTATGTACTACTGTTACAGGGACAATCAAAGTTTAAGACTCTCAATGTGGTCTAGGACAACAGTTTTGAAATCTGGCTAAGAGTCACCAGGAAAGCCTCTAGATATCCGAAAGAGACTGTTTTAGAAATGCTGGAATCACTGGTCCAGATGAAAAGGATATGAAGACAGAGATCTGGTTTCAAAAAGATCCTACCTTACCATGTCTTAGCTAGTGTATATGCCTTTAAGCAAACCACAATCTTGTAAAGGGAGATTACAACTCAAAAACTTTCTTAAATCCCATATACTCCAAAGACATAAAGTCATAATGCAGATTTCTAAGAGTGTTCTGGAAAACTGAAATAGTTTATAAGACACAAATCTGTTCTTGGAAAGAGCTGAATTCCATTGATTCAAACACATAATAGTTTTATACACCTTTATGTGAGGAAAGAGTCTAAGCAAAATTAAAAGAAAATCTGACCACTTAATGTATTTAAACTAGTGCTGACTAATGCAAAAGAAAAGAAGAAAGGAATTAATGAAGGATAAATTTCATTTAGACATCACTTCCGTTGACACACTAACAGATTTGTGGTGACGGAAATGTTTGCATTGTCAGTGTGGCAGTCACTAGCCCCATGTGGATATTAGGCACCTAAAATAGTGATTCAAGCTGCGCATGACAGCACCTTCTGGGAGGCTGAGGAAGGATTTCAAGTTTGAGTCCAGTTTGGCAATTTAGCCATTTAGCAAGACCTTGTCTCAATTTGAATTTAAAATAAGTAACTGCACATGACTAGTATAGTATTAGAACATTCACCGGCAACAAATGTTTCAGATACAATGTCAAACAAAATGCCTTATTTAAATCAGTTTCACCTGGGAACGCAACTGAGGCGGTCCTATGTGCTAGGCAAGCACTGAGCTACACCCCTTTTTAAAATATGCCCTTTTAAAAATGTAGCTACACCGAAGTGTTACACTATATATGTGGTTCATGTTATATTCTTGTTGTCTGCCCCCACTCTGTAATTTTTTTTTTTTTTTTTTTTACTGTTTTTAGAGTTTTAAGGTCATTGTTAAATGATGGGCTTTCCCATTCTGTAAACAAATCTTTACTAAATGCCTCTTTAGGATTACAGGCGTGAGCCACCACGCCAGGCAGCATGGAAATAAATTGAGTGATTTTAAGAAGTAAATTCCCAGCCATCAGCTTTGAAGTTTCCGCCTTCCTTAAAACTCTTTTCACTCAGTTTCCTTGACACAACTCTCGAGACTATTCCTCACCAGTCTGGCAGCTCAATCTCTAGCACAGCTTCAGCTGTTCTTCTGGTTCAATCCCTACTCTGCTTATTGTTCTTTTACCTACCCACTCTCTCTAAACAGTTTTGCCCATGACTTTAAGCTACTATAGACAGACAGATATAATTTGCCTTCCCCTTTCCACATTCCCAATGACTTTACAGACTACTCCAAATTTTTCTCACCACCTCCTAAATCCACTTATTTCTACTCTGATTTTTCCCACATCAGGCAGCCAGTACTACTATCTGTTAGGCTGGTCAAGTCCAAAACCTAGGACTCAGCTTCTCTCTCCCACAACCAGTTTAGCCACATCCAATCCATCCTGCCATCAATCCTTATTATCTCTAACCCAGACTACTATGATAGCTTCCTTGGTCTTCTGGCTTCCGATCTTGCCCCTGCCAATCCATGCTCCAGCAAACAACCAGAGATTTTACAAAATTGCTCATGTTGTTCTCTCACACACAACTCAATAGCTTTTTGCTACAAAACAAATAGGCATAGCACTTTCTGTTGGACATACCACAGAATGTGGGAAAAACTGGGGTAAGTGGGTTTAGGCAGTGGTGAGAAAAAACTTTGAGTAGTCTGTAAAACATCAGTGTAACCTCTTTTCCAACACCCAGTTAAAATTAGGTTTTATATCCGCTCACTTTTCTATCGAACATATGTAACTGTGGTATCTGTCCAACTACTTGGTTAATGTGTGTAGGCAGAGGTAGTACTTGCTTTGCTAATCACTGCATGTTATGGCTTGTATCTAGATGTTCCCCCAAATCCTTATGTGTTCAGGAGTGGCACGTTTTGAAGATGGCTGGATTAGGGTGTGTGAATGTGGATTAAGGGAGTGACACTGGGATTAAGGGTGTGGATAATGGAAGCTCTATCCCGGTGTGGGTGGAACCTGTCAATAGGCATGTAGCCTGGTCAGGATATAAAGAGACAGAGACAGGATATAAGAGACAGAGGGCTTGCTGCTGCTGCTTGCCTTTTTTGCCTGCCACATCATGGACTATTTCTCCTCTGTGATGGCCTTCTGACAGCCCTGCCTTGAGCTAGCTGACTGTAGACCGAAACCTCTACAAACTGATTTGAAAAATCCTTTCCTCCTTTAACTTCAAGTGTCTGGTATTTTGTTTCAGCAATGAGAAAATTAACTAAGGTACTGCATCATCATCATCATCATCCCACAGTACCATGGCCACGTGGCCAACGTGTAACACACCCTCTCTCCAACAAACCTTTGGTAAGTGGAGAACTCCTGAGTCTTGGTCCTAGCAGAGCTGATAATATAGCAAGATGCAACTGGATATTTACCCCCCTCACAGCTCAATATTTAGGCAAAATACTTTTAAAAGGTCACAGTGCTCAGCAATGAAAAAAAGTAAAGTGGAAGAAAGACAATATAGTCCTTTTACCTAACAAGTTCCTAGACTTTGTCTTTTGCTTTTGTTTTTCCAGTTCCTACCACAGTGTTAGATCCATAATGGATTAAATAACCATATCGAAGAATACCACATACTAACTAGATTTAAACTTGCTCTCACTAGGATCATTTCAAACTGTGGTACCAACTCTCAGAATTACTAAAATCAGTAGGAGTACATGGAGATGGTTTACTGTGCACGAACTGCAACAGCATGTGCAAAGACCCCAGAAGGTTTTCGGGACCTCCTTCATTGGGAAACTAACTTTCCTGCTTGACATAGCCTTCTCGCCAAAGACTTACATTGCAAATTGTGGATTTATGCCATTATCAGGGACAGCATGTCCTAAGATTCAAGATTTCCACAATCTGCATATTCAAGACTGCTAAAAGTTGAGCTTTAATAATTCATAGACTACACATCCTATCAGAATTTTCCTTCATGGGATCCCTAAGGGGTGTACCCAAGCTGTACAGCACAATTTCAAAAGGACACAGATGGTAAGTGCTCTTCACCCTCTCCCGAGAGAGGTCCCCGCCTAAACCTAAAGCATAATCTCTTCTCTGGGGCCACAAACAAACACAGTAACTCGGAGGTGATCGTCAAGCCTGGGCGAGAAAAACAGTGCCCACGATAAGCAACTAGATGAAGACTGCTGTTAAATGCAGCCTCTCCAGTATCGCGTAACCAGCCTAACCCGCTGCAAACTTTTAAGAGATTAAGTTACATTCCACTGCAATTCCCCCCTTGACAGCTGAATCGAGAGCTGCCAGCGAGTGGTGCGCGCGTGCCCTCCTGCCACCTCCGCTAGAAGTCTGCGGCCACATCCTGCGGTCCGCGCGCCGAGGGCCGGGGGGCTCACCTTTTCCAGCTCGTCGTGGAGCTCGGCCAGGCTGGGCCGGAGCAGCTTCTCGCCCAGCTGCGCGGCCGTGTGCCGGTAGTGGTCGATCCTGGGCACGGCGTCCATGGTGTTGTGGCCGAAGGTGCGCAGGTAGTAGGTGTTCGTGTGCGTGTCATAGTAGTAGTGCTGGTGGTGCCCGCTGCCGCCGCCGCCCGAGTGCAGGCTGCTGCCCTCGCTCAGCACCGTGTCCCCGCCGTTCTGGAAGCTCACGTTGGGCCCGTCGCCTCCGACCCCCGCCGCGTCCGACAAGCTGTCCTCCGCCGATGAGGACGCGGCCGGGTCCACGAAGTTCACGCGGAAGCGGCCCTTGGCTTCCTCGCTGGCCTTGGCCGAGCCGCTCTCGCCACTGGCCTTCCCTCCCGCGGGGGTCTCCTTCCCCGCCGACTCCGCGCCCGCCGCCGCCGCGGCCCGCCCCGCGTTCTCGGAGACCACGTCCACCTGGAAGCGGCTCTGGCTCGGCGTGGGCCCCAGCGGTCTGCCCAGCCCGTCCCCG
>NW_004955415.1:1128298-1137396 GCF_000276665.1 Chinchilla lanigera | reverse complement strand
GCCCCCCGCGCCCGCGGACAGGCCTGGAGAGCGGGCTTCCCTCCGCGCGGCTGGCCGGGCTCGGGTGGGAGAGGCGGAGGGGAACCGGCCGGCGCGGGGGCGTGTCCGCGCTCCCTAGCCTTCACGTAAAAAGTGATGTCGCGGTGGGAAGGGAGCGCGCGTGTGATGGCGCCAGAAAAGGACTTTTGCGTTAATACCCCGAACACAGCGAGCCCAGGAGCTTCCCGGTAAGTGCTGTGCCGGCGGCCCCGGCTGGTGTGAGAGAGAGGACTCCCCAGTCTTTCCGCGGACGGAAGGGAGCCCGTCAGCTCCTGAGGCCTGTTTACTGTAAAACGTGAGGAAAGGGAATTGTCCCAGCTCGTCAGCCCCGGAAGCCACTCTTACACTCTAACCGAGACCGCAGGTAAAAGCTGCGCTTGACAGTAAGTGAATTCCTCCGATTACTTGGAGAGTGATCATAGTTTGCAAAATTGAAAATACTGTGAATAAAAGCAACCAGGGCAGCTTTCCAAAAACAGAGAAAAGGAAACTGTCATAGCCGTGCTCTGATTTGACCTTGACATCTTATCAGCTCTTTTTATTAAAGATGGAAATAGAAAGGAACAGTTCCTGGTTTCCGTAGCCAGGCTTGCTAAACCCCTCTTAAGCTGTAATATTACCAGAAAATCAAAAGAAGCGAGGAGAATCAGGTGGTCCCTTAATGCAGTGCAGTTTTCTCCTAGGCAATTATCACCCTTGTAGTTGGTCTGTGTGGTACCTTTCCACTCCAAATGTACCTCTTGGCTGTTGGAATTCACTAGTAACTGAGCTAATGCTGAGCACCTACTGTGAGCTACTCCCTGAGGATACAGCCTACAGCCAAAGAGGCAGTCCTTTGAGGAAGCTCACTCCAGTGAGCGAATAAATAGGTAAAATATATAGTTAATGTGCCGGTAGAAAGTGCTCATGAAAAGGAATGTCACACGTGTGAGATTGGGATGGTAAAATTTTCCATAGGATGGTATCACTGGGGACGTGCCTTTAGAGTGGGGAAGTGAATACTTGGGAAAAGTGTTTCAAGCAGAGAACGCAAACAACCAAAGATGCCTGATGTATTCATAGAATTGCATGAAGGCCAGTTTGACTGGAGCTGCTTAAGGGATGGGAAGGTCAGATGTGGTTAGGTCAGAAAGTTTGGGAATGTGGGACATGATACAACAGAATATGTATGACTTTGTTGACTTCTGGATCTCAGTGCTTTGCCTTTCACTTTGGGAGTGGAATTATTTGTCAGCCCAAGCTTTCATCACAAGGTACCATAGACTAGGTGCCTAAGACAGTACACGTTTATTTTTTCACAGGCTGAACAGTCCTACATAGTGGTGCTGGCATGATTGGGTTCAGGTGAGGACTCTGGCTTACAGACACCTTCTCCATGAGTCCTTGCGTATTAGAGTGAGCTCTGGCTCTTCTTTCTTTTCTCATGAAGTCACCAGGTCTCTTGGATCAAGGCTGCATCCATATGAACTCTTTTAACCTTAAGGTCACTTAAGAGGGTTATCTCCAGGAGAGTCATGGAGGGGTGTAGAACATCGGCATACGAATATTGGAGTGCCACAGCTTAGTCCATAAGAGATGGCAAGTGGTTGGGATTCCAGTAGAGGGATGACATGACCTGACAGGTTGTGTGTCTCATAATGTTTCGGGAAGGTGGTCCCATAAGATCTTAATAAAGTTGGAAGAATCCTATGTCCTAGTTCTTGTACTGTATTTTTTCTGTTTAGATACACAGAAACAATTGTTTTAGATTTGTGTAAGGTATTCATTGTAGTACCATGCTGTACAAGTTTGTGGGCTAGCAGCAATAGACAATATCATGTAGACTAGGTGTACAGTAGGCTTTACCATCTAGGTCCGCGTAAGCACACTGAATGTTAGTCCCGTGACAGAATTACCTAGCTATATATTTTGCATATCCTTATCTGCAAACAATACATGTTTGTATTTAAAGGTTGAATTTCACTGCATGTTTTAGATAAGCAGGAGAGTAAGTGGTGGAGCAAAGAAAGAAATGAGATATGCTAAAAGCTATTGCAGCAGTCCAGAAAGTGGTAGTTTGCGATTGACAATAGTGTGGTAACAATAGAGGAAGAGGTAAGTGGTTAAGTTCTAGAGAGGCAGAATTTACTGATGGTATGGAATGGGAAAGTAAGAATCCAAGGGTTTTTGGCTTTAAGAACTGGACAAATAGTGTTACTATTTTCTGAAATGGAGAAGGTGAAAAAAGTATGTTTGGGTGAGAAAAATAGTAATACACGCTCAATCTGAGATGTCTTTTGGAGGAAACACACAAATGTATAGTAATAGTAATCACTCAATTACACACTGCGAAGTTCTAAGAGAGGAATATGATCCAATGAGAATATAAGATAGAGACCAGACTTAGGAAAGAGGTAACTTTTCAGTAGAATTCTGCAGGACACTTAGGACTAAACTAACTTGTAAGGGGATTCAAACAAGGGAAATACTGTGAACAAAAGCCCTCCTGGAGTGAACATGGCATATCTAAGGAGCTTAAAGTCAATTTGGTAAAAGCATAGGGTTAAGGAGCAAGTGTATTAAGAGGTGAATCTGTCTTTATTTTAAAAGTCACATAATTCCATTAAGTTTCTAGGAATATGTAATTGCATATGGTCACATTTCCATTTATTAAATTCTTCAGTTATATTAGATGGAGAAGGAAGAATAAGCAATTTCATTAATCTGGTCATCTGATAATAGTGGTAATGGTATGAAGTGTGATCGAAAAATACAATGAATGTTTAACTTTTTAAAAAAAAAGTAGAGTAAAAGACACATTGTTACTAATTCCCCTCAAAATATTCCTGCTTGCTTGTTATTCCCCTCAGAATATTCCCACTTGCTTTGAAAACACTTATTCCATTTTTCTTCCCACTTTCTGAAGTCCTCTTTCACAAATGGTTTTAGTTGCCCTGTCGTGGCTCCCTCAATGTTCTGAATTGATTGAAAACCTTTAGTTTTCATGGTTATTTTGGCTTTGAAGAAGAGCCATAGGTTACACAATGTCAGATCAGGTGGATGAGGATGCACTAATGTTTTTAGGAACCTGCCTTTTATTCGATGGCACTCAGAAGTAGCACTCACTATATTTTTGATCACAGTTCATAAATACACTTACAAAAGAGAATTTCTACAACTGCTTCAGGAAGTGGTAAGAAAAATAAAGATAAGTGTGTTTGAAGAAAGGGGAAATATTTTCAGGGAGATTAGTGGCAATGTATTTTTTACTCTAAAAATTTAAATATACACTATGTTTTGATCACCCTGTATAGCTAACATTTCTAGAGACTTATATCCTAGATAGTGGGCTAAGTTGAACTCTCATAATCTTAATTCTCACAGCAACACAATGAAGAAAATTAAAGAATTACCCCATTTTGCAAAAGAAAAACTTGATTAAGTGAAAAAATAATTCTGACATGTAATAATTAAAGTTCTATAAAGGTCATTTGAAAGGAGTGGCACATGAGATGTAAAGTAGATGAAGAAGGCATTGGGAAGTAGGATCAGCTATGTTAAATTGGGCCAAGGGACTGAGAAAGGTGAGCATAGAATATGTATTGAATTTAGCAGCACATATTAGCCAACATTATGGTAGAGCAGTAAGGGAAGTGGATACAAAAGTTCTGGGAAAAATAATCAAAATATGCATGTGAAACTTGTGGAAACACTATCAGGAGTTCTCCCTTGGCTATCTGTTAAAAGTCATTTGGTCGTCAGATTTACTGGGTGGCAATTTTGAGACCAACCATAAAAAGAACAGATTCATTGTCAGTTTGAAGATGCAGGACCCCACTTACTTCCCTATTTTTCCCTTTGCCAAAAGGCCAGCCTTTGAAAAAAAAAAAAAGTATGGATTGTATTCAGATTCATTTCATGAATGCTAAAATATCCAAAAAGAAACATAAGTTTTGGTAGAGGTACAGTGCCTCATAGGTACAGTGTAAGAAAATGTGAAGTACAAATACATGTAGAACCTTTAAAATCAGTAGTTTTTATTTTTGTTTTGGATTGGTTTTTGCTATTGTTGGTTTAACAGTTTTAGTTACATATGCCATGCTGACACTCTACCTAGCTGTGGCTTTTCATTTTTACTAGCTGGCATTCAGCACACATATTAAGCATTAAGTATTTCCCTTGAGAAATAAAGTGATTATCCTGTCATGGAAAAAAGAAAAAAGTTACTCTGGAATGTAAATGTCATAATTTTGTTTTCTTACCTAAGTCCCAATCACATGCTTCTTTAATTAAACCTATTACAAAGATTTTAAAGTCATAGTATTAAACATGAATCAAAACCTTACTGTGCTTTTTCTCTGTAAAGGGTGGTTTTTTTTTTTTAAATTTTTTATTTTTGAGACAGGGTCTCTCTATGCAGTTCAGGCTGGCCTTGAGCTCACTTTGTAGCCCAGGCTGGTCTTGAACTTGCAACAATCCTCTTGCCTCAGCCTACCAAGTGCTGGGATTACAGGTGTATGCCATCACGCCCAGCTATACAGTTTTAAATTTGTTTGTAAATTGTATCTTTAAAAAAGACAGCCCCGCTGGGCGTGGTGACGGACACCTGTAATCCCAGCACTTGGGAGGCTGAGGCAGGCGGATCACTGAGTTTGAGAGCAGCGTGGGCTGCAAAATGAGCTCAAGGGCAGCCTGAACTGCATAGAGACACCCAGTCTCAAAAAGACAGCCCTTTTTCTCTAATTCAGTTTGTTTCCTTATCCAGATTGTAAATTGGCTCATGACAGCTGTATTTAAAATAAACATAGTTTTTCTTTTCTTATGCTCAACATTTACCTGTGCATTTGTAAAGCTAGTCAAGGAATCTCTTCCAACTTAAATTCTCTTTTTGGAAAGTCATTTTCATGCTGTACTAGTTTATTTTTATACTTTAACTACAGACTATGAACATTTGCAAATTTCAAAGTTCAAAATTTTTATCAAATATTAATGTATGAAGCACTTTCACATAGTACCTTAGTGGGCTCCAGTATCAGACTGTCCAGACTTGAATCTCAGCTTAATTACTTATTAAATATGACTTTGGGCTAATATGAGTTCTGTGCTTCTGTGTCCTCATCTGTAAAATAGAAGATAAAAATGGTAACTGCCTTGTGGAGTCAGAAGAATTGTATGAATTGTCCATAAGGTTCTTAGAATAGTGCCTGACATATGGTGAGACCTACTATTTGTATACATTATGAGTATTTAAACCTTTTAATAGTCAGGAAAGAAATAGTGCTAACCTTTTAAGTTCTATCTTTATTATGTGTCCTGGTTAGTTTTTAATTAAAAATTTTTTTTTCTTGATTTTGAGAGAAATTTAAGTGATTTTTAGAGTAACGTATAAACATTTTTTTTCTGTTGCAGATTTTTAAACAGCTGTTAGTATGTTATTGCCACTTATTTGAGAAACAGAACAACTTTCTAGACTGAAAAGGATTCTTCTTTATCTTAAATCCATTTTTTTCCTTCCACTGAGCCCCTTTGTCTCAATCATTTTCTTCATCACTGTTACAAGATATCTAACACCTGCAGTTTAAAGGAGGAGAGGTTTATTTTGGCTGTTTGTAGAGGGTTTAGTCCATAGTTGGCTGGCTTCTTGGCAGGACAACATGGCACAGGGGCAGGGCAGAGGAGCGTTGCTTACAGCGTGGTGGACAAGAAACAGAATTAAAGGAAAAGGCGGGGAGGGAAATGTAACCACCTGAGTCATGCCACAGTGGCTTGCCTTTTCTAACCAGGCCTTACCTCCTAACAGCAAGTCAGTTATAATGACCCATCATTCAATCACTATCCAAAAGCCCTACCCATGATCCCATTTGGGCAGACATTTAGATGTTAACTCTAACATTCCACCCAGTCCCCAAAAGACTTGTGTACGTCTTTTTATGCAAATTGCGTCTAGTCCATCTGTACCAGTTTCCAAAGTTGTAACAGCAAGCAGTGCTGAAAAGTACAAGTCGAAACTCTTCCCTGAGCAGGGTGTGGTGGTGCATGCCTGTAATCCCAGCATTTGGGAGGCTGAAGCATTAGGATCATTGAGAATTCATGGCCAGCTTGGGCTACAAAGTGAGCTCAAGATTAGCCTGAACTGTATAGCGAGACCCTGTCGCAAAAATACAAAAAAAAAGAAAAAAAAGTCTCTGAGAAGGCAAACTCTTAGCTGTGAGCCCCTGTAAATTTCAAAAACGTTAAACACTGCTGACATAAATCAGTGAGGCCAAAGCAAGACCAAACTTCAGTAGGACAAACATCAAATCCTGTAGTTCCATGCTGGCACCCAGGACAACCTGTGGCAACATGTGAACTCCAAAGAGCTTGAGAGGCCTTGCCCCTACGACACTACTGGTGGTAGTAGCTCTCATGGCTTCTCTCTTACGCTACCTTTGCTCACTCCTCACAGGTTTCCTCATTCATTCCATGTTTCTGTCTTCAACTTTCTGGGGTCTCCACAGCACTTTTAGCTTTACTCTCATAGCTTCACACACTGTCCTCTCAAGGGCACACTGCCGGGACTCTCAGAACTCTTGCATTCTGTATGCCTATAAAATGAGCACCACATGGATGATGTCAAGGTCTACTGCCAGCTTCAAGTAGTAGCCAGGCTGTCTTGTATCATGGCTGCAGAGGTTTCTGAGTGACTGGATGGCTGAGCACTGTGAACTAATTCCCAGGGAACAAATTCCCTAGGCTGGTGTTCTTGAGCACAGTGCCCTGGGGCTCTCTTCTCAAAGCAAAGTCACTTTTGCAATTTTGAGCCTGCATAGGGTGGGGCCTTGGTGATACCTGACATTCCCTTAAGCTATTTTTCCTATTGTTCTGATCCAAAGTTCTCAGGTTCTTTTTAGTACTAATCTTTTCAGCAACGGGGCTCTCTGTGCTCCATCTTTGTACTTTTTTCTGTCCAAACTGAAAACTTTTATTTGAATGGGATTTTTACTCTTAATTTTCAGTATAAAGTTGGCTAAAAGCCCCTTGTAGTTCTATGCCATAGCCTGAATTTTGGGCTGCCTTGAAATACATTCTGCTAGATTAATTAGTCTGCCACCCTTAATCTCAGTTTCTCACAAAAATCTCATAACCTGAGCAAAATGAAGACAAATTTTATGGAGAGCATAACACACATGACCTGCAGTATAACTACCAATAAAGTCTTTGTTCCCAACGGAAACCTCTGAGCCTGGTATTTATTGTCTGCATTTTCAGTTTTATTTTCTAAATAATTTCCTATTACATGTCATTATGAGACCCAGTTTCTAAGCATGTAATTATTTTTATTACTTTCTTCTGGGTGTTTTCCAAGTAATTTAATCTTTTAATGTGGGCCAAAACTATTAGGTTCAACATTATAGTTTAAAAAAGCAAACTAATGATTATAAAGGTAAAGATGATTTTTTAGAGTTCAAGTAATTGTTTTTATTTGAAACTGGAGTAGTGAAGTTGGGGATGTAGGTCAGTGGTAGATGACTTGTCTAGCATTTATAAGGCCCTGAAGCCCAGGAATCTATCCCAGCACACACACCACCCCCCCAAAAAATGAAATACCAAAAATAGACAAAAGACAATAGGGCTACCATACCATAATATGACCCTGAGTGTCAACCCCTCTGAATCAGTCAGATGTTTTTAATTAATATAGTGGCACAGGTTTATAATCCCAGCTACTAGGGAAGGTGAGGCAGGAGGATTGAAAACTGGAGGACAGTCTGGGCAATTTAGCAAAGTTATTTCTTATAAGGAAGGAAGGAAGGAAGGAAGGGAGAAAGGAGGGAAGGAAAGGAAGGCGAGAGAGAAGGAAGAAAGGGCAAGCAAGCATGTGCTGTAGCTGTAGCTCAGCACTCCCTCGGCTTAATCCACAGTGCCAAAACACAACTTTAATTAAAAATCATCTTCCGTTGTAACCAATCTTTGCAAACAGAATTGTAGAATACATGTCAAGAATTTTATAGGAGATCAAATAGATATTATTTACAATGTTTTTCTAGATGGAAAAAATAAGTGATACAATGCTGTCATCTCAAAATAATACTTACCTTTTGGTTTTGGTATTACAAAATGAGTTACTATATTTTTGTGAGTTTTAAAACTAATAACATAAGCGTCTTTTCATATATAAAACTTAATGATTTCTTTGTCTTTCTCCCTCTTTTTTTTTTTGGGAGGGGTGGCGCTTAGGATTGAAATCAAGATCTTGAGCATGGTACGCTAGTGCCCTGCCTCTGAACTACAGCCCCTACCTACATGTTTACTAATGCTTCCCTTATACTGCACCATTTAGATTTAGCCTGATTTACTCAATCTATCATTTGTTTTATTTTTTCTTTTTTATTCATTTACTTTTTTCTTTACACAGGGTCTCAGTATGTAGTTCAAGCTGGCCTTGAACTCACTATAAAGCCTAGGCTGGCCTCAAACCTATGGCAGTCCTCCTACCTCAGCCTCCTGAGTGCTGGGATTATAGGCATGTGCTACCATGCTTCCTTTTTTATAAATAATATTATTGACTATCTTTGTCTTCCCCCCTCCCTTCTGTTTTGCTTTTTGTGATAGGATCTCACCCTGTTGCGGAGATTAGTCCCAAGCTCTTAGGTCTTTCTACTTCAGCCTTCTGCCTGCTGGGACTTCAGTCCTGCATCACTACTCCCAGCTATATTTCTTCTTAATTGATTGTTCCTTAGGACAGATTCCTAGAAGTAAAGTTGCAGTGTATATCTATTTTAAAATTTGGCATACATTGTAAAATGGACTTTCAGAAAAGTTGTATCAGTTTACACTTCTAGCCTTGTATTTGAGGCCTGCATTCCCCTACAAATTCTGAGTATTGTCCTCCTCCTTAGTCCTTGTCAATCTCCTTAGCAAAAGATGGTTTCATCTTCAGATCTTTGACTTGTAGAGATGAAGCTATACTTTAAAAAATTTATTGGCTGGGCTCAGTGTTATACACCTGGGGTCCCAGCTACCTCGAAGACAGAAAGATTACTTGAGCCCAGGAGTTTGAGGCCAAGTAGGGAAACATAGCAAGCCTCCATTAATAAATA
>NW_004955415.1:1107473-1128198 GCF_000276665.1 Chinchilla lanigera | reverse complement strand
ATAATTGCCCATTAATGTCTACAGTAACCATTTCCAATATCATGGATGTCTGTTTCTATTCTTGTGTCAGTAAGAACATAACATAGTTTTTGTTTTGTTTTCTTTTTGGTGGGGTGGAGAATTACCTCTGTGTGCAGTTTCAGAAGGACAGTATTAGAAGACCTTGCCTACCCCATCCAGACTGTGACCAAATGAGCCAGTGACTGGTTAAAGGTAAATACAAAGAATGTTCTCTCTGTGTTGCACAACTCTAAAGAGCCGTCCCAGCAAAGAGTACCTTGTAGGAGCCGCTGAAGCTGAAGCTTTGTCCTCCCTGTGGATCTGCTTCTTCCTCTGCCCAAACCTGTCTTCCTTATTTCCTTTCCTTCCTTACACCTCCACAGAAGACTCGCCTGCAAACTTCACATCATTGTCCAGTGCAGTCTGTTTCCCATGGCAGCATTCAGAATACCCTACAGTTGTCTCTGCTGTCAAGCCCCTCCAGAACTGCTTCTGTTGTCCTTTTGCATCTGTTTTTTCTTTTAGTTTTTCATTATTTTGTAATAATTCAGTCTTCTTTTAAACAGAGTTGGTGTCTGTGGCCTGCTACTAAGAATCGGTGTTAATACAGTGGATTTTTACCATTTTTTTCTGGTGTCTTCTACTTACCATTCTAGGGACATTGTGCATGTTACAGGCATAAACTTTAAACTTTATTGGCTTTCTTTAGTTTGTCAGTTGCATTACAGTTTTTTTATCATGGTGTTGGCATTCACCTATTTAGAAAATCTTTGTAATTTTCTAACTTTGATATGACATTTAAAGGAACCTTTGTTTTCACAAGATCATGTGAATAAAAATATGTCCATATTTTAAGGTTTTATTTTTATTTTCTAATTCTTAGGGTGATTATTGTTGCTTTGGTATCCTAAAATTTCAGTGCTTGCTGAGTAAGGTAGGCACATACAGTTCACAGACATGACAATCCAGAGAAGATCTGTTTGAAGTTGGCCAAACCATTCTCACCAGGAGGGTTCCACCTCTCCATAGGAAATGGAAGCCTTCATTTGTTGCTATTTGACAGTCAGTAAGAAGAAGGAACTAGCGAGTGGAAAACAATCAACTTATCACACATATACATGCATGTATGCATAGTAACACATATACTTCATTGCGTAGGTCAAAAGTTAGACATTTGATTCTGTGTCATATAGGAGGTTGGAAGATAAACTGTTTTGGGGAATAGGGGGTACAGTGCTAGAGATTGAATAACCAAGGGCCTTGGACAGGAAATAAATTTTTTTTTTACCTGGCTGGCATATGGCCAGCCAAAACCCAAAGATTTGCAGAATTCCTGCATGATAAGTCCTGCCAATGGACAGAAACCTGTGTTTTAATGGTTATAAAACATTTTTAAAAAGTTTTTCCTTGTAATTGAAGACAAACTAGTAGAATGAATAAATAGGATTTTTGAATTACATATAGATCATGAAACCACTAAAACATTTTAATACTAGAATAAAAATGGTAATTGTGTTGAACATAGAACTGAAAATTTACCTGCAAATGGTAAGTGAAGATTAACTCATAGTTAACATTTCACAAGAATCTCCTCTTTACAAAATGGGGTGTGTGTGTGTGTGTGTGTGTGTGTGTGTGTGTGTGTGTGTTGTTTAACAGTTCTAAACTCTTTCTGCCCATATGTTTGGATAAGGAGCATGAGTTTAGAGGAGGCTTTTTTTTTTCCTCCCAAATACATGGTTTCAATCCTCTTGACACACTTCCTGTACTTTTTAAAAATCTCTCTTTCTCTACAGATGAGGCATGTGTGAGTAATAATGATGGGATATATTAAAATGATTATTTAAGAACATTTATGAAAATTTATCATGAACTGTAGTATCCTTGAAAAGGAATGGCCTATATCTAATTTAGGAATAAATATTAAAGATCTAATAATGAAAAATAATTAGAAATTCCATCTTCTATATGAAATTTGTTCCTGAGACTGGTACTTACCTTTATCATAACGATTTCGACACAGTTCAATATTTAGCTGCCCTGTACTTTATTTTTAGATTACAAATACCCAAACTTTAGAATTCATTGTATAAACCCAAGAATGATTCTTTGAAACTTAGTGTACCCCTTGGAATTGTAGAATGTTAGGTTGTGTGAACTACTGATTTAATACAGAATGGCATAGGGGTTTCATGGGTGTGATTTATTTTCTTATTGTTTTGTTTTGTTTCTTATTTTTCTTTTTGTGATACTACAGGTCAAACCTGGGCAGGCACATGCTCCAGCACTGAGGTACGTCACCTTTCCTGTTTCGTTTTGTATTATGATACATAATGTATTTATGAAGAAGCCTTTAGGACAAACACATACATTTTGATGAAAATTATGAAGCAAACACCTGTGTAAGTCAATAGTTAGGTCTTGAAATACAACATTGCCAGGCTCCCAAATCCTCCAAGTGTGCCCTACCACACTTTTCCCTCACTCCGGAGGAGCTTCTGATAGTTATCTCCTTGATTTTACTATTTATGCTGAAATATAGTATAAATGGATTCATTATGCATGTTTCTTTTGTGTCTTTTCAGTATATGTTTATACAATGAATTCATATTGTGTATTTGTTGTAGTGCCTATATTTTCACGGTATCACTACCTTATATATAGATATATGTACCTAAATTAGTATAACTATTTTATTATTAATGTATTTGATAGTTTCCAGGCTTTTATTTATTTGTTTGTAGTACTGAGGATCAAACCTAGGGCCTTCCACTCTACCACTGAACTATACTGTCAGCTCCCCCAGTCCCACCCCAGATTAACTTTTGTTTTGGCTATTGTGAATGCTGTTACTGGTAACATACTTGTACAAGAGCCACAGTCAATATGTTTTTAATAGCATATGTAATTAGGAAGGTATTGCTGGTTCTTAGGATATGTATATGTTTACCTTCCATGGATAATGACACATTGTTTTCCTAAGTGGTTTGATCAAGCGTAATGTTAGTTTTAGGGTTCTTTACCATGTGTTCAAGTATTTGCTAACAGTTTCTTGAGAGAGGAAAATAAACTACTTATACTATGGCATTGGAATTTATTTTTAAATTAATTTTAAAATAGCATCTAGAAAGATAGGATGGAAACTTACATTTTTTCAGTCATTGTTTTGAAAAGGTACCTCAATGGATCATGTGAATTCTGTATTATATATATTATGGAATGATTAGGGCATATGAACAATTGTCTGTGTGGTTTCATATTATTTGACAGTATCACAGAAAGAACTATTTTTTAAAAATAAATGTTATAAGGCTGAAAGTATAGCTCAGTGGTAGAAGCCCTAGGATCAATTCTCAGCATATGTATGTGTGTATGTTTTATGTGTACAGATATATATGGTAAAATTTAAATTAGGCATAAAGTTACAAAATGAAAAACAAAGTCTTTACTAATTCCTCTCCCCAAATTATGCTTTAGCTACTTAGTTAACAGTTTCTTTTGTTTGGTTCTTACATATGTAAAAACTTATGTATGATTTATTCACGTATATAAATGCATGACAGCACAAAATATTTTTCCCTCTGCCATAATGTATGGTTGTTTTCAGTGCTAGACAATATTGGGTTGATTTTATATAAAATAACACATTTTATCAGGCAAACTAAAATTGATGGATATTTACATCATTTTCACATTTTTGTCATTACCAGTATGAAGCAGTAAATATGTACTGTTTACCATATCTTAAAATTTTTGAGACAGATTCTTAGTTACAGAATTAATGACTCAGAGTAATTCATTGAGTAAATTTCTACCTATAGAATTACGGTTAACAGAGCATGCATTAGAAATTTTCGTAGGTAGTACAAACTTGCCTTCCAAAAGTTACTTCAGTTTACATTTCTAGTAACTGCTGTTTGCTAATATTGTGTACTATATGAATATTTTATCTTCACTGCTTTTATAGTTGAAAATAGACTGTTTACATTTATTTGAGTGAAGTTGAATATGATTCTGTCAACTTTTTTTTATCCAGGAAATTGCCTATTAATGTCCTTTGTCTATTTTTCTATTGTATTGTTACATTTTTTTCCACTAGTTATTTGTAAAACTTTTAAATAAAAGAAACTTTTTGTCTATTGTATTTTTCCCATTTGTGGTTAATTTTTATACTTGGTTTATAATTTTTGTGCATAAGTTTTAATATTCTTTGTGATTTTCAGGTTGTAGATAACTTTAGAAGCCTATCTCATGCATTACCATTTACTTCATAGATTTATGATAATACAGACATTTAGGTTACAAATAGCTCAACCTCCCCTTTTCTTTAAAGTTTGGCTGGGCGTGGTGGTGCATGCCTGTAAGATCAGTACTTGGGAGGCTGAGGCAGGAGGATCATCTTGAGTTCGAGACCAGCCTGAGCTACAAAGTGAGCTCAAGGCCAGCCTAAACTGCATAGTGAGACCCTGCCTCCAAAAAAAAGACAAAAAAATAAAGAAAAAGACTCTATAAGAGCATTACTAGAAGGAACCATTATGGACTGGTGGAGTGATGAGTTTGAGTTGTCAAAACAAAAATATATACAACATTTAAATAACTTCCATTCCTTTCCTCCTTCAAGCTTGCTAAAAGTCAATAGGGTGGAAATTTTTTTAATAAAGAGCATTATTACACATAGTGATTGTTATCTAAGGTAATAAAGCCTTCTCTTCAACTTGCCCTCAAATTATTGCTCCATTTTACCTGAAACACTATCAAAGGCTAGAAGAAATCATATACCAGTGGTGATGAGCCTTTTAGAGCTTTCCATAAAAACAAACAGTTGTCTGTGGCATGTGTGCCATAGGTTTGCCACCACTGCTTTAAACCAATTCTGGCTTGCAAGCAATGAAATGAAAAGGATTGATCTGGACTTTTTTTTACATAGTACCTTTGTGCTAGAACCTATAGTAGACATTTTTATAGAATAGTTTAAATTTGGGACCAGGAATTTAGCTCAGTAGCACAGCACCTGCCTGGCAAACATGAGGTCTTAAGTTTGATTTCCAGTACTGACAAAAAAAATTGTTCAAATGTGATTTTATGAAAATGCTAAGGATATCTAGATGAGTTAGTGTTTGAATATGTAAAAATAGACCATGTGAATCTAGCTCATACTTATTTCTCTGCTAAAAGAATTTACACTTAATGAAAATGAGAATAAAAGACTGAACAAATCCAGATTTTTAAATTTATCTTCATCATGTATGTTGTAATGTTATTTACAAATTGCTAAGTAAAATTAGCTAATATATCATCAAACCTTATCTACAGCTTCTGTTCATAGTCTAGGAACTTAAAGCCACCATATTATATTTAGTTTGCAGCGTGAAATTCTATCTTGTTCCCAAAGTAATCTTGCTTTCCTAGTTTTTCAGTTCCAGTGTATATGACAGCATCAGTCTAGTGTCTAGTTCAGTGGATCTCATATTTGTGGGTTCTAGGGCTAAGAAGATTTCAAATTAGACTTAGGGAACTCTGCTAACTGTCCCATATCTGACATTAAAAGATGATCTGGATTTTCTCAGAGTCCTAATTTTACAGGTTATTGTTTTTTGATAAAAGCAACTTAACAAAATTTTATCTTTAGCCTTGGAAAACTTTTTCCTTACAAAATATTTTAAATTTTTAGTTTTTATCAACAGCAGAATACTAGTATTATGAAAAAACTGCTTAGCATGTTATACTTGGAGAAATCAAATAGCAACTATAATACTTATTAGATCAAAACTGTTCTTAGAGTGTTTAAATTTCTTCTCTAAAATGTGTTCTTACTATATTCTAGGGTAACTATAAAACCACCATTTGGATTGTGATATTAAGATTGAATAGGAGCTGGAGATTTAGCCTAGTGGCATAGCACCTGCCTGGCAAGCACAAGGTTGTGAGTTTGATTCCCAGTACCAGAAAAAAACCAAAAAAAAAAAAAAAAAAAAAAAAAAATTGAATAGAGTGCCATGCCTCCACTAAAGAAAATGTAGACGTAAGTTACTGACAACATTTATATAGAATGTTATCATTTGACTAGACCTTTCCATGATAAATCTTTCTGAATGTGAGACTTTTAAAATAGCTGAATAATAGATTTTTAAAATATTAAGAATGTAACCAGGGCTGGGGATATAGCTCAGCAGCACAAGTGCCTGCCTGGCAAGCGCAAGATCCTGAGTTCGATTCCTGGACAGTGCCCCCCCCCAAAAAAAAAGAATGTAACTAGCCTTTATAAATCTTAATGATAACTGTAACTGTTTTCCTCTCTAGGAGAATACTGAAAATAATGCGTTCTGGGCTCAGATAAGCTTTTGGAATGATAGAGTTATTATAACATTGAAGGTAGTAGTTATAGATACAAATTTAGATTCTCTGAGACCATTCTCCACCACTGTTTTGTTTTCTGCATGTCTTACAAGCAGGCATTAACTGATGTGTATTCTAGGTCAGTGGTGGTAAACCTATGGCATGCATACTACAACAGGTTTTTTGTATCATTGAGAGCTTTAAAAGGTTTGCCATCACTGGTCTAGGTTGTCTTTTCTTTCATGTTTGTATAGCAGATGGTCCTAGAAGATTGACATCTCCCTGTGGAACAAAGAGCAGGTGTGTTTACTAGCCATTATAAAAGATTCAGGTTCCCTGAGCTCAGGGCTCCTCTCTTATAACAACTACTGTGCATGCAGGTGTCACTTGGCTTTCTACATATTGCCCTATAGAAAATGGGATATAAGCAACTGCTACAGAAGACTGCTACAGCAGTAATAAAGTCTTTTGTTACTGACCTGGAGTCTTCTGTCTGTAATGAAACTATAGTAGGCCACCTGTTAGCTTGAAAGTATATCTCAGAACATTCACTGGCTACATGGGCTACATGACAGCAGAGATCCTTTTAATTTTTCTGTAAAAGGCTAGATAATACATGGTCTTTGTCACATGTACTTCTTTATTTTTTTTTTTTTTATTTTTTTTTTTTTGCAGCCCTTGAAAAATGTAAAGACCATTCCTAATTTGCAGACCAGAGAAACCCAGTCTTTAAGCTGGGTTTGGCCTTTGGACTTACAGATTGCTGCCTTCTAATGTAGATCATGGGACCGAATGACTATAGTAGTGTGCTTCTTTAGCAAGTTCCCCAAAATTTCTCTCAAAATGGTGACATCTTGCTTGTCAAGCATGCTTTTCTTTTCTCATGATTGTAATGAAATTAAGCTTATATTGCTACACATCTTGGAAGTAGAATATGACTATCAGGGTTATGTAGTAAAAAGAAATGAATTTTTTAAGTAGTTTCCTAGAAAAAGTTTACCCTCACTATTACTCTTGGAAATAGTTGATCCTTGAAGCAAGCTGCTCTGATTCATTTGACACTAACAGGCCACAGACAGCTTTTGTTAATACCTCTTCTAGAACATATTGCTTACAATAAAAACTTACATCAAGTTTTAAGAGAGGGTTAATCTAAAAATTTACAATATATTCCCCAGAAAAAGTCATATTTTTATCCATGAGATTCTTCTTAAGGTTTATGGGAACGTAAAGTCTCAAACAGTATAAACATTCGGTCTGTATTGGTTATATATTTCATATTGATGTGTTAGGCTATTTTAATCTTCCTTTTGAGGATGATTTTAAACAACTTTAAAAGCTGTTCAAGAATAAACAAAAAAATGTGAGGACATCCCAAAATTAACTGAAAAACTTCTTAGGCCAGGATCTGGGAAGGTGGAGAGCTGGGGAAATGGTTTGCCAGTTGGAGCTGCTTTTCCTCAGGGAATGGAGAGTGCCAAGCCCATGACTGTTAGCCTGGAATAAGCACTTAGATCCTCAGATAGAATGTACTACCCACCCATCAGGGATCATGATGAACTGTTTTTCTGTATATGTTGGGACCCTAAGGGTCACATCTTATAGTGAAAGGAGAACTTGGAGGAGACAGGTATTTTTAGATACTGCTATTCAGCTTTAAATCATTTTATTCTCTGTGACTGTTTTGAAGTGACCCTGAATTTCTAGTACTCTCAGGGACTTGGGTTAATTATTCTGAGGAGTATAACACCTTCCTATGCCTCACATCATTTCTACAGTAATTTTGCGTAAGGATGCAACACAACAGATATACATATGGTTAATGTTTAAATTTTTAAAATTTATTGTAATTAAAGTTACATTGCCATTGATTCTCAAAATACTTTCACTTGCTTCAAACACACTTATTGCAATGTTCTTGCCACTTCCTGAAGCAGTTCTGGAAGTCCTCATTCATGAGTGTCTTTAGTTGTGCTGTCATTGCTGCCTGGATGTCCTCAATTAATTCAAAATGTTTACCTTTTTGCTGGGCATGGTGATGCACGCCTGTAATCCCAGCACTAGGGAGGCTGAGACAGGAGGATTGCCATGAGTTCAGGGTCACCCTGGGCTACATAGTTTAAGACCAGCCTGAAATATATAGTGAAACCCTCCCTCAAAAAACAAAACCAAGCCAAAAGGAAATAAAACATTTACCTTTTATGATCATTTTGACTTTAGGGAGGATCTAAAGGTTGCACAGGTCCAGATCTAGTGAATAAGGTGGATGAGAACACACTGATGCTTTAGGAGCGTGCCTTTATTTTGGATAACACGTGGCAGCAGCATTCACTATATTTTTTATCACACTTCACAAAGACATGAAAGACTTGCAGAAGGTCTTCAAGAAGTGGCGAAACAATGGGGTAAGTGTTTCAAAGCTGGAGGGGTATTTTTAGAGAGATTAGTGACTATCTCTTTTACTGTCTAAATTTTTAAAACTGAAATGTTCACCATGTCTTGTTCACCTTTTATATATCACATATACATAATGTATATTATAATCAATAATGCAAACAGTAGAAACAGATATGAGGGCCTTACATATTGGAGTTATCAGACATACTATATCAGATTATACTCTACATAAAAGCAGTTATATCCCCAATGGAAATATCCCTTTAAAATGATACTTTCAGAAACAAGTTTAGAGAACTATCAAAGCTGAGCTAAGGTAAATACCAAAAAGTCCTTCATACAACATAAACTAGTCTCAGCTGTAAGGTCAAACACATAGAAAGGAAATAAGAATAGTGCAACTAAATATGGGGGGAGCAAATGTATTGACAGTATTAAGCAATAATAATGTGAAGGTGTGATATCACATACCTGTAATCTCAGCTACCTCGCAGGTGGGTGAAAAATTCAAGGCCAGCCTGGACAGCATAGTAAAATTTTATCTCAAAATTTGAATAAAGCACTGGAGATGTGGCTCAGTGGTAAACTGCTTGCCCAGCAGGCACCAGGTCCTGAGTTCAATTTGCAGTACTATGAGTAATAATGTTTTAAGTACACTGAGAATTAAAATACCTGAGAAAAATGACATGCAAGGCAGGAAGGAGTTAAAAGAGTTTTCTAATGACCTTGACTTACCTAGGAAGAAAGTGAATCTGTTAAATAATAGTAGGCTCTGATAAGTTAAAAAGAAGACTATAAAGAACCATAAAAATGCATATAGCTTCCATGACAATTCATAGGGCAGAAGGCAATAAAAATTCTAGTTGAAAACAAAGTAAAGATAAATAAAAAGGACTTCCTAAAATGGTAAATTTAAACACAGATATATCAGTAATTACATTAAATGTGAAAGAACCAAATACTTCGCTAGACAACAAAATCAGTGTTGAACTATTCAGAAGTGCATTTATGTATGTATGTATTATTTATAGAGTGCTGAGTATTGGACCCAGAGCCTTGTGCATCCTTAACCCATGCTCTGCCATTGAGTTTTACCCCCAGCCTGTAAGCATGATAATTAAACTATGAGAATGCAAAAGAAATTAAAAGGATACAAAAATCTGTTATATTAACCAAAGGGATGATAAAGTCATTATAAATAGCAGGTAAAATAAACTTAAGGGTAACAAACATTTATAGAAATAAAATACATGCTTCATAATGCTAAAAGTGTTAATTGAGTAGGGCATGCTAGTGCTCAACGGTAATCCCAGGTACTCAAGGTGCGCCAGGAGGATTGCATGTTTGGGCCATCTTGGAAAACTTAGCAAGACTTGTCTTAAAACAAAAAATAACGAGCTAGAGGTGTAGCTAAGAAGCCCCTGGGTTCAATCCTCAGCACCAGAGAAAAAATATTACTCCACTATGAAAATGTGAAATATTTGTTCTGTAAGGGGGTAAAGAAATTTCTCTTATACATTCTGGAGTTTCACTGGAATAAACTGATAAAGATTAAATAGCAGAAAAGGCACACAAGTTTATTGATATACCAGAGGAGTCAGAGGATCACAGAACCATGAGTACCCCTCTTGCCCAGCATCACTCCAAATTTATATAGCTTTTTCTGTAGGCTGGGAGAAGAGAGGTATGTAAACAATTTTGAGGGATTGTGAATAATCATCATTCTTTTCTGAGATAGGGATATCAGGTGGTGATGGAAGAAAATTTTATGCTCTTCTGTATTCTGGCTTTAATGCAGATAAATGAGGGCTGGGAGTATAGCTCATTGGCACAAGCACATACCTGGCAAGTGCAAGGTCCTGAGTTCAATTCTTGGTACCAAAAAGAAAAGAAAAAGCAGATAAAGGAACTATAGAGATCTTTTTCATTTTCATCAGATTTCCTCAGCATGTCAAAAAAGCAACAGGTTTTAGGAGGTGCAGTTCTCTGACCCTTGATGGTATCTAATATATATAGCGTCGAAATATGTAACACATGGAATAGTATAACTACAACAGTCACACAAATCCAAATCCTAATAGATTTCATCACAACTCTTAGTAGCAGAACAAGCAGATTTTAAAGTGTGTGTGTGTGTGTGTGTGTGTGTGTGT
Source organism: Chinchilla lanigera (assembly GCF_000276665.1). Lineage (NCBI taxonomy): Eukaryota > Metazoa > Chordata > Mammalia > Rodentia > Chinchillidae > Chinchilla > Chinchilla lanigera. The sequence continues at coordinate 1,117,312 of NW_004955415.1, read as the reverse complement.
GTGTAAAATCAGCAAGAGTAGATTTGAATAGGATTTGCAAACTTGACCTAATAGACATATTTAGATCCTACATTCCCTGACTGGAAAATCCAGAGCCAAGATCCATTTAAAAATGTAATACTTCAATGTTATGCAGGCTCTTTCAGAGAAGAAAAAGAACATTACCCAGCTTGTTTTCTGAGACCAGCATGATCTTAATTCTTAAATCCAACCAGTAAATAAGAAAGAAGTTAAAAGTTAATGTTAGACATAGATAATATTATTCATTGATTTTTGACATAAAATTGTGCATATTCGTGGGATATCATAATACATAAGTATTAATGCAAAGGATATTCATAATAAAATGAGTTCATTTCATGAATTAAAGACCTAGCATGTATAAGGCCCTGGGCGTGATGCCAGCACCACAAAAATATATGAATAAAGTGTAAAAAGAAATAAAAGAAATAAAGATAATCCCTATAATATCACATTAACAGGATAAAGAAAAATAATTGTGTAATAATATCAGTGGTTGCAGAAAAGATGTTCAACATTTGTGATTAAAACACCATAAATTACAAGTAGAAGGAACCTCTTACACGTAAAACATCTATAAGAATAACCCACAGCAAGCATTATACTTAAACATTACAGGCTTCCTTTTGCAATGTAAGGCTTCCTTTTGAAATAGGAAGAGGGATGACTGTCGCTTTTATTCAACATTGTGTTAGAAGTCCTTGATAATGTAGTAAAATAGAAACAGAAAGTACTTGAAATAAACAATTTAAAAACCTGTCATTGTAGAAGATGCCTTTGTGTATGTGTGGCACAGGAGATTGAATTCAGGGCCTTGCATAGTAGGCAAGCACTCTACCATTGAGCCACATCTCCAGCTCATCAATGTGATTGTGATTTGTAGAAAACCCAAGTGACTTTATAATTTGTTGGATATAAGATTGTTATGCAAAAGTCAATTAAATGTCTAGATTTGGCAGAAATCAGGAAGATAATTTTTAAGTGGTACCATTTAGAACACCATTTAAAAATATCATGGGATAGATCTGACTAAACAATGTTCAAACTTTCCATTTAGAAAACTACAAAATTTCATTTAGGAGGCTTAAGAGAAATATTGATATATCATGTCCATAGATTGGAAGACAATTATTACAAAAATTAATTCTTATTGAATTGATTAATTCAATGTAATTCCAATAAAAATACCAATCAATTTTTTTTTAGGGGAGGCCTAAGAGGGATGGGAAGTGGAACAAAAGACAAGCTGATTCTAAAATACATATGGAAATGCAAGAAGCTAAGAATAAAAATACATGTGAAGAATATGGTGGAAGGACTTGTTTGAATAGATACCTTGACTTATTCTAACACCATTGTGATTAAGACTGTAACATTTTGGCACAAAATAGACCTGAAATCCACCTGTACATTTGCACTTGATCTACCAAAAGCATACTTTGCAATGGGATTTCCACGTGGAAAATAAGTGTTACTTGTCTCACATTACACACACACACACACACACACATTGTCTCAGTTGGATGTTAGATTTAAATGTGAGAGTCACAGCAAACCTTCCAAAACATAACAAATAAGAATTTTGCCAGCCAATTGTGGTACATGCCTGTAATCGTAGCACTCAGGAGGCTGAGGCAGGAAGACTGATGCAAGTTCAAGGTCAGTCTGAGCTACATAGTGAATTCAAACTAGCCTGAACTACATAGTGAGACCCTGTTTCAAAACTAAACAGAAAAAGAATTTTATGAACTCATGGTAGAGAATGGATTCTTGAAAAAGAAAAGAATTGTTAGACATTAAAATTTAGAAGTTATATTCATAAAATATTTCATTAAGAGAAAAATCAAGACAAACTGGGAGAATATATTTTGAAATACATGTAATAAAAAGTTTATATCCATATACACAGAGATGTCCCTACAGCTCAATATGGAAATGAACAAACAACAGGAAAAGAGGCAAAAGATTTGGCAGGCATTTCACGAAACAGATATTCACTTGAACAAGAAACATTAAAAGATACTTTATGTCACTAGTAACTATGTTAATTTGGATTAAAACCAAAAGGAAAACCTATGCACACACCTGGACAGTTTTGATGAAGATATACAGCAAAAGAGTATTTTTTCTATTGCTAGACAAAATGTACCTTATGACCAGATAGGAGAACAGTTTGGCAGTATTTATTAAATTGACCATAGTTGTATTTTATGTCTGTTATTCTGTTGCTAGGTATGTACTCAGCAGAAATGCTTGCACATGTGCACCAATAGTTAATGTAGAAGCATGGCCACACCAGTATTATTCATAATAGTCAACATCTGGGGAAAATTTCCATGTCTGGCAGCAGTCACATTGATATATGCAAGAACGTGAATAAATCACAAATATCATACTATAGGAAACCAAATGTTACATACATAATTCACATAATTCTCATATGAATATACATAATTCTCATATGAAATTCAGAAGCAGGCAAAAAATTTCTTGTGTGTAGGCATGCAGCATTAAGTGGTAAAGCTATAAGGAATTGTAAGGAACTGATTACCAGAAAAGTCAGGAAAGGGTTAGCGTTGCTGAGTACAGACAGATTAGTGATTGGTAGACAATGCAAGTCAGTCTCTGAGTTGCTGTTGTATTTCATGGGTTAAGTGATGGTTACAAGTGAAATGCCACTCACTTTTCTGTGTATGCTATAATTCACACAAAAACTGTTTCAACCATAATTTAGAAGACAGGAGGGGAAAGCAAGCTGTTCCATGATTTCAAAAATTAGTTCTGATGTTAAAATGTTTAATCCTGATTACGTTAGTCAGGACACTTTTGGTTGTAAAACATCTCAAGCTGTCATAAAATAGCTTATGCTGGTTCTATAAAACATCTAACAGAAACTCACTGGGTATGCTGATGTACACCTGTAATTCCAGCTACTCTGCAGGCTGAGGCAGGAGGATGGCAAGTTCAAGGCTAGCCTGGGCAACTTAGCAAGACCTGACTCATAATTTTAAAAAGTTGGAGATATAGCTAAGCAGTCCCTAGAATTTCCAGTACTAAAAAAATTCAAGATCAACAGCATAACACCACACACACACACACACACACACACACACACACACACAGCTCCTAACAGAAACTGTAATGAGGGACCCAGTAGCTCAATGCCAGTTTTCTGTTTTTAACTGACACATAGAATAAATACTATTAAATAAAAATTAAGTCTCTTTTTCTAACTCTATTTTATTTCTCTTTATTTTTTGTTTGTTTTTTACCTTGAGACAGGGTCTTATTATGTTGCCCTAGGCTAGTCTTGAATCCTATCCTAAAGTGATCCTGCCTCTGCAGATGAGTAACTAGGACTAAAAGAGAAAACTGTCATGGCCACCCTGTTTCTGTTTGTATGTTAGCATTACTTTTCTTTGATGAACAATTCCTATATGCAGACAAACAAAAACAAAACACCAAGAAACCATCACTAGCCATTCTTGACATTGCCCTTCCAGCTTACAGTCATAGAAGAGGATTTCCTTCCCATTTGTTGGCAGGAACTTTTCAGGTCTTCATCAGGGTCTGCCCAAATCATATGTCTGTGCCTGAACTGATCATTTCAAGGGTTTGTGCATATACCACTTGGACTAGTATTGAGGGGGTAGGAGCAGAGTTAGCCTCGCCAGGCCCTTATACTGTCGGGGAAAATGATTTCCCAAAGGACAGTAGCCTAGCAAACAGATTGAACAGTTGCATCATAAAATTATTTTCATTTTAAGCAGCTTAAGCTACAGCAGTTCTTTTTTCCCTTTCTATTTTTGCTTTCTTTTTCTTTCCTATTTTCTTCTGTAGGAGGTAGGGACTGAAACCAGGGCTTCATACATGCTAGGCAAGTGTCCTAACCCCAACCCTTTTTAAATTTTATTTACAGATAGTCTCTCTAAATTACTTAGGCTGGCCTTGAACTTTTGGTCCTCCCACTTCCATCTCCTAAATGGTCAGGATTACAGGTGTGCACCAACATGCTGCACAGCAGTGCTTGTCAACACTGGTTGCCTGTTGGAATCATCTGATGGGCTTTAACAAAATACTGATGCCGAGACACTGCCAATTACATAAAAATTTTTTAAGGCAAGGGGAAATCATTGATACTGATTTTTAAGCTCTCCCGGAGATTTTAATGTGTTTTTTCTCATCTAGGAGGTACCACATAATCCATTTCCTGTGTATTTAAAACATGTTCTAAACCAGTTGACTTTTTCATATGTTCATGTAGCTAATTTAACTTTGATTATCTTGCCCTTATAAAACTTAGAAAAGTTTTATACTTAAACTCTGGCTTAAGAAGTGCAAACTAGTATTGAAACTTTCTTAAATCTTTAATTGGAACCACAGATTGTGGAGACATGTGAATTTATTAAAGCAGTTTTTACATTAGTTAACTTTCAAATTCACAAGAGAAAACAGATTAATACTTGTAATTACTTTCGCTATTTCTCTGCCCTGAATATTACTTCAGTGATTTGCATAGTAGCCCAGTTCAGGAAGTAGAGTCTGTGGTACTTCCTAGATGAGAATTTGGCAAACACCATTTCATTAGTAATACAGGCAATGGATGTGTTTCTCTGAAAGGAAATTTCTGAAAGATACACAGAAGTTCCTTGCTACTGTACTTTCTCAGTTATAACAATATTTTAAATGACATCATTTCAAAAGCTAAAGCTCCCCTCTGGAAGTTAAAAAGATCAGACTTGTAATAGTTCAGGCCGGACTGCAAGAACTTTGGATAAGTTAATTTGCAAAAGGGTGCAGCCGCGCGCGCACACACACACACACACACACACACACACACAAACACGTGATACTGGAGATTGAGCACAGGGCTTTCACACTGAGTTACATGTCAACCTTTTTGTAACTTTTATTTTTAGATGGGTCTCATCAACTTGCAATCCTCCTGCCTTGGCCTCCCAGGTTGTTGGAATTATAGGCCAGCTGGCTGCAGCCATTTCTGATACTAATATCATATCAGTAGATGTATGTTAATATTGTCCTAACCCATTGTGTCTTCTGCTAGCCTTTGTAAGCAGTGCAAATGGCTATTCTGTGTTTTAGTGTTAGCCATACCTGTGCGTCTGTAAAGAGTAGCAGCATGAGCAAAGGAATAGTAAGGATGAGATACACATACCTGCACTTAAACTGTCCGCTATTTATCAACTGTGTGCCCTTGGCTAGGTTAGTTTCCTAGTGTCTCAGTTTCTTCAGCTGTAAAATAAGAACATGACCTATCTTCAAGTATTGTGAGGATTATGAATGATAACTGCCATTCTTCTGCCATTTTGCTTCAGAATTTTACAAAATTATACACGTAAAAAATTTAAAAGTTAAAAATAATTTTATCTTTGTTGACCATACAGCTTCCTTGCTTACAAATGGTAACCGCTTATATCATTTTGGAGTGTATGGGGAGCATAAATATACAAGTGGACAGTGGGCAGACCATGTATGTCAACAGAACTCTAGCACAGAACTTCTGCAGCAGCCAAACCACAAGCTCTGAAGCAATAGGTCTAGAGATGTCAGAGCTTGGTCAGTGACTGTCAGCTTCCAACTCAGGACTAACCAGAGAAACCCAAACCAATTGTGTGAGATGCCTTACCTCTCATTAGCCCTCATCTAGCTTCCCATACCAACAATTTCCAATTATAGCATACCTGAAGCCACTTCTCTTTCTTATGATAGAGCTTCTTTTCACCAGTCCTCTGCCTGCCTTTGAGTCTCTGCCAAAAACAGGTAATGATGTCTGATTCCCTTGTTATAGCCTTTGATTATTCTCATTTGGGTGTCTTTGTTTCCATGTCATAATTCCAGTTTTTTAATGTACATATACCGAGGGACCTTCATGTATATGCTTGTAGTTTTCTGATGGGGGTGAGTGGCTGCGGGGGAGCAGTGCTGGTGACAGAACCCAGGCCTGGTGCATGCTAGGCAAGTACTCTAATACTGAACTGCATCCCTAGGTTCCATTTTTTAGAATTTTAAAAACAAAAATAGCCATGTGTGGTGGTACAAGTCTGCAAATTCAAGGCTAGGCTGGGCAACTTGGCAAGACTCTCCCTCAAAATAAAATATTAGAAGGTTAGGGGTATCAGTACTAGAGCCCTTGCTTGCATATGTGAGGTCCTGGATTCAGTCCTTATTCCTGAGAGACAGTGAGAGAGACAGACAGAGACAGAGGAAAAAAAGGAGTGGAGAGGAGAGAGAGAGAGAGAAAGTTATTCTACTTTATGTATTATAGTATATCTTGATCTTTTTTGCTGAAGAATGACCTGGAACTGCTAAGCATGGTGTGGGAGGGTTACAAATTGGACGTCAGCCTGAGCAACACAGCGAGGCCCCTTTCCCAAAAAAAAAAATCCAAACTCTTTACCCCGGAGGGAGGTAGTGGTATTTATAGTGGCTTTTGTAATACAGCTCTCTGTTGCTACCTATTCTAGTGCTTCACAAGCTACTTGCCTTCCTTTGTCTGTCACAGGGACTTTTCCCCTTTGTCTCCCATCCCCAGGCTCCCATGATAACCGTTGTCTTCCAGGGGGCTGCAATTCTCTAGGCTCCTGGCTCGCACCCTTCGAGACTGCTGGTGAGGGCTGATGGGGCCGTTTCTCCTGTTACTTGAAGTTGGAGCATGCCTGGTTGGTCATGACCTCGGGTTGGCCTATATCTTGTGTATTGTCTGCTCAACTTCCTCATTACTGACATGGGACAAACTACATATCTTACTCAAGCTGGATTCTTTTACCTTGAGTCAGTTTTTCAATTATATGTAAGGAATTTTTTCCAGTGAATTAAACATACCAACCTTAGAAACTGGTTTGTGAAGGAAATTTTAGAAAACCTAAATGCTTTTTTTTTCAACCAAATTTGTGTGAAACTTGCAATGACCCAAATAATGTTCCTCCTATTAAATATCAAGACAATCAGGATTAAGAGAGCATATTGTAGGTTTTTGTTTTTTTTCTTTTTTTCCAGTGGTGGGGATCAAACCCAGGCTTTGTGTGTAATAAGCACATGCCTTCCCACTGAATAATACCTGTAGCCCCAGAAGAATATCTTTTGAGATTTGACAGTATTCATGGCTATTATAGCCTCCAAGAACAATTTAATGAAGTGATACTGACATAGACTTTGGCACAGTATACCCCTGCATTTGAATCTTTGCTGCTCTGGTTCAGTGAACTTGGGCAAATCTCCTATTTTCTATAAGTAAGTTTTCTCATGTCTATAATGAAGATGAGATTATTTACCTCACAGGGTTTATTTGAGAGGGAAACCTTTCCTCTACCTTCTTAGGTTTGTTTCTTGAGGGTCTGTGATTGAAATGGACAAAAGATAAACTGGCAAGAAAAGAAATCTTTTTTCCGCAGAGGAACACAGAAAAGAAAGGGGACTGTTCAGATAGCTGAACTTGGGGATTTATATTGGAGGTGGAGGAAGCTTCTATGGGAAAAGCAAAGGAGTGTTAGTTTGACAAAGGAGAGGTACAGTTTGTGGTAAAGCTTGTTTATGCAGAGGCCAGTGGGCTTTCCTGCGTTCTGGCCAGTATGATTCCCCTAGACAGATTTATGGCCACTTCACTCCAAGTAGTTTCTGTCTTTAGTTAGATAAGGAAAGCTCTGGAAAGGCTTTTTCTGCTTTTGTTCAATGTCAAGTGTCTTTAGTTTAAAATAATCTTCATACCAACTCTGTGATAGCAAGAGGATCCGAATAGGTTGCTGTGAGAATAACTGAGGTAGTCTGGGGAAGCTCTTCACACAGTACTCTTCATTATTGATATTTCAGAATTAGTCTTTCCTTGTTGACACCAGTAGCAGATGGGAAATTACAGTGATTTTTAGTTCTTCACATGGACTGATGTGCTAGATCTCAGCCAGTCTCCTTACTTCCTGCATCAGCATTTGTCATATAACTCTTCAGTTATTGAGTCATCACTTTTTACTCAGAATCAATTATACATTCTCATTTTCCAAATGAATTTCTTCTTTACTTATAATTCACTGTAGTAATTAGTAATTTGAGTAACTTAAGAAATTAAACATCTCTAAGATCTCTTATTACCTACTCAAAATTTCTCCTTGCTTCCCATGAAGGGTACATCATTCAAGGTGTTTTATTTTGTTTTGTTTTTTGAGACAGGGTCTTGAGATGTAGTTCAGGCTGCCTTGAACTCACTATGTAGCCCAGGCTGGTCTTGAACTCACAGAAATCCTCCTGCTACAGCCTCCCAAGTACTGGGTTTACAGGTGTACACCACCAGGCCTGGCTTTGTTTTTTACTCTTTTTTTTTTGTCTTTTTGAGACAGGGTCTTGCTATGCAGTTCAGGCTGGCCTTGAGCTCACTTTGTGTAGCCCAGGCTGGTGTCAAACTCACAACGATTCTCCTGCCTCAGCCTCCTGAGTGCTGGGATTACAGGCATATGCTACCTCACCTGGCTTTTGGTTTTTGATTTTTTTTTTTTTTTTTTGGTTTTTCTCCGGTACCGGGAACCGAACTCACGACCTTGCGCTTGCCAGGCAGGCGCTTTGCCTCTGAGCTAAATCCCCAGCCCCCAGGTTTTTGATTTTAAACCTGTATCATCTCTTCGTTTCATGTGAGTTCCTTGCCCATCAGGGAAGAAACAGAAGTTACATCTTTGTTTTTATAATCCTCTCATATCATCTGTTTATAAATGCTTAGCATTTAAAGGACTACTATGGGTCAGTGGAAAAATTCCTCTTGTCAATGGTTGTCACAGTCTTTGCTGTTTGATAATGTCATGGATTTTAAGATGAAGTTTCTATAGTTGGAATAAGCAAAGCCCTAAGTTGAGGATGAGTCAGAGATTTGTACAATAGTCTGAATGTTTCAAATTTCATGTGTAGAAGCCTAAATCTTCATGTGATAGTATTTGAAGGTAGGGTCTTTGGAAGATGTGGCCTTCATGAGTGGGATTAGTGCTCTTCAAGAAGATCAGACAGCTGTCTACCTTTCTTTCCAGCATGTGAGGGTGCCTTGAAAAGTTGACTGTAATCCAGGAGAGCACTTTCATCCTAACTTGACCGTGCTGGCACCCTGATTTGGGACTTACAGCAACCAGACTATGAGGAATGGATTCCTATTTTTCATAAGCCACTTAGTTTATGCTACTTTGTTATAACAGCTCAAATAGACTCCTCTGTTTAGATACTAGGGTTTTTGCTTGTAAGAGATACGTGACTTATTGAAACATCTAAACTTCCCATGTTACCTTCTGCCTGAAATCACCAGAAAAATACTCAATTTAGTTCATTGGAGAAAACAATTACTTATGATAAAAATACTTTGGATATTCTCTATACATATACAGTGGAGTATAAATATGCTTATTAATCCTACATTTTGTATTAGTAATAGCTATTGTACATTTCAATAAATGCCTTAATGGTATAAAGCATGATAAGCATATATTAATATAATTATTTACTAGTTGCAAAAATTATATACTGTATTTTACTTAAAAAGGAATTTTTAAAAAACATTTTGGTGCTAAGCCAGATGTGGTGGCATGTGCCTGCAGTTCCAGCACTGAGGAGGCTGTAGCTGGAGGATCTCTGTGGGTTCAAGACCAGCCTGGGCCACATGGTGAGACCCTGTCTCAAAAAAAAAAAAAAAAAAAAAAACAACATGTGGTGCTAATACAATTAGAAACAAAGGAGGTGAGTGATTCACTCCTTTCCCTCCATTTAACTGAACAGCGTCCAATAGTTATTTCTGTTCCTAAGAGAGACAAAAAAAAAAAAAAAAAAAAAAAAAA
>NW_004955415.1:1090695-1107373 GCF_000276665.1 Chinchilla lanigera | reverse complement strand
TTTAACTGAACAGCGTCCAATAGTTATTTCTGTTCCTAGGAGAAACAAAAAAAAAAAAAAAAAAAAAAAAAAAATACCAAAAGTCTCAGAGATCTCCATGCTCTAGGCAGCAGAGCACTGGTACCCAGGGAAATTCAATAGGAGGCATCCAAAGGCAGAGGGGGCTGGTAAATTCTGAAAGCCTGAGTTATTAGCCCCCTTTTTCTTTTTTTCTGTTGCTGCTGCTACCTTTCGTGATGTTCAGTAAACATAGCTACTTACTACTTACTATCAAGTGCAGGCTTGGCAGTTCTTTCCTCGTAGTATACAAGAACTGGACTGTTATTGGCCCATTCAGCTGTAACATTGCTGAGTATTGAGCCCAGCACCTTGTGCATACAAGGACCGTACTCTACCATTGAGCTTGAGCTGTATCACCAACCTATACAAATGAATTTTATTTATTTCTCAATTAATTTTATTGGTACACTTTTGATACACATAATGATCACATTCATCATAGGAAATTTATATCTGTACCTAATATAATCCTTTTCTTTTTCCCATTCCCCTCCTTGCCCTTCAACCCTTTGTCTCCTCTTGGTATCTTCAGAAGTTTTGTTTCCATTTTTTTCCTTCTATTCTTTTTTTCTCTTTTTCACTTCCTTCCCTTCTGACTCTCCTCTCCCTTGTTCCTCTTCCCATTTGAACATTTTCTTCCTACTTTCCAATATTTATCATCCATTTTGGTCCTCATTTCACTTTTTGATTTCTCACACAAGAAAAACAATCTGATATTTGAACATGTGTGTCCAGTTTACTTCATTGAAAAGTTGGGTCTCAAGGTTCATCCATTTACCCACAAATGTCTGAAGTTTATCCTTCTTTATGGCAGAGTAGTACTCCATGGCATATAAAATCTGTATTTTATGTATTCATCTGTTGATGGGCATCTGAGCTGTTTCCAAGATTTAGCTACTATAAATTTTGTTGCTATAAACATGGATGTGTGAATTTTGCTATGATACGATGATTTTAACTCTTTCAGGAAGATACCTAGGAGGGGAATAACTGGGTTAAATGGAATCTTTAGTTGTAGTTTTTTGAGGAATCTTATACTGATACCCATATTGGTTGTACCAGTTCACAGTACCACTAACAATGAAGAAGACTTGCTTTTTCCCCTCAGTTGTAGTTTTTTGAGGAATCTTATACTGATATCCATATTGGTTGTACCAGTTTGCAGTACCACTAACAATGAAGAAGGCTTGCTTTTTCCCCTCAGTTGTAGTTTTTTTGAGGAATCTTATACTGATATCCATATTGGTTGTACCAGTTTACAGTACCACTAACAATGAAGAAGGCTTGCTTTTTCCCCTCAGCCTTGCCAGCATTTCTATTGGTTGATTTCTTGATGATATTCATGCTTTCTGGAGTGAGATGAAATCTCAATGTGTTTTAATTTGTATTTCTTGAATGACCAATGATGTTGACTGTCTTGCTGTTTGTATTTCGTCATCTGAGAAATGTCTGTGCACTTCAGATTCCCATTTTTGGATTGTACCTTTAAATTTGGGGGGGTCTGATTTTTTTTGTGTGTGTTCTTTATATATTCCAGATATTAGTCCTTGGTCTGGGAAGTAGCTGGTAAATCTTTTTCCCATACTGAGGGTTGTCTCTTCACTCTGATGGAAGTTCCTTTTGCTATGCAAAAGCTTTTTAATAAATGAGATCACAGTTGTTGATTCTTTGTAATATTTCTATTGGGATTCTTGGTGCTGCAATCTTTAGGGAGAATGCAGGATTCTGCTCTGACATGAGTCCTTAAAAAAGCTACAGCTGGTGAGTGACTGCTATCCAAGTTCTTGCCATAGCCCAGGAGAGAGTGCTGGGTCTTACAGCATTCTAGGAAGGGTTGACTATTCCAAACCAAAACTTCTGTGGCCATAGTATGACTTCATTTTAGGCCTCCCAGTGTTATAGTGCCACAATGTCTGGGTGAGAGACAGCCATCGGAAAAAGCTGTCAGGGAGGGGACTGGAAAGAGATCCCCAGATGTGTTTGAGCTAAATGACATTAGCTTCTACCTCCACAGCCAGAGGTCAGGCTCAGCCTCAGTTGCTCTGAATGTGAAAGTTGTGGTACTGGTAATCTTGCCCTAATCCTACTGGATCTGGGGTTTCTCTGCCTTCATCTGCCAGCATGAGCAGGAACGTATGTTGACTTGGACACTCTGCCCAACTTATATATTGTGTAATAAAACTACATGTTCAGAATCCCAGAGAAGTTTTTCTTTTTTTTTTTTTTTTTTTTTTTTTTTTTTGTGTGTGTGTGTGTGTGTGTGTGTGAAGCTGTGCATGTTTTTGTTTGTTGGTTTACATTTTTTCTTTGTTTCTTCTCTCCTTTTCTCCTTTCTTCTTCACTTGCTTATTGGGGTTTGGGCAATATTCCCTTCTCCTTTTTCCTTGCTTCTAATCTTTCTTCTTCTTTATTTTTTCTGTTTTCCTTTTAAATTTTTTATGAATTTTCTCTCTCATATTTTTACTCCTTGTGTAATTTCTTTGGTTTCTCTCTCATTTTCTTTTATCTTAAGTTCTTGTCATTATTTTCTCTTATCTTTACCTAATTCTATAAACACCCTTCTACTCCCCAGTAGGATTCTTTGTACCACCTCTTGCTTCTCCTTCTCATATCATATAGTTTAAGGTTTCAAAATTTTCCTTTTTTCTTTTTTCTTTTGGTACCAGGAATTGAACTCAGGACCTTGCACTTGTCAGGCAGGCACTGTGCTGCTGAGATATATCCACAGCCCTGAAATTTTTCTTTTTGCCTTCCCCCAATTGGCAGTCACTTACATCTTCTCTGTTTTTGTTTTTGTTTTGAGACAGGGTCTCACTGTGTAGTGGAGGCTGGCCTTAAACTCACTTATGTAGCCCAGGCTGGTCTCAAACTTATGGCATTCCTCCTGCCTCAACGTCCCAAGTGCTAAGCATGCACTACCACAGCCAGCTTTCCCTACATCTTTAATAGTATAACTGCAAGCTTTATGAATCTTTAGTTAACTATAAAACTACTGTAGAATTCTAGAAAGCATCAGATAGCAGAGACATTGCTGGCACATTTATTAGTACATATTAGCTGTGAGTTGGTGTATGAGTTTTCTTAATGTGCATACCATAATGGATTTATTTTCTATGGTTAAGAGTGGTACATAATTAGTTCTTAAGGTATATTAATATCCAGTTTGTTTTGGATGATGCAGGTGTAGCTGACTTGCTTGATACTACGAGTGTCACATAATTGTTGCTATTTCTTAGTAAGCCAGCACTCAGATTACCACCTTTGCAACATCTGCAATTCTAGAGTACATTTCTTAGAACTTGGTGTTGGGCTGATTACACAATATCCTCCACTCCCAAATTAACCAAGGTGGTGAGATCTTGGAGCAGATGCAAAGGACTATAGTTAGCTATGCCCAAGGTATGTTGTTTAAAAGCAACTAACTTAAGAGATCTCTATATTAGCAACAAAGTATTTATATTATAAGCATCCACAAACCTCAGCACAAAACAAAACAATAGAAACATAAAAAGACAGACAACCAAACACCTCCCCAAACTCCCAGCTACCATGAAGCCAGTCAAGGCAGAGAATAGTATAAGCTCTACATCTGAATTACTCAAAAGGATAACAGAAGAAGTTAGAGTACAGACCACAAAGATACTTAGCAGGATCAAAGAAGATATGATCCAGAAGTTTTCAGATGACAGTAGTAAAAGCTACCTGAACTAAACAAAGCATGAATGACCAGTTTAGAAAGGAAGAGTCCATGAAAAATGCTCAGTCAGAAATCCAGGAGATTAAAAAATTATATTAAAATTATGGACAGCAGAAGCAACGAGTGGAGGATAGAATTTGAGAACTAGAAAACAGTGGTGCTTTCAAAGACCACCTACTCAAAGACACCTTAAAAGCAACAAGAAAACACGAAAAATGGATCCACTAGCTGCTAGATGATGCAAAGAAGACAAATCTCACAGTGACTGGAGTAAGTGAAAAATCAGAAGACAATGCAAATGGCATTTAAAAAAACTGTTCACAGAAATGATAGCAGAAAACAGAGGGAAAGAAATAAAAACATATAGGCTTATAGAATTCCAAATAGCCATGACGAAAAGAAAACCCCTCCACACCACATTATATTCAAAATGCCAGTAATCTATCACAAGAACAAAATCTTAAAAGCTGTGAGTGAAAGGCAGTGAATCACATGCAAAGGTAAACCCATTAGAATTACAGTAGACTTCTCAGAACAAACCTTAAAGGCCAGTGGGGCTTGGAGTGACATGTTTCAAGTCCTAAAAGATAACAACTTCCAACCTCATCTTATGTACTCCTCAAAACTTTCCTTTAAAATTGATGCACAAACAAGGTATTTCCAGGGAACACCTCAACAAAGTGGTTGAGGGAACAATTCAGCAGGAAGAGATCACAATTCTAAGCATTCACACCAAAATCCAGCATGCCAGACTCAATAAAACAAAAACTAATGGATGTGTAAATTCACATAAACACCAGTACAGTTTAAATGGGGAAACCTCAATACATCACGATCACAAATGGACAGATCAACTAGACAGAAAGTCAGTAAGAAACATTAGAGTTGAACCAAATCTTCAAACAAATGAATTTAAATAGATGTCTACTAAGTGTTCCATCCAACAACAGTATACACATTCTTCTCAGCAGCACATGAGAATTTCTCCAAAGTAGTCTACATGTTAGCTCATAAAGATGCTGAAGTAAGTGCAAAAGAATTAAAATTATCGCATGCATATTATCAGATCATAGTGCAATGAAACTAGAAATCAGTGGCAGAGGAAACTATGCAAACATATCGATATTAAACAATGGCCTCGTGAGTAGTCAGTGGGTCACAGATGAACTTAAGGAAGAAATTAGTTTCTACAATCAAACAGTAATGCTAGTATGATGTACTGGAATTGGTAGGACACAAAGAGAGAAATCCTGAGAGATGTTTATAGTGGTGAATTCCCATATCAGAAAAATAGAGCAAGCTCAAATAAACAACCAAACAGTACATCTCAAAGTTCTAGAAAAGCAAGAACAATCAAAATTCACAACTACTATGAGAAAGAAAATTCTAAAAATCAGAAGATAAATTAATCAAATTTAGACAAAAAGTACAAAGAAGCAATGAGTAAACAAAATAGATAAATGCTTAGCCAGTCTTACCAAAATAAGGGAAGAAAAGACCCAAATCCATGCAATTACAAATGAAAAATCACCATAGATTTTGCTGAAATCCAGATGACTATTGGTAACTACTTTGAGAACCTGTACTGTAATACAATGGAAAATTGAGAAGAAATGGATAATTTGTAGATACATTTGAACTGTCAAAGCTGAATCAAGAATAACAGTATAAAAATCTGAAATAATTCAACATCAGTCAGTGAAATTGAAAAACAGCTAAAACTATCAACTAAGCAAAGCCCAGGTCCCAACAGATTCACTTCTGAATTCTGCAAGGATTTTAGAGATGAGCTAATGCCAGTACTCAGACTCTTTAATGAAATCAGAAAGGAAGCAGTACTTCCAAAGTCATTCCCAAAAGCAAACATTATCCTGATTCCTAAACCAGAAAAGGACACAGCCAAAAAAGGGAGCTACAGGACAGTCTCATTAATGAACATAGATGCAAAAATCCTCAATAAGATAGTAGCAAGCATAATGCAGCAAATCATCATCAAAAAAAAAAAAAAAAATCACACGTTGTGACCAAATAGAATTCATTCCAGGGATGCAGAGATGGTTCAACATATGCAAATCAATAAATGCAATACACCACATAAACAGAAACAAGGACAAAAATCACGTGATCTCAGTAGATGCGGAAGAAATATTTGGCAAAATCCAACATCCATTCATGGTAAAAAAAAGAAAAAAAACTGAAGAAAATAGGTACGGATGGTCTTTATCTCTGTCTGATAAAAAGCAATCTATGACAAAACAAAGACATCATATTAAATGGAGAGAAGCTGAAAGCTTTCCCTCTAAAATCAGAAGTAAAATAAGGATTTCTGCTATCAGCATTCCTGTTTAATATAGTTCTCCAAACATTAGCCTGAGCAATCAGGAGAAAGAAAGAAAAGGGATATGGGTCAGAAAGGAAGAAGTTAAATTGTCATTATTAGTAGATGACAGGGTCCCCTAAGTAGAAGATGCCAAAATCTTCACTGAAAGACTCCTAGAACTAACGAACAAATTCAGTGGCGTAGCTGCTTACAAAGTCAACACCCAGAACTCGATAGCATTTCTATACAACAATAGTACACTAACAAAAAGAGAAATTAGGGAAATACTTTTCCCAATAGCCAATGAATTTTTCATTTTTCAAGAAAAATGAAATACTTAGCAAAAGATCTCTACAATGAAAACTACAGTACTCTGAAAAAGCTAGAGTGGAAAAGACCTCCAAAAATTGAAAGATACCCTCTGATCCTGGATGTTGGGGACCATGATTTATAAATTAATATAGTATCTGTCCTAGGCTCTCCTAAACCTGCCTGCCTGGTGGCAATGAGATTAACACCCAGGTATGGGGATGGATCTTGGCTTGTTTCCTTTATGATGTTAAACTTGCCTGTTCTACCATTGCCTTGCCTCTGTTCCAGGAAAAGCATGCTACCCTCTCCCCTGCACTGGCTAATGAAGTGGTGGCTAGCTGGAAATTTGGGGCCTTTTGTTCTCTGAAAGCAACTGGTCATCCCAAACTCCCTGGTACAACCACTATGACAATCAGTGTGGAGACTCCTCAAAAAGCTAAAACTAGAAATTCCATTTGATCCCACTGTTACCCTCCCAGGTATCCTCCCAAAAGAGTTAAAGACATCATATATTGATACATGCATATCCATGTGTATAGCAGCACAATTCATTATAGCTAAATATTGGAACAACTTATGTGTCTATCAACAGATGTGACTAAAGAAAATGTATATAACATTTATATTATAAATGTCCATTTATAAACAAATGAATACTTATATGTCATAAAGCAGCAGAAACTTGTAGGAAAATGAGTGCACCTTGAGACCATTAATGTTAAGTGAAGTAAGTCAGATGTACAGGCTCGAATATCATACTGTATCTCTTATATGAAAACCCCAATATATAAATAAAATGCAAAAGGAAAGATGGACTATAGGAAAAAAGAGAAAGACAGACAAGTTATTGAAGTCCAGCATGGCTAGTGTATCTAAAAGTGTATCTTGGTTTAGTGCAGTTGTTGTACGTGTTTTATATGTTTTTGACCTCTTAATCTGGCTGTAGATCTGTGTTTATTAATTTTTTGGGGGTACTAGGAATTGAACTCAAGACCTTGAGCTTGCCCAGCAGGTGCTGTGCCTCTGAGCTATCTCCGTGGACCTGTTTCTGATTAACTTGATAAAGACTTATAAAATAAATAAATCTGATGCTGACAATAAAAGAAAAAAACTTTTTTTTTTTTGTACCAGGAATCAAACTCAGGACCTTGAGCTTGCCAGGCAGGTGCTTATGCCACTGAGCTATATCCCCGGCCAAGAAAAAGCTTTTAAAAATGGGTAGAAAAGAAGGGGGAAAAAGAATTAAGATGTGTTGTGTACATGTACCAATACCCCACAATTATTATAATCATTATATACTATAAATGTATACTAATAATTTTGTTTTAAATCTGAAAAAAGCATGTTTTCAATATGTAAAACTACTGTAGGTAATTAATATATATTTTCTTGCTAATGGGATGTTAAGGAGCCTGATGATTACTTTTAGTGTCATGTATTATACAGTGACCATTTTCTCCACAACACCATATTTCCTCTACCTAACAGATGAACGGTTTCAAAACTCTGTGCTCAGTTTGAAAAACTGGTTCTCTCAGAACTCAGTGGGACAAAGGCAGATGTCTGCCAGTCAGAGAAGCCAGGAGGATGCGTGACATCTGAATATCTGATGATCCATAATCTTAGCACATAAGACTTGATACAAAAGGATTTCATGGACTGTAGGAAATGCAAATAGCAGGTCTTGGAAGACTGACCAGAAGTAATACCTAACTGTCTTGTTCCTATTGTCTGTTGTCCTGCTGCAGTAGGAAAGTGTGTTGCCCAGTAAGCGAGCCCAACAGAAGGTAGGCAGGACTCATTTCTTTTGTAATATCAGAGAAGAATGAGAACCAGGACACAGCAGAAGTTCAGGTAAATAAACTAGTGCTAGAGACTCAGGGCTCATATTAAATGCTGTTATCACAAGCATCAATTAGCCTCAAAACTCTGGATTCTCCAGCACCTCCAAGTCTGCTTCTCTGCCTTGTCCATTTTAATAAGCAGCACCACCATCTACTCCCTCCAGACCCCTCTTGGTGGACTTACTACTTCTTTTTCAATCAACTCAAAATCTCTGCTTCTTCTTTACCTGGTTTTATTTAAGCTGGTTTTATTTCCTTAAAGACAAAAGGAATTTAAACATGGAGATAAACATGGAGGTGGAACCCATCTTCTCACTGTGAAGGGAGTTTGCAATTCTTGTTTTACGTCCTCACATGATGGTACAAGATTGTGGCGGGGGAGTCTTTCGCATAGATTTATTAGACTGTCCTGTTTGATACTATACATAAAAGGGGAAAAACTCATATTAAACTGGGCACCTGAGCTACATACTGAGTATGAGGTTAGCCTAGACTACACAGTGAGACCTTTTTTTTTGTAAAAGCCAAACCAAACGAAACAAACCAGGTATAGTGGTTCAAGCATGTAATCCCACAATTGAAGGAGGATGAAAGTTTTGAGTTCCACCTGGGCAAATTAGTGAGACCTTGTCTCAAAGTAGAAAATAAAAAGGGCTGGGGAGGTAGTGTGGTAGTATGCTGGTGGGATTGATCCCTAGGATCAAAATAAAAATAATAAAATTAAGGATTTCTTTTTCTATTCTCAATCTTTTGTGCTTCTGTATGAATTTTAGGATTTTTTTCTAGTCCAATATAGATGCAAAATTAATGCATAAAGTTCTTGCAAACAGAATTTAAAACATATTACAAAAATCATACATCATGATCAAGTTGCTTTCATTCCAGGAATGCACAGATATTTCAATATGCATAAATCAATAAATGTCATTACCACATGGAATCAAGGACAAAAACCCTATGTGATCTCAATAGATGAAAAAAAAAAGCCTTCAACAAAACGCATCTCTCTTCATCATAAAAGCCCTAAAGGAACTAGGTGTAGAAGTATCTTACCTCAACATAATAAAAGCTACATACAACATACCCAAAGCCAACATCATACTGAATGGGGGAAAACTGAAGGCCTTTGCTCTAAAATCAGCAGTGAGATAAGGATGTTCACTCTCACCCCTCCTGTCTAATATAGTACTGTACTTTCTAGAATAAATAGGCAAGATAAAGAAATGAAAGGGATGCAAACAGCAAAGGAAGAAGTCAAGTTATTCCAATTGCAGGGTCTTTGAAGACCCTGAAAACTCCACCAGAAGACTTTTATCTCTGAAGAAATTCAGAAAGGTATGCGGATACAAAATCAGCATACAAATATGAGTAGCTTTCTGTATACCTGGAATGAACCGACTGAGAAATCAGGAGAGCAGTTTCTTTCACAACAGCTAAAACAGAAACTTAGGAGTAAACCTAACCGTGGAGGTGAAGATCATTTACAATGAAAATTATGAACATTGAAGAAAAAAATTGAAGAGAAGATAGAAGGCTCTCTCATATTCATAGATCAATGGAATTAATATTGTAAAAATGCCCATGGTAGTGATATATAGAAAAGTAACTTTGAAATGACCAATCTCATGCCTGCTTTCTTATACCTGTTTCTACTTTTAAACCAAAGTTCTTTGCTTAGCCCATGAGATAAATCATCCTGTTTATGTAATGAAGTAGTTGTCTGATTCTAGAATAAAAACTAAAGCAAGTTAAGATCTTTAAATTGTTTTAATTTTATCATCTGACAGGGTGAATCAAAGGAATGCAGAGAATTTGGCACTATTTTTACCATACAAAATGTGATCAGAATACACACTGGATGTTTAAATGTTTAAAAAATTATTGCAGTTAAAGGCACATTGCCATTAATCTCTCTCAAAATGCTTCCCCTTCCTTTGAATATACTTATGTCATCTGTGTTACCATTTTCTGAGTCAGTTCTAGAAGTCCTCTTTAATGAGTGTCATTATGAAGCATGATCAAGACTGGTGAGTGCAACAAGGCATTCTCCTAAAAACATGGTGTGTCCTCATCCACATTATTCATTGGCTCTGGCACCATGCACCTTCTCGCTCTTCCTCAAAGTGAAAATGACTATGAAAGATAAACATTTCGGACTGACTCTGGACAGTAAGACAGCCAAGACAGCAAAACTGCTGACACAAAAGAGGACTTCTAGAACTGCATCAGAAAGTGGCAAGGCTGATGGGATAAATGTGTGCCAAGTGAGGGAGAATACTCCGAGGGGGATTAAACATTCACTGTATTTTTCAATCATACTTTATACATGCCCCAAATGATAGCGCAGTCCTCATTTTCAATACCCAGGTTTTAGTACAGACTGTTCTTGCGCATGTTACCAAGTTCTGTTTCCAGTTAAATACCAAAAGTTTATCATCTCGTGGTGAACACAGAGAAACCGTATTCAGGGTTAGTGAACAACCTCTTACAATCAGAAAGAATTAATGTGAGTAACTATTCTGAGTTTCTCACTTGATAGGATAGGATAGGATAGTGTGTGTGGGCTGAATTCCTTAAGTAACATTTAACTTCCTAAACATTTTTATTAGCAAATATGTGTCAATTTTGGGGTAGATTCCCCTATTTTATTTTTAAAAATAAATAAAATCTTCCTAAATAAAGACTCATTTTTTGAAAGTCTGTTTTGTTCCCATGAAAACATTTTTTAGAGGATTTCACCAAAAACACAAATGGAGACATCCATCGATGGTTCACATTTTTTCTTTGAGTGATGTGATAACAGGTGCTTTTATGGTTTCCAAGTTCTCTGTTTTGCAGAGAAAAACTTTTGTTTTAATTTTGTATAAGTATGAAAATACACCAAGTGATGCAAAACTATTATATGCCCTTTTCAGATAGAATGCTTAGTGAATATTTGTTAAATGAATAAGTACATTCTCAAATTTTTCACTTAGTGACTTTGAAAACATTAAGGACATTAATTTTAGGTCAAAATAACTTCTCAAATTTTCCTTGAAGGGAGGTATTCTGCTGACTTTATCTTTAGAATTTCAGAACCCGTGATGAGAAAGTAAAGAGGTTGATAAACTCTGTAGATGTAATATTGTACTCAAAGAATGAAATGAATTTGCTTCTTCTTTTTAGAACACTCTAAAAATAAACATTATTTGCAAGTAGGGCATAAGCATAGTTTGAGTGTCATCATTTAACTTGTACTTAATAGGAATTCCAACCCATGTTGATGGAATAGATTAGAAAAGGCAAAAACTGTTTATCTAAGCTGTAGGATGTAAAGATAAGTAAATGTAATGAAATCAGCCATAAGTTACTGGAACAATCAGATCTTCATCTAGGGGTGGAAGATTCCAAAATATGTCTGTAAGTTTAGCTCAGTCGGCTGCACTGGCAGAATTAATAAGTTTAGTGTCTCAACTTTACATAGTCAGCTTACTTTAGCCAGTGAATGTGGTGCTAAACTGGTCAGATTTCCTACATAGATTTTCTGTGCTCTTAAGGAAAATCAGATAACTGCGCTATTATGAGAAAACAATTCAAAATACAATTTTTAATAAGGGTCAGGGAAATGCTTTGACATTAATATTAAGCACAGAGATGAAGAAGGATGTTGGTAGTTGGTAAAATTACAGAGATGTGAATACTGTATGTGACACAAATTCTGTAAAGTCAATCAATTTATTGGGAAACTAGAACTGGAAAGAGTTAAGCTTTTAACATCCGGAGAAAATTAAATATGAATGACTGACTCACAGGTTTATTTAACAAGTGCTTTAATTCTGCTAAATAAATATATGTCACTGAGACGTATTGAAGAGACACATGCAGGAAACTAAATAACACCATATAGCATATGCATTTTATAATCTACTTGAGACCTGTTTGTGCCATGTCTTGCTCTGGTAGCTGCCAAAGTAGGTTTGGAGCAGTGTCTTATAGCTACAACAGGACTACACTCATCTAAGCTCAAAACATTTACTTATCACTTTCTGCAGAGCATATCTAGGGTCATAGTGGAGACTAGCAGAATTACACAGACTTACGCATGAGCAATCAAGAAATACAGTGTGTTATCGTCAGTAGGATGGTTTATAATTAGTGGGAGACAGAGCTTATGAATAAATATTTTTCTTTTCATCTCCCTGGTTTATTTTCTGAGATGGATTTCAGAAGGCTCATTACAAGATCCTGGTGAGACAAAGCATCAGTTACCGATAGTGGTAGCCGATTTCATAAGATATATTTGAACTTATTCTCTTCTTCTCTTTCCCATTCCCTCAGGCTTGCCATCATATTTCTTGGGGTTACTGCACAAACTACCATTATACACTGCTATCTCTTAAGAGACCCAGTCTCAAACAAGGGCCTGGGAGAAAGCAGTGTGCTAACAGAACCATAACCTAAGAATAATAATTACAGCAAGAAAGGATGAGATGGATTTGAGAGAGACTGTTGAAAGGATTGACGGAATTCAGTAATTAAACAGTGAAGAAAAACAACAGTCAACTTGGAAGGCCAGTTGATGTGTTCTATTCTATATGAGGCCATAATTTAAAGGTAAGTTTGATAGTTGGGACTAAGATATAGGAATCAAGTGGAAGTTAAAATCTTGAGAGTGAATGATTTTTGTAAAAGAAGACTTTATAAAGAGGTGACCCATGATGTATAGACTGAATTGTACTTCACAGTCAGATTTCAGGAGTCAGGAGGAAAAGAAAGGGCAGCTCTTCAGCACTCAGAAAAAGTAGAAGTGCTTAGGGAAATGTATAATGACAAGTGGAGAGAACATGTAGTTCAATTCCTCCATCAGGCTAGAGGTCAAACTAAAGGAACGCAAGATGGTAGTGGTAGGCAGTGAGGAGATAGAGACAGTAATGTAGATGATTTACTGTGCAGATGAATGTAGAAGGAGATAGTTCGTTCTAGAATGACTTGTGTTACTGTAGGACAGAAGTTAGAAGTTTATAGACCAAAGTATAGTAATTTTTATCAGGATTTTAAAAAATAGGCAAAAGCTAGTGGAGAGAGTTTTCAGATAAAAAATCCTGAGTTTATTTTACTTTCAAATAAATTTCATTGAAATTAGTCACTTACTTGATAAAAAAATCTGCTATTTATCTCTTTACACATTTATGCTTTTTTAATAGCTAAAAACACATCTTTTAAAAAAGTGAACACTCATAAGCACTTTCTCTAAGTTGTTGGTCCACAGAATGACATTATTGAAAGGTACCTCTCTTCCAGAAAATATTGGAAGAATTCTGCTTGAATAAATATTGCATAACTCAGTGCCTACTTTTACATACCCATATTTGTGGTAAGCTAATCCTAGTTTCCAAAAAAAGGTTTTTGTACTGTTGAAAAGCATTTCTGAAATACTGCCAACTTCATCTTATGATTGAAGTTGTTTGGTATAAAATAGGTTAGAAAGGGTGAGATGCCAAGTAGGTATTTAAAGAAGGAGCTTGAGTTTTTTTTAAAAAAATGAATGAGTCATAGATTAGATCATCTTTTTGCAAAAATGTTTTCAATAGTCTGATCAATTTCTTCTTTTCCATTGAATATTTTCTTTTTGCTTCTTTTCAACCATTTACTTTAAATGTAAATCACACTGGTTAGATTTTAGCATACATCGTCTTTCTAAGGCCTGTTTGTTATCTGTTGAATTTATACAGGGATTAAGCAGTTACTGTGTGAAAGAGATTTGAGACAGTATCTAGAATGAATTTTGCAAACCACATCTTTTTTATTGAATTGCTTACTACTAGCCCACCATTTATGTATGCAATGTAACTGCAAAAATCACATTATAATTCATTTGTAGGAGTTTCTTTTCTTATTTCACATTTTCATGATTATCATGCTATCTGGCTTCAGGTGATATTAAACTGCTACCAATGAGTTTTCACTTTTTTAACTTTTACATCTTTCAATTTTGCTAACTTGTATGCCAACAATTATTCTATTATTTTAATTATTTCGTTGTGAAAATGCACAGAAGTACAATTTCTTGTTGATAAGAAATTTCTTTTGTTTTTTAAGAAGTAGAACATTTTTGCAATTCCACCATTCAGAAAGAATCACTGTTGACATTTAGGTTTATATGATGTCATCATTTTTGTATGCCATTTTAATTATATATAACTAAAAACATAAATAGGATCACACCTTCCCAAACTTAATTTTTTACTAACATTCATCATACACATATAATGTTACTTTAATATTCTCCTATGCTACGATATATACTGAGCATGTAAAGATTAAACTAATTCTTTGCTTAGTTTTCAGTGCTGTGATAAATAAATGTATTGTTAAATATTTCCCAGTTTCTTTAGAATTTATCACTAATTATTCCCATATTAAATAAATCAGAAATCTCCTTAAACTGAAGAAAAGAGTGAGAAGTATGTTGGAACACAGGAATCTTCTGGAACTTACACACATTCTCATCACTCCTCACGTCCATTTTCTTTTTTTTTTTTCTGGTACTGGGAATCAAACTCATGACCTTGCGCTTGCCAGGCAGGCGCTGTGCCGCTGAGCTAAATCCCCAGCCCCTGACTCACATCCATTTTCAATTAGAGATATTGCAATAAATTAACATTTTTGAAAGTAATAATACTTTTAATAAAGTTAAGTTCTTAATAGTACATGTAATACATTAACCCTCCCCTTTCTTGGTTTTTCTGCGTTTTGTGCAACATCACTTTCACTTGATTATTCATGCCTGTTTCATTTCCCCCCTCTATTTTGCTTTTGAAATCTTCCTTGGTGGATGTATATGTGTTTTCACTAGATGCCTCAAATTAAGCCTCACCACAATCCTACTCTTACTTTCTATAGTGGAGAGACCATCCCCCTGCCCCAGGGTGTCTCCCCCTAGCCACCCTACCCCACCTGCACCCTCGAGTGGGGAAGGGGAAGCCTTCCCCATCCCAGACACTGCCATCCCAAACTAGCAAGGGTTCTGGGACAAAAAGAGCAGGGGGGAATCTTTCCCTAGGTTTGGCAAGAAGAGTAAATTGGGAAGAGGGAGATGTGTTTGGGGTGTAGGGTCAGGGAGGAGCATGGCAGTTAGGGTGTAATGGAGTGGGTGTCTCTTGCCAAAAGGAAGGAGTGAGGGCTCCTTGCCCTCTTGGACGGGAGGGAAGAGCCCTATTTGATTGCCTGCTGGGATTGATAGAAGGCAAGTGCTTACTGCACTTACATTCCTTATTGCACTATACTGCTTATTGCACTATATTCCTTATAGAAGGAAAAATGCTTATTCCTCACATGCAAAAGCCGGGTGCCCCAGTTTCCTGCAGGGAAGGCAAATGCCTGAAGCCAGGGCACAGTGGATGATCCTTATCTGAATGGTTACTGATGGAAGTGGGTAGCAGCACAAGAGTTTAGGCCTGGGGTCACTCAGGTTCCTGTGTCCTTTCCCTGCCTCCCTGTACTGGGGGAGCTATTCTTCCAGGCTTTCAAGGACAGTGTCTCCACTGTACCCCGATGGGTGGGAAGTCCTTCAAATCTAGTTTCTGATAATTTGCAGACCTGTAAAGCACGCTACAGATTTAAAGCATAATCATCAAGATTGTTACTTCCACCGCTGTCATGGGGTCAAAAGCTCCACAGGATGCCAGATGGGATCAGGGATGGGGGACAGATCCCCTCAGAGCTCTTGAGCCCAGAATGGCTTACCAGGCTGTTATAATGATCTGTAGTGAAGTGGACAGAGGTTACGTTCAAGAACAACTTTTGCAGTTAGGTCTGGGAGAAACTGGCTTAGGAAGGTTGGAACGCAGCAGTCTCCATCCTGAGCCCCAGGAGAGGGTACATCACATTGGAGTAAGAACCACCCACCAGACTGCGGGATGGGGGCCCTGCTGCATCTAGCCCAGCCCCCAGCCTGGTGAGATGATGATGATCAGCGTGCACACTTTCAGAGACCCTGGGAACTGAGCCTCTTCTTTTAGTCATCCTACAATTTAAAACTCTGAGGATTCTCAGAATCAACCCCAGCAGACTGGAAGCTCCCAATCCTAATTTGGAACCTGCTCCAACCCTGATATCTGAAGATGGGGCAACTCACAGTGGACTTAGTCACTTCTCTATTCTTTTTGATTCTTTTATACATTCTACTGGACCCAGGGGTCCTCAATGCTACTAAACTTTAAGCTATCTGAATATTATCTACTAAGTAACTAGTAATTCTTTCTTTCTCTAGGATT
Organism: Chinchilla lanigera; assembly: GCF_000276665.1. Taxonomy (NCBI): domain Eukaryota; kingdom Metazoa; phylum Chordata; class Mammalia; order Rodentia; family Chinchillidae; genus Chinchilla; species Chinchilla lanigera. The sequence continues at coordinate 1,090,885 of NW_004955415.1, read as the reverse complement.
ATATGAAATTAATTTGAATTATTATCATTATGATTACTATTATTTTGTAGTATTCTCTATTCTTTTTTTTGGTACCAGGAATTGAACTCACGACCTCACGCTTGGCAGGCCCGTGCTGTGCCGCTGAGCTATATCCCGGCCCTGCAGTATTCTTTTCTTTTAAACCCCTTGGTTTCTTTTTCTTCTTTCT